>NC_052052.2:32346784-32667244 GCF_903992535.2 Arvicola amphibius
TTAGCTGGGGATGCTGTGAGTGGTCACACTGGGTGAGATGGGGATGCTGAGTGGTCTCACTGGGTGAGATGGGGATGCTGTGAGTGGTCACACTGGGTGAGATGGGGATGCTGTGAGTGGTCACACTGGGTGAGATGGGGATGCTGTGAGTAGTCTCACACTGGGTGAGATGGGCTTATGCAAAGGGACATAGGGGAGGACTCATAGGCCTGGAAGGTCAGGCGGGGAGAACCGGGGAGAATGTGTATAAGGATACTATGTGTCCTCCTGTCTGTACTCAGGTGAGAGTCTAATCTGTCTAAAAGCCCAGTCTTGCCAGAAGAGTCCCTAAAACAGGAGCCCTTTGGCGAGAGCACGTGCAAATGACATGTCTGGAGGGTGGAGATGGGGTGTGTACGGGACCCCCGTTTCTGGAGGCTGAACTAATCTGGCAGGGGGTGGGGAGATGCTCTGAGATTCTGAAGACCAAGAAGGTACTGATGTAAGTGTCAGGGACAGCCTTTGGTTGAAGGTGTGAACCATTCCAAGGGGGCTTGGGTTCTGGGGCTGGGGCCAGGTCAGGCTGTAGGCTGTATAGCTTGCCACCTGTGCCAGGGTTTCTCAGTCTTGGTACTGTAAACTTTGTGGACGGGTGATCCTTTTCTCGTGGGGCTGGCCTGATGCTGTAAGATGTCTCACGGTATCGCAGGTTTCTTCCCATTAGAGCTAGTAACGCTTACCTCCATCCCCAATCCTAATGTCTCCAGACATTACCTCATGTCCTGTGGCAGGGCAGGATCACCCTGGATGGAGAACCACTAGTTTGTATCACCTCTTGTGATTTCACTAAACTGTACAACCTGGAAACCTAGGGAGAGTTTTGGGGAAAGATTTACCTCAGTGGATCACTTGAACCCGGTTCTGAAGCAGAGTGAGTGTCTGGGGCAGAGAAAGGCATCTTTTACAGTGGAGACAATAGTGGGTATAGAGGCCCCAAGGCAACAAAGTTGGTGAACATTAATCTGAGGGGTCCCTCCTCATACCCCCGGGGAAAGGCCTAATAGAGTTGTGGCCATAGAAGGAACCTAAGTTAGCCCTTTTTAATTTTTGTTTTCTTTTTGTTTCTTAACTAGGCTCCTGTTAGGTCCTTGGCTGCCACTCCCAGGAATTTTGACACCCCTGGTTTCCCCTTTGACTCCTTAGAGAGTCAAACACTGAGAGCTATAAATGGGACCTCAGCATAGCTAAAGGATTCCCGGTACTCGAGTGGGAGGGAGTGTTGTTCCTGCTGTTCACCGAGACTCTGGCCTCCTGGCTAGCAGAGGTAGGGCAGTCTCAGGCTCCTTCCTGCCAGCCAGCTCTGCTGGGCCGGGGTCGAGGCTGAGGCTCTGATTTATTCCTATCATAATCCGGTGGTTGGTTTGGTGAAAGTTGGAAACATGTTGGTTTTCCCTTCCCAAGTGTGACAAGGCCTGTTTCCGCCTCCGCGGCCGCTGCTGCAGCACCACGCGGTAAACTGTCCAGGACATGGCAGCTAACCGAGCTGCCACCACAGGTTAGAAGATGAACAGCTCTTGGCTCTCCCTGCCCAGCATGCATCTTGTTGCTTAAGTCTTGGCTGAGCACACCCTGGAACCCTGGATGCCCCTTCTTCTGCCCTTGTCCATATTTGGTCTCCAGTCTCCTGAGAGCCAGGGTCCTGGCCTGAAGAGGAGCAGTGGGGAAGGCTAGAGGAACAGGTGGTATTTGGAGTCTAATTAATATTTGTGAATAATAACTCATGCCCACGGGAAACAAATCAATCTGTGTTTGCATATTCATGAGGGGGTCTTGAGAATGATCCCAGCTGTTTTCCATCCGGGAACCCCTCGGCCCTGGCGTCACATGGTCTCTTGGGGGCCCTCTTTGGCCCTGGCAGGGATGGTTAGGGTGGACCTCATGGAAATGACACACATTTTCCATGACACACATACATGAGTCCTGTGGCTTCATGTTGTGCCTGCTGATCCCTTTCTCCTCAGAGCAGCGATTCCCAGGCTCTTTGGTTTCACACACAGTTCAGCTTCCAAAAGTGCTTAGGGCCAGACAGGGGGCTAGCAGTTCTTTATTTTGCCAAGTAAGGACATTATAAAAAAACAACTTCTGTCTGCTGTCCCCATCACTTCATACAAGAAAGGACATTTTAGCACCAAGGACAGAATTTGAGAATAAAGGACATTTCTTCCTAAGAAAGGGCAGTTGGCAGCTTTTCAGTGGGTAGCGAAGAAAAAAGATATATCAAAGCCATTCTGAATGTAGAAAAATTACACTCAATTATATCCTATAATATCATATGCCACGTAATTGTTTTCCTGCCCAAGTGTGTCAGCTTGGTAGAACCGATGGCCTGCAGAGCAATTCAGAGATGAGCTTGAGTTCCCAACTATTTGGGCCTTGATTTTGTCTGAATTGGACAAGGCTCAGACTCACCCATCCGTGCTGATGGAGTGCGTATCTGTCCTAAGAGCTGCCGTATTGAGTGGGTGCACAAGGTCCATGGCCATCCAGCAAGGCAAACTTGATCTGCAGGGGACCTGAAGACCAGTGTGTAGGCAGAAGCAACATCTAGACTCAAGCCCAGGCCTGGGACTTCTAATGAGGGAGGAGGCCCTGGAGCTGGGAGCAGCCTGACTACCTGACAGCAGGGGCAGGCGCCGTGCCCAGAGTCCAGGGGTGGGAGCAACTTGCTCACACCAGGAGCTGCTGAGAGGGAGAGGCCAGACTTGGAAGACAGTGGTTGCCAGAGCGGTTCCCTGAGATTGTGCCCATGTTTATGTATGTCCCTGGGGTCCCTGGTGTTTCTAGTCGCCTGTGTCCTTGTGTCTAGGGATCACTGGAGCAGCTCCCTTGGGAGGGAATGCCTATATTTTCAACTTAAAAAAAAAGAAACAGCTTTAACATTTTTCTGTGTATGAGTGTTTTGACTTGTATATCTATAAACTGTGTGTGTCTTGTGCCCACAGAGGCCGGAGGAGGGCATTGGATCCCCTGGATCTGAAATTACAGATAGTTGTGAGCTGCCATATGGGTGCTGGGAATCCAATGTAGGTCCTCTGGCAGCCAGTGCCCTGAATTCAGCCATCTCTCCAGACCCTGTTTTCAGTGCTTCTGACTTCTTCCTACTCTGTGGATCTGAACAAAGTCTTTGAACATTCTACTTACATAGACGGGGGGTCTTGGTCCCCAAGTACGATCCACACTGGCTTTTGCTACACTGGGGATTAGGTTCAGAGGCCAGAATGTCACTTACCTGTTGTGGGAATGAGACACTATGGTGGCTTTATTGAGTGGAGCTTTGTTCCCCTTTATTTAATAGTGACACCCCTCCCCCTGTCAGTGACAGAGTTAACCTCTATGGCAGTGTGCTGGGGAGTTACATCCCTGTAATGCCCTTATCAGGCAGCTCTACCCACAAATGTCTGTACCCTCTGTGTACACCCACGTGATGTCTGGACCAGACGCTGTTTCCATGTCTGCACCTGGGAGTTACCATGCTGTGATTGCTATACCACAGCTACGGGGATTAAGGCTCTGTAATTGTACTGGGGAGTTCTGCCCCACGATGACTGCGCTGTGCATTTTTGTGCCTTGTAACATCTATCCTGTTTCATCCCCCTGTTGTCCATACCTGGGAGATGAGCCCCATGGTACTTGTACTGAAGATTATGTCCGTATGGTGTCTGCTTTTGGGGGAGGGATGTGCCTGGAATGGTGGAGAACGGACATTAAACTCCTGACTTTGTGATGTCTCACCTACGAGACCTGCCTAGGCCACTCTGCCTGACCTGTGGGATGACACACCTCTGAACTGTACCCTGGGTATCTGTGCCAGAGCTAGAGTCCTGTCTGAGAACCCTGTCCCCATGGTAACCTGGTCGGGCAGTTCACCACCTGTTGTCTTGATAGCCACACTAAGATAACCATGGTGCTGTGATGAACAAGTCCAGATAGGACCCTCATCCTAACATGGGCCTTTGTGAACTGTACCTCCTCAGCCCTGAGATCACTCAGAACCACAGCCTGGAATAAGTAGTGCTGGACACCACACCATGTCCTTTTAGCTTTATTGCTTTTGCTGCTTCGGTCTCACTGTTCCCAGGACAGGGAACCTCTCCCCTTCCCCGTGTCCCTAGCCCCTGCCTCACTTCACAGTGCCACCTGCTTTCTCCACCTTTGCTCACCTGCTGCTCGTTCGCCTCATGATCTTTGTCCTAAGTTCAGATAAGGGTTCAAGTTCCAGGAAGGAGCAGAACCATGTATGCGCTCCATCCCTTCAGTTCATCTGTCCTCTCAACGTGAAAATTCTCTTAGCACTGTGGGGCCCCAGAGTGTGTCCACTGTCCCTCCCCCATTATACCCTGTTGCGTTTTCAGAGCATGGGTGAAGGCCTGGCCATGTGCCAGGGCCTTCTGTGTGGCACTGTGAACACTGCTGCATGTTACCTGAAGTCCCCAGGCAAGGAACATGGAAAAGAGACCTTAAGAGGCTCACACCTAGGGTTGAGGTGTCTGCAGTAGACATTGTGGCCACTGAGTGGCTTCAACAGCTAGCTGCAGAGTGGAAAGGGCCTGTAGCCAGGAGAGCAGGCAGGGTCTTGAAGGCTTCAGCTAGCCCCAAACACAGTCATCCCCCTTCTGCTTTGGATACCTGGAACAAGGGAAGAGGGAGGAAGCGTGGATATTGAATCTTAGAGTCTAGCATTCCAATTCTCAGTCACTGAGGCCTCCTTATAGTTTGTCTTTGGGGTAGGAAAGTGCCATGGGAATTGGGTAGGTTGAGGGTGGCCAGGCAGGGCAACTGTAACTTGTAGAGAGCAGTCCTGGCGAGCCCTGACGGGTTGTGGCTTTGGCTGCGAGCCTTTGACAACGTGGAACCAACTGCTGCTGAGTCTGTGTTCTGGGGCCTGGGCTGCCTGTGCTTTGTGTGTTGGGCTCTGGCCCCTTGCTTCCCAAGGAAGAGCATCAGGATGCCCCAGGGACGGTATAAATCTGCCTGGCTGCTTACAGTTCACATCTCGGTCTTTGGGTCCTAATCTGTGTGTATCTTTGACTCCATTTCCCTGTGCCCATCCCCTTAATGGTGTGAGTTGGAAACTCAGGATCTGGAATGGAGCAGCCCTGTGCTAGTTTCTAACTAGCTATATGTTCCTTTTTCGGGGGGTTAGAGAATGCCCTGACAGCCTCTGTGCTCCTTCTATAGGGTGGGTTGCCCCTCAGCACTGGGGAAGGAACTTGGGTGACGATTGCACAGTCCAGGCTGGGACTGTTGCAGTCAGCTCTGAATGGATGGTAAGGATGAGTGGGGGCCAAGAGGCAGCCTGGGTAGGAAGGACACAGTGGATACCAGCTAATGCCCTTCTGCCCTTCTCTCCCTTACAGGTGGATTGTCTTGGGCTGTGGCTGGCTGTGGAGTTAGAGCCCTGGAAGGCCTCAGAGCCAGCCCCAGGGAGGATGATGGTGCCTCTTGTGCCTGCACTCGTGATGCTTGGTTTGATGGCAGGTGCTCATGGCGACAGTAAGTCTGACTCCTCATCATACAGATAGGCCGGGGTGAAAAGCAGCATGCCTTCTAGCAGGTCTCTAGAATGTAATATAGGACTAGGTCCTAGGACAGAGAAACAGGATGATTAGATAGCTACCCCTCTAGTCCTTCTGTCCTAGAGACCCCCAATGGGAAAGCCCCCTCTAAGGCGTACCTGCTCCTTCTGTTGCCTCTGAACATCCTGTGGAGCACCTGGGTATCCCCTAGGCTCTGCAGAACCGTGAATATCTAAGTGTTTTATGGAATTGGGGAGCTGTGTCTTGGATTGTGTGAATTGTGTAGACATGTGCTCTGTCCACATTGCAGATCTCTGTAGAAGGCCCCATGTAGAAGGAAGCATGAATAGCACACCAGATGTGTCCCCAGATCCAGGGAGGGCTCAGAGCTGAGTTACCCGGATCCTTCCCTTTTCCTAGGGACCTTCAAGGCAAAGGACACCCTTCCTGAGCCAGGCCCGCAGTCCCTGGAAAATGGGGAAGATTGCTACTGGGCTTGCAGGAAGGAGACGGAGATTGGAAAGGAAAATAAGTGTTTCGGTGTTGGGGGACAATTTGTCCCCTACCCAAGTCCAACTCTGAACTTTGGTCTCTTCCCTGCTGCTGCCCTTCCCCCTGCCTGGCACTATATGACTGGCCATAGCCCGCCCTGTCACCATGGTTACCACTGCTTGGTTACTGGTGGGAGGCGGAGCACAGGACAGGCTTAGCCAATCTGCAGGCTGGGGGGAGGGGCAAGGTTTTAGCTGAGGTCCCTTTGGGGGAAGGGTCTATTCCCAGCCTGTCCTGAACCCAGAGGCATTCCAGGGCCAACCTGAGGGGTCAGGCCCCAGGCCAGCAGGCCATAGGGATCCCTCTATCTCCTCCAGGTCTCTAGACAAGAGCCTCTTCTCACCAAAGCTCTCTCTCTTAATGGCTCATTAATAATTCAGGAGCCAGTCATAGAAGGGGTGGCCCTGGAGCACCCCTCCCTTTGTCCTCAGAGGCTGAGCCCTGGGTAGGGTAGAATGGGAGGGAGAGTTCCCATTCACTGGAGAGTAGCCAAGGTAGTACAGGGTTGGGGGCCTAGAGGAGAAGTTAGGTGGAGAACTTTAGAAAAGGGAATGGGGGTGATCCTCAGCCTGGCTGGGGCCGAGGGCGAGAACATGCAGCTACAGAAACAGGCAGGAGTCACACGCTAGGTTGGAGAGAAAGTGAGCACCAGCCTGGGGTCGTCAGTGGCTCTTGGACATTGAAGGACTGTTGTCACTCTTCCCGCAGTCCTCAGACAGTCTCAGGGCCCCAGACGGCTGGGGAGGACATGGCACTGAGTTGAGAAAGTGTGGCCTGAGAGAATAGCTGCCTTCTTCCTGCCTCAGACCCAGCACGCCCCAGCCTGCACCCTTCGGCCCCACCCTCCTGTCTGCCTCCAGTTTTCTCTCTCTAACTGGCATTACCACCCACCTGGTCACCAAGTCAGGAACCTGGGCCTCCTCCCAACTCCCTCCCTTTTATCGTACATGTAATCCATCTCCAAGTTCTGTGGCCTCCACCTTCTGAGTGTCTTTGGAATGCATCCACTTTGCTCTACCCAGCGCCTTCTGCCAAGCCTCCTTTAGCTTCTGCCTGGGCTTTAGCATGCTCAGCCTTCTGCTGGTTCCCTGCCTCTAGTCCCTTCCTTCTACCCCATCCTGTATTCCACGATGAGCCTCTGGTTGCATTAAGATACTCAGTTTAAACTCTCCTCCAGCCCTTCCTTTTCCCACTGCCTTTGGGGTCAGGGTTAGTATCTTGCTGTCTGCTAACTTACCCTTCACTGCCTCTCCACCTGTAACCAGCCATGCTCTGTCCTCTCAGCGTGCACAGCTCTCTTGTATCCAGGTTCTTCGTTCTTCCTATTTCTTCTGCTTGAAACACTCATTAACTGTCAGGCGTGGTGACACAGGCTTGTAATCCTGGTACTTGAGGGGTGGAGGCAGGAGGATTAGGAGTTCTAGATTATTTTGGCTACCCGGTAAACTGAAGACAAGCCTGGGCTACTTGACACTCTTGTCTCCAGAAACAAACAAAGGAGTGGGGGCGAGGCATTTTCTCCACTCTTTCCCTGATCAGATCTGACTCAGCTGACACTGTTTCCTAGAGCAGTGTGGGTCACGCTCTGGTCCTCTGTACTCCTCACAGTATTCTTTGGTGGTACTTTGCCCTAGGTCTGTCTGCCCTGGCAGGCTGGGAGTTTAGACATTTCAGTTCAGGGTCTGGAGGGGGTGGGGAATAAGTAAAAAGGGTTAGAACAGGCCTGACCTCTGTAGGACTCGGGGAGGAGTGAGGTGGAGCTGCCTGAGGGGCGGATTTCCAGGAACCTTCCTGCTGGTTCCCTAGTAATTCAATTACAGAGATGGAGCAGGTGCTTGAAGGTGGGAACCTGGTGAAGCCTCTGCCAAGGGTGGACCCCCAGGTGCTGTGACTTGAGCACTGTGCCAGGCCAAGGGCCGTGGACCAGACATCAGCTAGGAGCCGTGGTGAGTCAGCCTCAGGGGTCAGAGTCTGCTCTCCCAGCCTGCCATTAAATGACACTCACTTTTGAATCTCTCCCCACCATGGCCAGGCCTGAATTGAACTTCCAAAACTTCTCGCTAGGGCCAAGCAGCCAGACATGGACAGGGCTGCTGCAGAAGGCAGGGCGGCTGCCCCCAGAGAATTGACGACCAGAGCAGTGAAGCGCAGAGCAGACAAATGTGTTTCTATAGGCCTCTTAACGAGACAAATGAATGGGGGCCCTGGCCTCAGAAGGGAGTGGAGAGAAGCAGGGTAGAAAAGCAGCTGCCAAGAGTTAGCCTGGAGGCCTAGCGTCAATGCCTAGTCAGCTCCAGTGGAAATCTGGGTACGGGTACGAAGGCATGCTTGTTTACATGGATGTGCACTTCTGGAACCTCATCCAGTGTCTCCCCAGCCCAGGGTTTTGTGTCTTGATGAGGGTGAGGGGGGGAATGTGAATATGGGGATAGAGGTGGTCTTGGTCCAGCCCTCAGGCAGAGGTTTCTGCTGGTCTCGTGTGTGTTAGGTGCTTGGATAGAAAGGATCCACTCAGACCTGTCACAGGACAGAACCCACTGAGCTGGGCACAGGGGAGAGCTTGATAGAAGAGCAGGAGCGGGTTGGGCAGCACTGGCACAGGCAGTGGCCTGAATATCTTGGGAGGGTTCCTGGAATAGAGGGCCCCTTACGTTGAGTGGGCATTTGCTAACATAGAGTATTGCCCAACAAAGAAATGAGTCTGGCAGGGAGAAAGAGTCCCTGGGCTTCTGAGCTTTAGGAGAAAGCCAGAGTGAGACCTTCAGATAGATAGCACGGGACAGCCACAGGACCCCAAGATCAGTTGCAAGTGGGGTCCTGGTCATGGCCATGTTATTTGCAAGCCACTGGAGTTCACAGGCGCCTGGTAGCTCAAGGGATGGGTGGTGTGCAGCGGATTCAGGCACAGGTGAGCAGGAGCCTGAAGACTATGCGTTTCTCCTCCTCCAGAGCCCCTGATGTTGGAACACGGCAGGGTCCTCCCTCTTGTGCTTATGGGTGGCCTGTCTAGACCCTGCCCTCTGGAGCTTCCGGCACAAGTGCTTTCTCTAAGCCTGTTTTCCTATTGCACAACAGGAGTAATCACTCCTACCTGTAAAGGTTAACTGAGGTCACGTGGGCAAGGCACCTGGCACCTATTAAGTGCTCCCCCTGTTGAGTGCCTCCTGGAACTAGGATTGCCCTTGAGTGGACTGGGCTGGGGAAGGTTGCCCGGAGCAGTCACAGGAGCTCATTAATGAGTCCCCAGCTCGCTGGCCACTCAGGGCCTGGGAAATCACCTCTCCCACAACTCCCCTGCCCTCGTGGCCCTTCGCCGCTGTGTGTGCTTCTCCTTCATTCCGTGTGCAGTGCTGTTTATGAGCCTGTGTACATGCGCCCCTCAGGGGAGGCACAAAATAGCAGTCAGTCTCCCTGTGGAGGAGCCTTGGAGGTGGCCCAGTTTAGCTGTCCCTGGAGTTGCATTCCTGCGGCCTCACTAGGGGGTGTGCTCCCCTAGTCAGAACCAGTCCCTTCCTTTGGTCACTTTCATCTTCAGGGTCAGGTGTTGACATGTAAAGACTGTCCCAGGATATCCCACTGTGAGTAACTGCCCACAGGGCTGGGTGACACAGGACATGACTGTGACACAAAGCTCGCCGTGGCATGTTCAGAGGTACCCTGCTTTCTGGACTCAGAAGTTCTCATCACAGACCAACACAATGGCTCAGTAAAGGCCCTCAGCACTGGGCCAGAGTTCATTTGAGTCTCTGGAGTCCGCGTGATGGAGGAGAGAACTGATTCCCCAGTGTGCACCATGGAGCACATGCACACACTTTCACACACACACACACACACACACACACACACACACAGAAATAAAATTTGCAATTTTTTTTTTTTTTTTTGCAAAACAAATGTTCTGTTTAGACTCAACACCAGTTGAGCAGGCCCAGGGCAGAGTGGTCACAGGTTTTGCCTGCCTGCCTGCCTGGCACCCCAGCTGACAGTGTGAGGTAGGCCAGGCTTCGGCTCTCTGGAAGAGGGGCTGATGAGGAGTGCAAGGCGCACTCAGAGGCCTGGATTGGGGTTAAGTGCACCAGGACCCAAGCTAAAGTCTCTGTGTAATGCCTGACCTGGCAAGTGAATACAAGATACTTGTTAAAAAAAGAAAAAAGCTTGCCGGGCGGTGGTGGCGCATGCCTTTAATCCCGGCACTTGGGAGGCAGAGGTAGGTGGATCTCTGTGAGTTCGAGGCCAGCCACAAGAGCTAGCTCCAGGACAGGCTCTAAGGTTACAGAGAAACCCTGTCTCGAAAAACCAAAAAATTAAAAAATAAAAAATAATAACAATAAAAGAAAAAGGGAAAAGCTGAATTTGGAGAGGCCAGCAGGAGCAAGTTTAGGCAGACAGTGTAGAGACAAGGTTTGACTGTGCTCCCAGAACGTCTCCTGAGGAACAAGAAGACCTGGGACTACCTAGGCCTCTGGAATAAGGGGCTCTGGAGCTCTGTGAGTGTCCCCTTGGTGCGGAACAAAGCAAGGCCTGCCATAGAGGGGAGCCCAACCCTGGGTAGCGTGGGATTGGAGCAGCACTGCCTGTCTGATCCTGGGCAGCACCCAGGTGCTTGTCCAGCCTCCCCAGGGAGAGGAGTAGTTCCACCTCCCTGATGGCCCCAGGCCTTGGGCACAGTCCAGCTCCACACAGCTTCCAGGCCTGTTCCTCCTGGCTGCTCATGATCTACCTGGCTCACCTGCCCAGCCTCTCTGCTCTTTGTTTGGCTCGGGAGGCCCCTCCCCTCCCCACCTCACCCCAGCACACTCCTAGTCTTTCTGGTTCTTCAGGTTCTCGACAGGTTTCACTGTAGACACGTTGAGGCAGGACCTGGAGGGGCACTTCTTCCCTGGGTTTCTCTCTTGCCTGGAGGGAAAGTGTATGCGGGAGGCCCCAGTCTCTACCCACCCCCACCCCCGCATCCCTTCCTCTGTCCATTTTTTCTCCGTTTTGCACTCCTGGGTGTTAGGAACTGCATCAGACAGTGGGCCAGCAGCGCAGGAGACAGGACAGACGTGGGATCTGCCCTGTCCAGGGTTAGGGGCTGTTTGGGAAGCAAAGAGGTGGAAAGTTGTAGCCTCATGTGCATGCCGAAACTGAGCCCACTGTGGGAGGCAGAGTGCTTAAAACCATGGACTAAGCTAATGGGGCGGGTGGGTAGGGGTATGGGATGGGTGTCTGAGGAGATGATGTTTAAGTAAGAGTTTAGTGGGTAGAGGGGTAGTCTAAGAGGTTCTTAGGAGAAGATGCAGCTTATGCAAAGGCCCTGAGGCTGTGGGGAACATTGCATATTCTGGACTCTAAAGCCAGGAGAATGGTTGGGTCAGACCTGGCAGGGCTTTGTCTGCTGTGATAGGAGTTTGCTTTGCTTTTTTTTTTTTTTTTTTTTTTTGGGGGGGGGGGAAAGAGCAGTGGGAGGCCTTTGAGGAGGTTTGATCAGGAGGAGGCTGTTCTCTGGCTTCTCAATAGAGAAAAGAGGAGGTAGGGTGGGGTGGCACAGGCAGGGACATCAGCTTGTTCAGTCAGCAAGTTGTCCCATGGAGGGAAAATGGCGCTCTAAGGTGGTGGCAGTGCAGATGGGCTGGGAGCTACCGTAGGGTGAGAGATGAGAGGTGACCGTAGTGGAGAGGGAGGGTCCTGTCAGACAAGTACAGCCAACAGTGACAGGCTCTGCCACCACTCTTCACAAGGCCCCCCAGTAGTCTCTTGTGAACGCTGCGTCTGGTGTCTTGGTTAGTACTCACTGGCTGTGTGACTGAGACCACATGCCTTGGTCTCTCAGCCTATGAAGTAGAGGCACTGATTGTAAAAGAGGAAGTGAGATAAAGTACCTGGTGCAGAGTGGGTGCTTTTCTGCCAGGACTCCACATGGGGGCCTGAGCTCCTGGGCACCGAGCAGGTAGTCTGAAGGGCTCCTTCCCAAGGCACTATATTTCCTGGAGCTGTTCATTGGCTTGATTAATAGGAAATGGATCCCCTGTCAGGATTAACGAGGCATTGCTACGTCTCAATGAGCCCAGTTTCTCGGGGCTTTTGACCCTGGGTGGTGGGACTTGAAGGGATAAGAGCTGTGGGTCAGCCCTGGCATGTAAACCAGGGTGTGGCAGGGCCTTGTCTGGGCTCCTTTCCTCCTCTGGAGTAGGAACTCAGGAGCTCCCCATGCTGTGGGAAGGCAGTTGCCAAGCCAGTGGGGGCAGGGGTGGGAGGGGCAGTTATAGGAAAGCATCCCTCTGGGAAGCCATCCAGAGCCTCTCAGGAGCTGGAATGTCCAGGCCTTTGGGGCTGGTGGAATGTGGGGTGAGGGGGAAGAAGGAGTCCTAGGGTCTGCCTAAGGCTTTGGGTAGGTGGGAAGTCTTTAGGAGAGTCTGGGGCTCCTCCCAGAAAGAAGTTCTCCAGTACATTTTTTGTTTTTTGTTTTTCCTGGAGCTTGGAATCTCAATCAGAAGCAGGAGACACGTGGAGGCAAGGATCCCCCCTCCCCTCCACACTCCAGACTGTTCTCTGCCAGCTGTGCCACAGTGGACAAATACCTTGACCTCCCTCCACCTCCATTTTCTCTGTAAACAGTAATTACAGCGCCCACCTCCCCAGCTTCAAAGAGTTAAGGGCTCAGCTCTTTGAACAGGGGCTGGCTCTTACTAAGCACTATATTAAAGTTAGGTATTATTACTGTTTTCATTAGTCTTTCTTGCCCCTTGCCCCCAAGGACTGCTACCTGCAGCGCTAGATCATGCCTGATGTGACCATGCCACCATGATTTAGTGTCTCTCTCTCTTCCAGGCAAACCTGTCTTTGTTAAGGTCCCCGAGGACCAGATTGGGCTGTCAGGAGGGGTGGCCTCCTTCGTGTGCCAAGCCACAGGGGAACCCAAGCCTCGAATCACGTGGATGAAGAAGGGGAAGAAAGTCAGCTCCCAGCGCTTTGAGGTTTGTCCTTGGCCGGCTGGGAGGACTGGGTAGGCTTTAGGGTTGGCCTGCTCTCTGTGTGGTCATTCTCTTGTTCCTCCTAATCTCCCTCAAGGGCCTTTTGGGGATGTGAGGAAAAGCGTCTCCAGTAGATCCCCACATGTCTAACAGGTATGACCGCATCTGTCCTGTAACAGGTAATTGAGTTTGACGATGGAGCGGGGTCAGTGCTGCGGATCCAGCCATTACGAGTGCAGCGGGACGAAGCCATCTATGAGTGCACAGCCACGAACAGTCTAGGCGAGATCAACACGAGCGCCAAGCTCTCGGTGCTTGAAGGTACGTGCTGAGAGGGCCACGGCGTGGTGGCCAGGCGGGCTGAGGATGGCCATCCTGGGGTGGGTGAAAGTCAGTGCTGACCAGGCCTGGATCGCTAGCCTGCGCTGAAGCCAGCTGTGTGCTGGCTGACCTTTGGCTCTGCCGAGCTGGGTCGGACTGGAGCTGAGGGACTGGAGCTGAGAAGGTGCAGCAGCTGCACGGCCCTGGGGCTCTGCGGCTGTGGCAGTGAAGCCTGGCAGTTGGTGTCGGCGTCTTCCCGGTACCCAGATCAAGGAACTGGGCTCTGTGTGAAAATATTTGTGTCTTTTTCTCATCTGGGGGCTCGCTCATTCATTCACTTACTCACACGCTTTCCCTGAACTGCCACGAAGCCCAGAATCTCACTTGATGTGTGCCACCCTCATTCAGTGTCCAGTAAATTCTGTAAGGAATGGGGACACTTGGCTTCTAGGCCTTTGCTAGGGCCCAGGGTGTATGGGGAACAGCGTCCAGGACTCTGAGTGATCGATTGGAGGCTTCTCGTGAGCTGGAGAGCACGGAGAAGGAGAGTTACTCAGTGGGCCTGGAGGATCGGGCTGAGACATGGGCCCTTCCTTAAGATGTAGAAAACCACAGGTATGGTGGGAAGTGACAGGATTAAACCCTAACCACAATGGCTGCATGAATCTGGACGTGCGTCTTCAAAATACCGCATTGATTGTTGCTTTCTTTTTTAAATGCAATACCGATATCTGTTCACTGCTAAAAAAACTGCGCATAGGATAGAGCATAGGGAGAAGTAATGATCTCTTACCGTCCTACCTCTACCGCTATTAGCTATTTCTTGGTAGCCCATTTTCGGTATGATTTGTATATGTATGTCTATATATTTGTTCCATGACTTTGGATTTTGTTTTGATTTTTCCTATGTTAGAGGACAAACTCACTGGCTGAACCTGAAGCTCACCTATTGGGCTAGCCTAGCTGCCTGGGGCTCTCTAGGACTCTACCTATCTCTACCTGCCTTTCCTAGCCCTGGGGTTCCAGGCACTCAACCGCCATGCCTATCCTAGCCTCTCACTCGCGTGCAAGGAAACTGAACTCAAGTCTTCGTGCTTGCTCAGGAGGTGCTTTACTGAGTCATCTCCCCAGCCATTGCTTCAAAAAACATACCGTGAACATTTTCCTTGCCATTAAATATTCTTCTGCCTCATTATTTTTAATGGCTGTGGGTAAGCTGTCATATGGAAGCAGCCTAATTTATGTAGCTGTTCCCTTTTTGTTGGGTGTATATGTTCCCAGCTTTCAGCCTTTGTAAGCAGGGTGCCATACATGTCCTTAAAGATAATGTTGCTTAGCCGATCATTCTGTATTCTAGGTTCATAGAGGAATTGCTAAAGTCAAAGGGCACGTGCATTTTTAAGCTTTTGATATTTCTAGAAGATTATATCAGTTTATATTAGCAGAGAGCGCATAAGAGGGCCTCTTCCCTGCACATCTTCACCAGCAGTGGAAATTACCATTAAAAAAAAAATCTTTGCCAAGTTAATAGGCAAAAAAATGGCATCTCAATTTAATTTGCATTTCTTTGATTACAAGAGCAGTTGAACATCTTTTCACATTGGCCATTTTTACGCTTTGACTTTATCCCTTCACACACGCATCCATTCAGTAATTCTTGCATCTGTGTGTCTTGTGTGTATCAGTGGGTTCTCACGGAGCTGTGTTAGACCCTTCCCTGTAGATGGGCCATAGATGACAATGGTAAAGACAGGGACCTTGGACTGGTAACTGTGTCTCTGAGCCTCCTTTGTTCCATCTTGGAGCCAGGATGAAGTACCCACTGTCCAAGCTAGTGTGGCGCTTTAATTACAATGTAAAGTGCATCCCAGGGTTTCAGTGTGAGTGGGCCTGAAAGTTCTGCGTTCTAAAGCTTAGACACTCGAGCGGCTGCCACTTGGTGTCATCTGGGTTGTGTTAGCCCCACTGTCCGTCCGTTCCATCTGGGGAGCGAGAGCCCAGACAGCCAGCACTGGGATGAAATCATTGGTCCTAAGGTTCTTTCCTGACATTGCTGACCTCCATTTCTTCAATTTTGTGACTCAGGAAAAAGTATTTCTGTCCCAAACTTGAACCTGTTGGCATCTGCGCCTGCAGAGAGCCATGTGCCCTGCCTGGCATCTGAGTGGAGGTCTGAGAGACTAGAACTGCAGCCCCTGCGGCATCTTCTGGGGCTCTCCAGCTGGGGAGCAGTCTCCTTGTGAGAATGGAAAGCTAACTCCTCCCAGACATCCCCACTGCCCTGGCAACTTCATGCTTTTGGATCTAAGGCCTGGGGAAGAAGGCTCCCACTTGCAGAGGGTTGCCATTAGGAACGGCCTTCCTGGTCAAGAGTTTCTTTTCATGGATTAGGGGTTATTCACTATTATATGGTGTTGGGGATGGAACCCAGTACGAGACACATACTTTTATTCCCAGTCTTGGGCTTGAGAATGTATATTTATAAGCCTCTGGGGACTGGAAGGTGTCTGGAGTGTGGGACAAGTCTCTACTACAATAGAACGGTTGGAATTGTGGGTCTCGTGAGCCCCTCCTGCTCCTGAAACACAGCACCAGCAAGACAAAATGCTGACCTATGGGTCTTTGTAACCTTGGCCAGCTTAAGGCTTGGCAGAAAGGAATGTCAGGGGCTGGGACCTCAGAGAGGCATCCTAGACCAACCCTGCCCCGTGTCCTCCACATTCCTCCTTCCTAGGGTTCCAGGAAAGCTGGGGTGCTTGTAGAAAATAGGTGAAAAGATGGGCTTTTTTTGGAGTGCTGGGGTGGCACCAGGGAAGAACCAGGGCCATTCTTGTGAGACCACCACAGAGGCTTAGTAGTGAGGACACGAACTTGGTTTGGGGGCTGGGAAATAATGCTTGAACCCTTTACCCATGTCTTACACAACGTGTGCACCTCCAGACACACAAGGGTGTAAGCCTGTGCATCAAGATAGGTGCTTTCAGAGTGGCAGGAGAACGCCTCGGGAGCCTGGTCCAGGTACAGGATCAATGTATGTTAAATAGGGAACCCCAGCATCATACTTCCTTTGGGAGCCCTCGGCCCTTGCCTCATTCCACCCCAGGTTCAGCTCATGCTTCTCCCATTGCAGCCTCTGGGGACACTGCCAGGCCAGATCCCTCACGACTGCCCCGCTACTGGTGTGACTATGTGAGCCTTAGCCCACTGTCCTGGGATGGTCAGTCCATGTGCCAGTGTCCCTGTCTATAAGGTGGGGTGTCCAGCACAAGGTGGCTGGGGGTGGGCCTGGCCTGTCCTAGGCTGTGACGAGTACCTTCCTGTCTGAGTGGTAATTGAAGCCATTAGCGCGCCAGCCTCTCCCTCGCCGGGTAATGGCAGGAAAAGCTCTTCTCGCTCCACACTCTTGAGGCGGTGGCTGAATCATTCCCCCTCCAACCCGCCCGCTGCCGCCACTGAGACAGGGAATCTGACATTTTCCCTCACGGGGGTGGGGGAGGGGAGTCAGGCCTTGATTCTGGGCTTTCCCTTCAAAGGTGGGGGGGGATAGTAAGGATGTTGAGCTCAGTTTGGAGGTGATAGAGTCCCCAAGGGGTTGCCGAGTCCAGGCCAGGCAGAACCATGGTTGGGGAACACCCTAGGGGGAGGCTGAATATCCAAAGGTGTAGGTGGAGCCTTAGTAACTGGGTAGGTTCTGGAAGGGACACAGAATGCCCAGAGGAAGATGGGGAATCATCTTCCTGGGAATCATCAGGCTGTGAGCTGATTAGACTGTTTCTGACTTGTCTTGTGGGCCAGGCTCAGGGACTTAGTGTTTGTCTTTTCATGGACAAAGCAGATGGTGTGCTTATAGTGGTGTGAGCGTGTGTGTGAAGCGTTGTGTGTACACAACACTTTGGTATGGAGTGCACTCATACCAAAGCAGTTGTGTAGCGGGATCTGTGCATGCGTGTGCCTCAGGCAGTGGGGGAGGGGCACATGTAAGCAGGTGGTGTGTACTTTATGTGTGCATCAGGATGTGTACGCACACACATGTGCACAGCAGGCAGTATCTGGATTGTGGAATTCACAGGCAGGTGGTGGTACAGAGTGTGTGTGTGTGTGTGACACAAGGTTTACAGCAGGTGGTATTATACCTTAGCTTTGTGAAGAGCAAGAGAGTTGGCGGCCTGAGCTGGGTGTGTAGGGTCAGTCTGGTGCTGCTGGGAAGTCAGGGGTGTCATATTCAGATACGTCATCTCTGGGATGCCACCGAGTCTCTGCTTAGATCTGTTGGGCAGCGATGGATGCTGGGCAGCATGGTGATCTAAAGTATTATTGGCATCTGCCACAGTGGCACCTCGGCAGTTCCTATAACCAAGCCAAGAGGAGGGTATACTGGATGAGCCCCGATTAAACCTGGCTTTTGGAGGCTTTAGGACCTCTCCTTTCTTTCCTACTTCCCACCTGGCCCTCTTGGCCTTCTACCTGCTTCCCTCTGGCTCCTGTGTCTGCTAAGTTGGCAGGGCTGTGTCTCCTATGCCACTTGGCCCAGGGATCCAGCTTAGAGTGTCTAACATTGCCCACCTGGCGAGGCCAGGGTCAAGGGTGTTTCAGTGTAACAGTGGATCTTGGCTAATGTACTTGTTCTCACCGCGGTAGACTCTGAGGCTGTGGGGTGATAAATAGCTTCTTAAGACACACACACACACACACACACACACACACTGTGATGAGCAAACTATGACCTGTCTGTCCTTTGGTGTCCTGCCTGGGCCGGATGAGAATATGCTTTCCTAGGGAGCCATCTTTCCCTGCCCTAAACCTTTCTGTTCCCTTCACCCATGGTAGAAAGATTAGGGTAAAGAGCTACCATAGAAAGTCCCAAATCTGGAACCCCAGATAGCCTTGTTCTTTCCTGGCAGCAATGGCACTGCCTGCCGCTGGCCCAGCAACCTTTGGAACCTAACCTCCATTCCCTGTGACCACATAGATTTCAGGACCATGCAGATGTGAAGTTCTGTAGCTGAACTTTGGAGGTTTGGGCCCCATTTTGAGATGGTAGGAAGGCACTGTTGGAATGGGGCAGAAGTACGAGCTGGAAGGTCAGGCCCTGGGTTTCTTGGTCCCTGGAATCCTCTCGTCTTTTCCAGTTCTGGTAGTCTTCAAGGACCCCGATGAACTTTTTTTTAATGGATTCTCCTGTGGTGTGGGGTTATCTCTGTTAGTGGTGTACATAGAACACTTCCCTATGCCTAAGCGAGTTCTCAATTGCTGTGGTCACAGGTGGTTCTCAGGCCTGTTTTGTTCTTTGTGACCATGGGCTTAACCAGCAACTCTAGAAATAGCTCTCAAAGTTAGAGGTTTTAGATGCCCCTGGATATATAGTCTTCATCCTTGATAAGGTGTCCTCACCCTGGCTGCGCAGGGAAGGAAAGGCTTAAGGGCAATGGCGTCACCAGACTCACATTTCATAGAAGTCCTTGGTGCAAAGTGGGGTGGAAGTGCATCCCAGCAGTGGGGGGAAGATGTGGTAGGTCTAGGCAAGAGCAAGCTTTGCCCTGAACCTTGTTGTGGAGAGGAGAAAGGGAGAGAGATCAAGAGCATGCTAGGTGGCATTCTGCTCAGTTACCTCGCTCTGAGAGCCCAGGTAGCTCTGGGTTCCTGGTTCCAGGCCTGGGTAGATGGTGGGACCAATTTCTAAGAGTAGGCCCAGGTCTGAGAGGGTGAGTTGAAAATTGCCAAGTCAGTTGTGTGCAGGCATCCAGGGAAAGATGTCGAGAAGGCCTGGTATGGCCTTGTCTGGCCCCCTTGAGGGGCAGCTGGAGATGGAATCATCATAAAGCCAAGAAGCCAAGGCAGAAGAATCTCCAGGAACTGACTTTAGCTGTTGGGAGGAGCTTCCCTTGGGAGATAAGAGGGGAGCCAGGAATAAGGGAGGCAATGAAAGTTGATGGAGGAGTGTGAAGGAGGAGAAGCCAAGCGAGATAAGCATAGGGCAGTGAGTGTCCTTTGGATTTAGCTCTGGAGTTGCCTCTGACCTTGGCTAGCGCCCTTGGAAAGTGGGAAAGTGGCGGGGGTGGCAGCAGGGCTGCAGGGGGCTGAAGACCGAGTGGGAGGCTGTCAGTGGTCTGAAGTGACTGGGAGCAAGGCTTGAACTTAGAGAGGTGAATGGTTAAAAAGAATATTCATGGAGCAGAACTGGAGGAGAGGAACACCAGGAGGGGGAGTGCCCAGCATATCCAGAGCCAGGAACTGAAATGTGGGGACCAGGCAGTGGCCCCTGGGTTTACTGAGTATGCATGGTGGGGAGGCCTCACCTGCCAGGTTGAGTAGGACTATGTGGAGTGCCAGGGAAGCCCAGGGGAGGGGGAATTACTGAGAGAAGGAGGCCTGGCTGCCGACAGGCCCCAAACAGCTCAGACTCAAAAACAAAACAGGCTTTTAAGATGCCAAGTTTGATGAAATCTGAGTGCTAGAAGAGGTGGGAGTTTTCTCTTGGAAAAACAGCTGAAAGTCGAGACTGAAAGCTGCGAAGGGAGATGGGCCCTGAGGCCCCTCAGGCCCCCCTCAATGCCTGGGAACTTGGGGGTGGGGTGCAGCTAGGCCCTGAGAATGAGAGCTTACAGGTTTGGGAGGGCTTGCTGTCTTGACCCTGTCTTCGCTGATGATGGAGCTGCTTTGGGGACAGAACTGAGGTGGCCTTGGGCTTCCTTGGAGTGCCTGAATGGCAGGGTGGGGTCTGGCCACCCACAGAGGTTCCTGCATGGTTTTGGTCTTTGCCTGTGTCCCCAGGTGCATGCATCTTAGCATATGTGTCTCTCTGACATTGAATCTCTTCACATTTGTGTTCCATATCTCTGTGCATACCGCCTCTGGATCTGCTTGCAGGAGTCTGTTTCCACAGGTGCTTGTCACTGCGGATGCCCCTCCACATGCACATGGAGGCTTCTATTTTTGCACCTGTCTCTTTCTCCATGTAGTTCTCTAGGTCCCTGGCTGTGCATGTTTCTAAGGTGTCTGCGTGTTCAGGGACAGGGTTATATGCCCGTGCATAGAGGAGGGGTCAGCCGCACAGACGGTACCACCCCAGGGAGCCTGGGTATGTGCATGCGCATATGTGCCTGTATTCAGAGATGCCATGAAGCTGGGTAAACACGGGTGAAGAGGTCTCACTGACAGACGGTGCTGGTGCTTGCCCCTACCTTCACCCCCTCCCCTCTAAAGCATCTCCATCTGTTAGCTTCCCTGGTGCAGCCCCCAGCCTCTGGCCCAGACTCCGCCCCAGGCATCCCAGGCTGAGCTGGACAAAGAGACCTGTGTGTGCTCTCTAGGGGCCTTCAGCAGCCTCCCTCCTCCCCCAGTCATTGAAGCTTGTTGGTCTAAACTTCCCCACCCACCCCTCCCGTGTCCTCATCTCTCAGAACTCCAGTACATACCCGCAGACTCACCTTGCTATTTATTGTCCCTCCATCCTCCTTATAGTCTTTACTCAGCGCGCAGGGGAAGCTTTCTGCCTTCTGTGCACATTCTTGATTCTTCCTCCAGGAAGTCACCAAGATAGCAGGTGAGAGGTGGAGTCACACTGATTAGTTCTTCTGCTGAGGGACCTAAAGCCCGTTCCCTGCTCCCCCATCCTTAGACACGCCCTGCCACATGCCCTCTCATCTCTGAGACAACCAGGACCTCTCCAGGGAAGGGTTTAGGTCTCGCAAGTACAGTATTTAAAGGGTAGCGCAGTTGGGTGCAGGAGCCATTCATGAATACTTGAATGCTCACTGTAAGTGCACAGATCTGTTCAGGTGGGGCAGACTTTCGATTGATCCTGCTACTTATGTGTGGAGACTGTCCAGGCTTAAGCTACCGGGTTGGTACCTTTTCAAAGTCCCCCGAAGCCTCAGTGGGCTTCTCTTTCTGCTTTGGGGACCCTAGGTGCAGTGGAGGGTCTGGCTGACACTGCGGACTACATATGCAGAGCAACTTACAGCCTATTACACTGTGCTGACCCTGGCAGGCGGGAGCTGGGTGCACTGCGTCGGTGGAGCTGGAATGCCTAAGGGTGGGGGGGGGGACGTCCGCCTGCCCCCCAAGCAGGGTCCAGGGTGGAGGCGCGGCTGCTCCGCCCAGGCGGGGGCGGGAAGGGCGGCGCCCAGTAGGACTTGGACACGGAGGCGCGTGCCCGCTCGGACACAAGCGCGCGCAGCCCTTCCACCGTGGCACCCGCCTCTCCACCGTCGCCATGGTTACCGGGTGGCCTGGAGGGGGGAGGGGCCCTCCCGCGCCGGCAGCCCCTGTACTGGCAGGACACGTTTGGAGGGTCTATAGCGTGACCCGTGCATCCCGCCTTTGGAACGTGGATGCATGCAGGGGTGTTCACATGTGGGGAGCAGTGGACTTATCTTCGTAGCACCTGAAAAAACGCAGGGGCGTGTGTGCTTGGGGGGTGGGGGGTGGGTCTGCAGTGGAGCCGGAAGTCAGTTGAAGGTGTAGAAATGGGAAAGGGCGTGGTTCCCCCCAGGGACGCCCCTGCCTCCTCCCCCCCCCCCCCCCCCCCCCCGCCCTGCCCACCTTTTCGTGCAAGCGTCTAAAGCACTGGGGTCTTACCAGGGCTTTCCTTCAAGCCCCACCTCCAGTTTAACTGAGTGACCTTGGGCGGGTTTCTAGATTTCTGCCAAGTCCCCATTTGCTCATATGCCTCATAGGGTTTTGGTAAAGATTGTCATTTTGTAAAGCTTTTAGAGAGTACCTGCAACAGAGTGAATGCTTCATGCTTGGAACCTTTTATCCCTGGTGTCCAGAGGCCTCAGTTTTCTCAGTTGTTGATGGGTTGGAAGTGACAGTGACATCCTCTTGAGAAATTTGCCTTGGTCATTAACCCGAGCGGTTCACACTCCTCTAGATACAGCTCTGGTGGCACTGGGGGGTGACGGTGGCAAGTGTGCCAGTCGTGCTGGCCCGCATGGAGCCAGTCACTCAACAGGCATCTGCAAAATATCTGTTGTCCTTAACTGGTGTGAATATGCTTAAGGCTCCCAGTTGGAAGAGGAGGATGAAATCGCATCTGGTCAGTCCTGAGGGGCTGGGGTCCTCCTGAGAGAGTCACACACACCCCTGGGCGGGGGTGGGGGAGAGCAGCCTTTCTATTACCGCCTGGGAGCCTAGTTGGCACACGGGACTGGCATTTGGGCCCTGCTATTCAGTAGACAGCTCTTTACACTCACTGGTTTTAGGCTTTGGCAGTGGTGCCTGAGGGATGATCTGAGCCAAGGACGAGCCATTTGAGGGCGTGATAATTGAGAAAGGAAAATTAATTGTCCTTAATTTGGCATAGGTCCCAAAGACCTTCCCTGTGTCAAGAATTCAGAGTAGATTCCTGGGACATGGGGCTGCAAGCATTTGTAGTGCTTTCATCCTTGGTCCTTACCTCCTGGCAGGTAGGTGACAGAGGCTATGGCTCTGTCAGGACCTAGTTACCCTCACTCTGCACCCCATTCGCTCAAGCAGGTAGGCATAAAATCTGGAAGAACAAGTTTGGTGCCCTGGTCAGTGAGTAGCTCTAGCAGTCTTGAGCATCCCCAACTGTTGGAAGGGGTGTGAAGGGTGCCCCTAGGCCTCAAGTCTTGCTATCAATCTTGCTTTTATCAATCTTCCAATTGATAGCAGGCCAAAGAAGCTGCACACACGCAGCTCTCTCTGTTCTCTTGCCTATGTTTAATATAATCCTTTTCAAGAATCAGAGTGGAGAGTCAGGGCACCGTGGGATCATAGTTATAACCAAGGAGACCCAGTGTTTACATCCAGAACTTACAGGACCGTGAGCAGGGGCGTGTATAGCCAGTTCCAGGGAAGTCGGGGCCATGCAGAGAATTCTCCTGTGCCCAGCCAGATACCCTTCTAGGATGTCCCTAGAAGTTGCAACGTTTTTTGTTGTTGTTTTGTTTTTTTTTCAGGACAGGGTTTCTCTGTGTAACAATCCTGGCTATCCTGGAACTCACTTTGTAGATCAGGCTGACCTTGAGAGATCTGCCTGCCTCTGCCTCTCAAGTGCTGGGATTAAAGGCATGCGTGACCACCATCTGGCTAGAAGTTGCAACTTTAATGACGTTCCTCTGCCTGATGTGGTTCCTCCAGCTTCCTCTCATGTCTGGGCCCCTAATTGCCCCCCTTAGGTCTCCAGAGTGGGTAGGGAAAGCTGGTGTTGCCACCTGCCCTTCACTTTTCTCCCTTTTGAGGCTGAGTCTTCCTAGCATGGGAGCCTGGCTCAACAAATGTTCTCACACAGTAACTCTGCGCTGGGCATGCGAGAAGGAAGCGCGGAGTTGTGCCGCTTTTCCCCACCGCAAGGCCCAAGGTTTTGTTTGGTTTTTTTTTTCTTTTTCTTTTTTTTTTTTTCTTTTTCTTTTTTTTTGCAAAAGGTAGACAAAAGCAGACATTCCCAGAGCCCTCATTGAGAATGCCTAGAACCAAGCCTGGGAGAGGAGAGGGATTGCTGAGTTCTAGAGAACACTCGATGGTTGTGTTCCAGTGGGAAGGACTTCTTACCAGTCTGGAATGAAAGGGGCCTCAGGCTACAGTTTCAGTACCTGAACCACCTGTTCTGTATGGGTGGTTCTGGGTGCAGGTTCTGTATCAGGTACTCCCCAGTGCCCCGATGAAGTCTTTAAAGTATCTTTACGTAGTGGGCACCTAACCCCAGCAGACAGATGGAAAACAGAGAGTAAAGAGCACATACAGGCCCTAAAGGTGGTAGTAGTGGAGATGGATGTTCCCCATGGTCTATACTGGTCCAGCACCTGGCTTCCCAGTTCTTGATGCTTCTGAGAGATGGAGATTGGATAGCTTTGTCCCAGTCCATGAGGGCTGCTTTAGGAACCTGTGTGAGGCAAGAATGGGCCTTGTGCAAGTGATTTCCTCTGGGAGTCACCAGCTCCAGGAAAAGTGGAGAGGAAAAACCAGGGCTATTTGTTTGTTTTATTTTGGTCGTCTTAGCCAGCACATACTCAGACATGGTCCTTAGGGCCTGGTCATGGTTGTCAGGGTCAGGTTTGAGTGAGAAAGAAGGGCAAGGGTCAAGGCTGCAGCAGAGAATGGTCAGAGGCAAGACTCTAGAGTTAGGTCATCAAGAGGACAGGTGCCAGGGTCAGTGACCTGGGGCTCTGCCACATGGAAGAGCTGAAGGGATGCAGGCCAAGCAGGGATATCACGTGTGCTGACAAGGAAGTGGATGCTGGACGAGCTCAGAGCCTCCAGTGCAATTGTGGCCGTTGGTGCTTTGAGAGCTGTATCGCCCCTGCCGCCCCTGCCGCCCCCGCCCAGTGTCCATATAGCACTCTGTGCTGCAGCCAGCAGAGCATTGATCTCTGTTCTTCCCAGGACCTAGAGAGATAAGTGCTGACGTCTTCAGTCTGTGCTTCCCAGACTTGGAAACTCCCCAGCAGGGATGTGGTAGTGCGGGCCCTCCTGCAGCCCCTGCCTTGCCAAAAGGACTTAGGTCTCTTGACTCCTCTTTTGGGGTAGGGCTCATGCTTAGAAGTCAGGGGTGGAAAATACAAGGGTATTGTGGGTCCCAACTAAGCTGAAAGTCAGGAGCAGCTACAGGGAGGCCTTCAGGGACAACAGGGCCAGTCCTAATGCACATGTCACCCTTTGTCTGCAGAGGACCAGCTGCCAGCCGGGTTCCCGACCATTGACATGGGACCTCAGCTGAAGGTGGTGGAGAAGGCTCGTACGGCCACCATGCTGTGTGCAGCTGGTGGGAATCCAGACCCTGAGATCTCCTGGTTCAAAGACTTCCTTCCTGTGGACCCTACTTTAAGCAACGGCCGCATCAAGCAGCTACGCTCAGGTGAGCTGAGGGCAGAGTTTAGGAGCCATGAGTACCTTGGGGAATTCATGGGGATGGGGAGTGAACGTTCCAAGACAGACTGAGTAGTGTCCCCAATGTCATGGACCAGATCTTGCCTTGGGAAAAGGATGCAGTGGCAAGTGTTGCCCTGATCCTTCTGGGATTGTTAGATGCCAGGGCTGGTTTTGCTCCTTCAAGCATGACAGGCCTGAGGAGGACGCCCCTGGATTTTCATCTTCTACTTTTCCCATAGCCCAGCCTACGTCTGTGTTTCTCTAGGCAGCAAGGTTTTCTGGGGAAGGAGCCAGTGATGCTTGATTCATCAGGCATCAAATGAACCTTAAGAGCCTGAAACTAGGGGGATTTGCCTCTGTCCTTTGGCTACCAGAGCCACCTGTCTCCTATGGATGTCTCAGTTGAGCCACTTTGGAGCCCTGGGGACAAGGATGCCACTGTGACCAGGAGGGAGGTGTCGCCCCATTGATTGATCTGCCTGTGAGGCTCCCGCCAAGAAAATTGATTCTGATTTTGTGGGTATGGCGTGGGTGGGAAAGGAGGATCAGAGTCAGCTGGGCTGCATTCTAGCAGCTCTGGATAGACCCTCAGACTCTGCTCCAGAACTCGTGCTGGTTGTTGGTAAGACCAGCTTTGGTTTGAGCTCCTGCTGTCCATCAGCTGTGATGTCAACATCATGAAGGATGTGACTGCCTCTTTGGGGGCTCTGCTGGCTTCAGGGGTGCCTACCACTCTCAGCCACCCCCCCATCATCTTCCATCAGGCCCACACCGTCTTGGTGCCAGGGAGAAAAGGGAGTGATGAGCCCCCCCAGCAGGGCAGGGTTCCGGCCCCAGCCACGGCCGCCTGAGACAGCCCACGAAGTGTTAGCTCATTTAATTTAATTAAAACTCAACAAGATGGAGGCAGCTGTAGTGCAGTTAATTAAAACAGCCATAATCAAGGCAGGAAATGGTCCGGCAGCGTTTGTGGCTGCTGCCCAGCACAGCACAGCGGCCGGCATGGCTGTCTCCCCTGCATTTGCTCATGGGTGCCCCAGGCAGGTTCCCCATGCTGCCAGACGGTCCTCCCTACAGGTCCTCCCCGAATGGCATTGACTGTGGCAGGCAGCAGTTCTGGGAAGGCCCGGTGTCTCCAGCATTTGTTCATCAAGTATTTATGTAGTGCTTACTGTGTGCCAGACCACATGCCACCCCTCCCCTGCCCATCACTCCACCGGATGCTGCTCAGGCCTCTTCCTCTTTGTCCTCAAAGTGGCCAACAGCCTTTCCTCCTTGAGCAAACCCTCCTGCCTTCCCTTAGGCTTTACCACCTTGACTTGCCTCTAGCTGCCCTGTTAGCCTTGCATGAAGTGCTGGTTCCTCCAAATGAGAGACCTGCCAGTCTCATCCTTACTGACACAGTCTGTCCCCTGGCAGGTGAACACATTGCTCCTGGTTCCTCAGTCACTACCTCCTTATTTGTACCCCTACTGGTCAACGCAGCCCAAACGTCCTCTGTGAGCTCCAGGGCCCACATTCAGTGCCTTCCGGATGTCCCCCCATCTTGGATGAACAATGACTTCCTTTATAAACAGCCATGCCCTGCTCCCACTGACCCTTTCTCCATGAGTGGCAGCCTGAAAGACACAACACTCCATCCAGTGAGGAATCACATCCTCTCCATGTACCACCACGTGGCTCTCAAATTGGTCCCCTCTTCTCTTTCCGCTGCCTCTGTCTTAATCAGGGATACCACTGTTCTCCCTGCCTCCGGGCTCTCTCTAGAAACTCTGTCCTCTCGCAGCCTGTGCTATTGTCTATTCATCTTCCTCCTAGACTATGAAAGCCGTGCTACACTGGACCCTGGGCTTAGAACCCTTGACCCTGCCCGCGTGGTCAGATGCGTGCTCTCGGTCAAGGCACCCTGCCCACATGGCCAGCTTTATCTCATCCTGTCCTATCTAGATCCACCCTAATTAGTTCTCTGACCTCAGTTAAATTAACTCCATCGCCAGTTTTTCTCCGCTTACAGAGTAGCTGCCTTAAGCAAACGGGCAGTTTGCTGCCGGGTTTATGGTACCGTCTCTGTCCTGCTTCCCGCCACTTCCCCATTTGCAGGGAGCCTGTACCCAGCTTCTGGCTATTCCGCAGGAGCCACAGTTACCAGCGTTTGTCTCCAGCCCTGCTTACCTAGATGGGATGTGGTGGGGCTGAGGCAGGTTTGCTTGGCGAGGTGCCCCTCCCCACCATCCTCAGTTCTTCCTAAGTCCTCACTGCAGGATTATTTTATTGACCTTTGGGACCTATCACTGAAGAGGATAGCTAGCTGCTCCTTTGACCTTTCCTACCACCAGGAAACTGACTTAAGGGTCATAGGTGTGTGCCTGTCAGGGTGCGGGTGGTTCTTGTGTGTCCAGTGCTTGGGATGGAGCCATGTGGAGACATCCCTCCATAGAGTGGGTTGTCCCCTGTGCACTCCGTATTTACCAGGCCCCTTGTGGTTTTCATGTCACCAGCAGTTCACGGGGTGCTTTCCTACCCTTTGTTACCACTGAGTCTCTTTAACCCCCCTCAAGTAGGACAGGCCACGATCATCATAGCCACTGTCCGCAGCTCAGAGGGTCACCTGTGGAGACAAGGGTCTAAGGGCCCTCCTGGGAGGTAACTGGTGCTCAGTGCCTTCTAACAGCGTGTACCAAACCTGGAGCCTGAGAAGTAGCCGTGTCCCGTGGCTCCAGACCTCAGCACCTCTGGCAGTGTGCACAGCTGAGGTGTGAGCTCCCCATGAAGGGCTCTTTTTTCCTGCTGCAGCAGTGTGATACGCTGCCACAGTAGCCTTATGGGCCACCTGAGCTTGAGACGTGAGGCAGGCCCAAGAAGGACAAGTACAGAAAGAGTGGCCTACTGTGACTGTGACAGAACCATAGCCCCGACAGCCTCACCTCCCCATGGGGTCCAAGGCTGGGTCCCGAGGGGAGGCTGTTCGCCCATAAGCTCTGCCAGGCCTGAGCAGGGCTTTGCTGGGCTTCCGTATAGCCTGAGAATGCCACTGTAGAGAACAGCTGAGCCTTCTACATGCCCACCACCCAGTGTTGTCAAGTGGAGATGGCGGCTCTGGCTGCAGGAGGAGGCCTTTGGTAAGATACTCTGACTAGATGTGCGTGTGGCTGGGTCTTCCAGGAGGGTACAGTCGGTGTGTGAATACAATTTCTGAGCTCACTGGGAGGCTGCCTCTTGGGGCCCCTTCAGTGCCATATACCCGTCTAGTGAAATGGAAAGGGCAGAGTCTCTGTTTGGCAGGCAGGGTACAATTCTGAGAAGTCGGTAGGTTAAGTATAGAAAGAGCAGAAGCCATAGGTGCTTGGCTGTATATACTACAACCCCTGCCCTAGCTCTGACTTAGACGACAGGAGGGCAGTCAGTGGTCTTTCTGGTCTTAGTATTGCTGACTTTAACTCAGAGAACCTTAAGGTGGCTTTGTTTGTCTAGAATATACCTATTGCTGTTTACTGTACTAGATATTTAAGATGGATGAATTGTAAATATTTACTAATTATTTTAAAATAATTTAAAAACCATTAAGTGTTAAAAACATTCTAAAATTTAAAAAAAGATAATTATATTCTAAAACAAAAAAAAATTTAGTGAGAAAATCCTCATTGTTAATGTAGAGCTTAAATGTGGCTGCATTTGGGCACATTTAAGTATTATAGGTTGTGTGCCCTCCAGGAAATGTCACTCTGTTTTCATGAGAGAAAGTGGCTAAATACGGCCAGTAACTCTTTCCCTGTTTTTAAAGCAAGGTCTTTACCGTATGGCTCTGGCTGACATGATAATGCATATTATATATTCCAACCTGTTCTGAAACTTTCCACAGTCATCCTGCCTCAGCCTCCCAAGTGCTGAGATTGCAGGCATGTTCACACACACACACACACACACACACACACACACCATCTTAGATTTATAGAAACTAATTGTAAGTTTTAATCTAGTGGACCCCTAAAGGTTCTCAGGGGTCTGCGCGCGCGTGCGTGCGCGCGCGCACACACACACACACACACA
Organism: Arvicola amphibius; assembly: GCF_903992535.2. Classification (NCBI taxonomy): domain Eukaryota; kingdom Metazoa; phylum Chordata; class Mammalia; order Rodentia; family Cricetidae; genus Arvicola; species Arvicola amphibius. Next base: position 32,376,048 of record NC_052052.2, read on the forward strand.
CACACACACACACACACACACACACCGACCTCTTGGCTACACGTGGAAAACTGGTATGATGGTGCTCACTTAGCCGTGCGGTCACATACACCCCTGTCCCAGCCACCGACTTTCCTTCCAGTCTCCGTGTCTGCAGGATGTCCAGTGGGAAGGCCCTGAGTTAGACGGGCCAGATCCTGCTGCCTCACATCTAAGCCTCTTAATGTTTCCAGGTCTCTGTTGCCTCATTTGTGCATAGAGATGGGTATTTTTCCAGGGGGCTGTTGCCAAGTTCAGTGAGACAGGACCTGATCTGTGGCCCTGAACACTTCCACCCCACCCCTGCCAAAGGAGCCAGAGGGTGGATAGACTTGGACCTGGGTCTATCTCCAGGTTCCTGGCTCCAGTGGTTGAAGTGGGGGTCTCGGGAGAGGCACGTGTTGGAAGGCAAACCTGCTCAGGCCTCATAATAGACCTGGCTTTGGAAGGCAAGTGCCTGTCCCTCTTGGCTGCTGATCCCAGGGATCTGAGGCACCAGACACTCAAGGGGTGGGTGCTGGCCCTTTGCCTCTCACTGGATAGGCTGGGGAGCTCTGATCACTCTGTCCTTAATAGAGTCAGGTGGGTTTTATGGCCTGTCAGCCACTGGGCTGTGAGCTGATTGAGTCCCACACCTCCCTCCACTGCTGGATGCCAGGGCTAGTCCGTGTTTGGGGAGCCCTGGTCCATGGTAACCTATGTGAGCTCTCCCCTTAACCCTGCCTGCTTAAATGCCCTGGTTTTGTTGTGGTGAGTGCTCTCCTCAGACCCTTACCCCATGGGATTTGGGTGATCTTTAGGGTGGGTGCTACCTCTTTTCTTCCCCTTCCCCTCCATCAACCCAGCCAGCAAGGGTCACAGGAGCCCAGCCCTGCCTTCCTGACTCCTATCAACACCTCCTGCCCTCCACTTCCTCAGAGCAGTGCCATTGACCCAGGGGACATGCTCCACCCCCACTCAGCTTGGCCCAGCCTGGTGCTTGCTCACACAACACCTGAGTCACCTAAACAGATGCCTCAAGTTCTCCATATGGTTAAGGCCCCTTTCTAGTGTTTTGTTTTATCTGATTTGGCTTTTGTGGCTTTCCTTTTGTACTAATCTTTCTCTCTGATCTTATTTGCATTCAAATTACCTCACCAGGTGGTTCACCAATCAGAGGTAAGAATGCTGTCCGTGCATCTCGCCATGCCACACCGCACCACGCCACACCACTACTGTTGCCGTTGGTCACCTCCACTCCATCCCGTCCAGTGCGTCACCTCCCCATACCCATCCCGACCTCTCCAGTCTCTTCATCTCCAGCCCCACAGTACCACCACCAGCCACCACACACCGCCACTCTCGGTCATTCCCTCCTGTGACCTCATCCATCACAAGTCTGCATTGTGGAGATACCCGCTGAGACCACCCAGGATGCCAAGCCCTGCGCCCCACTCCTAGGCCAGCCCTGTAGAAGGGATCCATTTGGTTCCCATAGTGGAGCCTAGCCTGTCCCTAAGGCTGGTATAGATGGAGACACTTCCTGTAAGGTTAGGGAGCATGACCAAGTCTGGCCCTTTTCCTGAGAACATTTTCCTTAAAAGCCTCAGTAACTACTACTTGGCTCTCCTAATACCTTGGTCCTATGGTCAAATGAGGAAACCCCCCTCATATCTCTTCAGCAGCAAGGTCTAGAGATTTTAGATTATTTTAGGTATTTTATTTAGATTTTAGATGGCAGTGGGGAAATACAAAGACCCATGCATAACTAGGTCACCTGACCTGTCAGCTTACAGTCTCTCCAAGCGGCCTTCTCGGAACAGGGTACTGCAACCTGCTGGGGAGAAAGCATAGACTCTGGACTCCTAAAGATCAGGGTTCAAGTCTGACTCAACCATCCCTCAGGTCCGTCTCCTCCTCTTAGGACTGGAGCAAGGACCTGCTATCCTCAGACTGTGAGACTTACAGGAGAGTGGGGTTGTAGACGGTTTATCACACACAGAATGGTGGTTTGTTTTTTATCCCATCATCTTCTTCCCACATTTGTCAATGTTTGTGGGTACATCTAGACCCTCGGGTAAGACGAAGAGTGCTCGGGACAGAAGTTCAGTTGGGGCTGGTTGCCTCCCAAGGGATGTAACTTGTTGCCCTGATGATAGAACTCAGTTCCCCTCCCTCTCTGGATCTCCCTGCACATCACTTTAGCACACTGACCTGCTTTCTCTGCTACTGGGTCTGGGTGTCCCTATCAGAGTAGAGATGTCTGTGTACAAATAGACTCAGGGTCTATATTGGGTCTTGTCCTAGTTAGCTTTCTGTTGTTGTGATAAACACCACGACCGAAGGCCACTTGGGGAAGAAAGGGTTTAGTTGATCAGCACGTCCCGATTATAGTCTGTCATTGACAGAAATCAGGGCCGGAACTCCAGCAGGAGCGGAGACTGTGGCGGAAAGCTGACTTGCTCTCCGTGGCTCGCTTGGTTGCTTTTTTATACAGTCCAGGACTACCTGCCCAGCCCTGGCACTACCACAGTGAGCCGGGCCCTCTCCTACATCAATTGTTAATCAAGAAAAATCCCACAGACTTGTCTACGGTCCATTCTAATGGGGACTTTTTCTCAATTGAGGTTCCCTCTTCCCACGTGACTAGCTGACGTCAAGTTGATGAAAATAACCAGCAGAGGCCTCCTGACCAGACTTAGGCTCTGGTCACAGGGGGTAGGGTGAGGGTGGGTTTCTTCCTTCCGTCATCTGTAACCCCAAACCAGGCACTATTTCCTGCCCTCAGCTTGTGGCACCAGCTACCTGTTCCCCCAAACCTCTGCTGAGCTGACCTTGGACAACCCCCTCTAGCCAGGGCCCTGAGCCGCCCCTGCTCAGTCAACGTTTGCTGTAGCAGCATCCATTCTCCCCATGAACATGACATGCCGGCTGCCATCAGCGCTGGTCTTGCAGTTGCTGGGTATTGGGCTTGTGCTCTGATATGCTCTGATACCCATGGGGAAGCCGAGGGCAAGGCCATGGAGAGAGGCCAGCCCTTTGCCCTCGTGTGTTGGTGGCATCCCCTCCTGCTCTACCTACAGCCCTCAGCCTTCTGCCCTCCTCCTGCCCTGGGTGGTGATGGCAGGAAGACAAAGTGTGGGCTTTGAAGATCTGTAGCTTGGACCCATAGTGTCTTCTCTGAGGCCTGGGCTGTGCGAATACAGTTTGGAACTCCCTCTGAGGTTCCTGGCCTGTTTTATTTGGGGCCCTTCAGGTTCTGTCTGTCCTGTGTGGGCGTGATTGTCAGTCGGGGTAGAGGAAGAAGTCCTTCAGAGCTGCTCAGCTGTTCATGCAGAAGGTGGTTTTCTGTCAGACTGTGTCCTGTGGGGGTTATTAGCTGTCCGTTGGACTGTCCTGTGTGGGTGTAATTGTCTGTCAGATTGTTTCCGGGAGGGGCATGGTGCTTTGCCCTGTGAGTTTCTGTGTCATAGATAGCTTACCCAGTACGCTTTCACTAGCAGTTTTCAAGTGTTTATTGCTGGGGGGAGGGGGGCAAATGCACGTGATCTTTCACCTTGGGGGTTCACTCACTTGACCTGACAGGACAGGTCCTCTCAGAGGGTCTTTTCAGCTGCCTGCACTCCCAGTCTTGGCTCCTGTCTGTCCGTCTGCGGCCAGAGCAGCCCCTTAGGGCGCCGGCCCGAGTGGGAGCTCCAGTCTCCATTAGCCTTCTGAATTATGCAGAAGCCTTGGTGGGTCGAAGCACTTTAGCAGCACCAAACTGAGGAGAGTAGCCGGAATGGGTGAGGCTCGCAGGGTGGGGGTAGAGTGGGAGGAGGTGGTGGGAGTGTGGGACAGAGGCTGCTGGGCACCAAGCCCCAAGGCAAGCCCCTTCCAAGTAGGTGATAGTGTTTCAGACTCTCACAGGCAAGGACGTTGCTTGTTTAGGAATTTCTCCGCCTGTGGGTCTGTAGGCTTTGGGATAAGAGAATTGATAGGCATGATTATTGTTAAACAGGCCTTAGGGACTCTTGGGACAGTGATGGGCACTCTGGGTAGCTCCTGGATGGAACGGGAACTGGTCCATAGTAAAGGATATCTTGCTTCAAAGTACGAGTTCTTGATTCTTGCTTAGAGGGACCTGGCTTATCAGAGTTTCCTGGAAGCCACACAGGCCCTAGGCAGTGGCCCAGGTGAGCCACAGCCTAAGGCTTACACATGTTGTCAGGGCCTCCGTGTTCTAGGTCACACACAACGCGGACCGTGACTGACCGATGACCTTGTGTCCCCACAGGTGCCTTGCAGATCGAGAGCAGCGAGGAGTCTGACCAGGGCAAGTACGAGTGTGTGGCCACCAACTCGGCGGGCACACGCTACTCGGCTCCCGCAAACCTGTATGTGAGAGGTAAGAACTTGGCCACAGCTGGCTCTGTCACCTTGGAGCCAAACTTCACCTGCCAGGCATTGCTGCTTGGAGACCTTGCAGACACTGGAGGGACTCCGCCAGCCTCGCCTCTCCTTCCCACCTCTTTCTGCAGCAGTGCTCCTGCTACCAGTTCTGTAGCTCCCGCTGGGCAGGCCGCTAGCAGCTGCCACTACCTGCCTTCTTTCCCTTCAGGCCTTTGGGGAAGCAGACACTCGCCCCACCCCTGCCCCTGGGAGCATTTGTATCTCTTGTAGGTCCTTGCTGCCTGGGTCTGAGCCCTATGGGAGTCTGGAGCCTTCTAAGCAGACATTGGTGTGTGTGGCGCGTGTGCGCGGGGTGTGTGTGTGTGTGTATGTGTTGGGGGGGCATTTACACATGCTTATGCATGCCTGACCTGACTTTCTTCCTGCCTACCCCAGCAGGTTGGGCTCTGTTTCTGAAATTTGGATCCCGCAGGCCTCAGTAATGGATCAGATTGGCCTTCTTGGAGGAGCCTTCTGTGTTCTATCACAAGCCCCACCCCCCATGTTGTGGGTAAGGCTGAGGTAGCTGTGAGCGGCTATGGGCCGTTCCTAGTTGGAGAGAAACATACTGTGTGCGATTTACAGTTGGGTCTACAGCAAAGGGTCTGGGGACTGTTTTGGTGTGCCCAGCCTCTGTTCATAGTCCAAGGGGTGAAAGCCGACAATGTTGGCCCTCTCTGAAAACATGGTGCCCAGGAGAGGCCCTGGAAGCCCCCTATCCACACTGCCCCTTCACCTGGCCCTCCCGCACAAATGGATGTCAATAAAAGTTACGTTGCCCCTCTTTGGGGGTCACTGGGAAGACCCTGCTTCCCTGCAGCCTCCACGCAGCCGTGATTCTTTCCCATGGAAGGTTCCTCATCTTTTTGAGGGTGGACTGCCCTTCCTCAAGCTTGTGGAGCCTGAGCGATGGCAGTGGCCCATCTCCCTCTCAGAGCAGAGAGAAACAAGCTGCCAGCTACTTACTGAGGGCCTGCTGTGCCCCAGGGCACAAGTTGGTTCTGGAGAGACCGCAGGTGTTGACCTGTCAGATGAGCAGTCCAGCGCAGGCAGAGGAGCTGTCTGTCTTGGGCTAATCGTGTTCTGTCATGGGGGTTGGGAAAGCCCCATCGCTGCCCTTGCTGTTAGGTGTCTGTAAACCAGTTCAGTTGAGATGACCCACTGCCTGAATTTAGGAGTACCATCAGGACAGAGACCAGGCACCCAGGTACTTCCTGGAGGCTAAAGGGAGAAGAGATGTAAAGAGCACAGCCTTCACCCCAGGCTGAAACTGGCTAAGTAGCTAACAAAGGCACAGGAATCCGGCAAATTCCCTCTGGGAGGTTAGCAGCTGAAGTGACTCTTCACAGTGACCAGCCTCCTCCCTGTTCAGCCACAGCGTGTGAAGTTCCTGGCTTCACTGAGGCAGCCTGGTGTTGCACAGGGCTACACCAGAGAGAGGATAATCAGGCACAGCCTTTGTAAACCCCAAGCCAGGTGTTTACGCATGTCTTATGGCCTTTTCCTGGAGTAGAGTGGTCACAGGCAGTACCAAAGCAGAAAAAGGCCACTCAGATAATACGGGGCATCTTAGCTAGGCACCACACCCATTAAACTAGCACTGCCAGGTTGGTTGTGGCCCTAGTGGCAGGTGGTGGCTGTCTCTGGAATTGGGTGGAGGTGGCCGCTAGGGCACTGAGCAGGAGATCTTAACTCCATGAAGCAGCCCTACCTCCAGAGGCCCCACTGTCCACACAAGATTAACTTGGGTATGAACGTAGCTGGATCCTGCCTTTTCCCGTCTCCTGGGATAAACTCCACTTGAAAGAGATTTGGAAGGTAGGGGTTCCTTTACCCTCAGCCCTTCCTGTCTAGAAAATTTATTACAGCCAGCCTCGCTCTGTCCCATCTCCCCCCCCCCCCCAATATCTAAAACCGTTCTAAGGGCTGGAGAGATGGCTCAGAGGTTAAGAGTACTGGCTGCTCTTCCGGAGGTTCTGAGTTAAATTCCCAGCAACCACATGATGGCTCACAACCATCTGTAATGAGATCTGGTGCCCTCTTCTGGCCTGAAGACATATATACAGACAGAACACTATATACTAAATAAGTAAATGAATCTTAAAACCCTTCTAAATCCATGCCAGCCCTTTGGGTCCAGGATTTATGTACTTAAGAAAAGCCCTGGGGCTGGAGAGATGGCTCTATGGTTGCTCTTGCAGAGGACCAGGATTCAACTCCTAGCACCCACATGGTGGCTCACAACTATATTTAACTTAAGTTCCAGGGGATCTGATGCCCTCTTCTAACACCCACAGCCCCCCCCCCAGGCACACATGTAGCACACGCAGGCAAAACATTCATACACACACAAAAATAAAAGTATTTAGCTGGGCAGTGGTGGTGTACACCTTTAATCCCAGCAGTCGGAAGGCAGAGGAGGCGGCTACACCGAGAAACTCTGTCTAAAAAAAAAAAAAAAACAAAAAAGAAAGAAAAGCCCTGCTCTTTCCCCCTTGCCCCATAGTGTTTCCACTTTTCTTTTTATGCCTGGCAAAGTTTCATTTGCCCCAAGAAATGTTCTGGGACAGCCTGTGTCATGCTAGCCACCAGCTCTGTATTTGGAATTCTGCATGTGGGTGGATAGGCGTGGAAGAGCCCTGCCCTGGTCCCTATCTGCTGGCCTCCTGTCTCCCAACATAGTGCCTTCAAGACTTCCTTCCGTAGTGGCGCCTGTTACCACCCAGAGATGGCAGTCTCCAACTCTGTCAGGGTCTGAGCCTCCTGATTCAGGACTGTGTGGATTAAAGCTCAGGGGTTTCTTTAGTCCTGTTGACATTTTAGACGGTACGTACACATCTCTGTTGAGGGCTGTTCTCTGCATAGTAGGGTATTTTAGAAGCATCCCTAACCAGTCAGATACCGATAGCACCTCTTAGCCAAAGCAGCCTAAATAACCCTAGCTCTCCAGACACTGGCACCCAGAGGTGGTTTGGGACTGCTGCCTCATAGGGCTTCTGTCTCCATGTCTAACTTTGTCCTGCTGTGTCTATTGACTTGCCTTCTCAGACTTAGCCTTCCCACATTCTCCTTCTGTTCCCCAAACTGTTAGGGCTCTCACTGCCTCTCTGAGGCCCTACGGCTATTCCCACCACTGGGGCAGTACGTCGTACAAAACTCGCAGCTGCCGGGTGCACAGGAAGCACAAACGAGTCAGCTGTCTGGGTTTCTGTTGGGATGGCGCTGGGGACACACATCGTGCGTTTACATCTGACTTTGTTCACAGTTGCCTGCAGTTCCACCCACAGTCTAGCAGGCCCAGGCACGCTGGGTGGACCAGCCTCTTTCTCCATCACCATCTGACTCCCTCCCTGAGTGACTCATTTTCTCCTTCTATCCACGGCGTGTCTCCCCTCCAGCTCTCAGGCATACAGCTTCCTGGGCCAAGGCAGAACCCTACCCTTGGCAAAGCTTGACTTACATGTACCGGGACTACCATCCTCCCCGTTCTCTTCAGGGACCTGGCACCTGAGCCACTGCTGTCTGCAGCAAGGGTGTTACCGCCCAGCCTTTCTTCCCACAGGCATCCAGACGTGCTCCTCACACCGGTGTTGTGCAGCATGGGGCTTCCTCACGGTGGTGGGGCTGTAGTGGCTTGTGTGCCTTGGTGGGTTTGTGAGCTGGGTGGGCCCTGACCTCAGAGCCCAGTTTACCAGGTCTGTCTGAGCTGTGAGGGTGTGTGAGGTGTGGGACTGGCCCATGCCCCACTTCTACCCCTACCAGTTTAGCCCTCACTGTCCCTGACACCCGCTGGTGGGCCCCAGCCCTGTCCACTGTGTCCCTCCATGAGTCCTGAGTCTTTTGTGAGCGGCGTGGTCCGTGTGCACCTGTGTGCACGTGTGTGTGCGAGGGGCACAGGAGTCTTGTCTTGTCTCTGTGCTGTGTGGGCAGATGGAGGTTGGCCTGTTTTTACTCTCTCTGTGTTTCTCCTTGTCTTTTTTATTCCCTCCTCATCCTCATCGCACTCTGCCATCAACCCAAACTCTCATCTCTCAGATCAGCGAGAAGGTTGGTCTTTTTCACTTCTTATCCATCTACAGTTGGCCCACCGACTGTGCCCGTCAGTTGGGACCAGCGGCGGGCTTGGTCAGCTCCCTCAGGCTCGCTCCAGCCGTGCCTGCCCGCCAGTTGGCCTCTGCTCATCACTGTTCGGGCTGGCTGGCAGGCAGGACCAGGGATGGGTGGGCAGGCCTTCTGCCCTGCATGCCCCTGCTGCTTGAGTCCCTGATGCACTGTGTGTCTGCATGTCTCCTTAGCCAGGCTCCACTGCTAGAGTGGCCACGCATGCATGGTGCATGGCACAAAACTGCCCCCTCCCCCACCGTTGCACCCAGGCCAGGCTAGCTGTCTGTTCCTGGTCGAGTTCAAGAGCGATTGTGGAGAGCTGTGGGTAGAGGGTCTGTAAGGGCTGATGTGCTTGACATGTGTTCAGAGGGTTGGAGAAACTTCTACCATTTCCCCACCCTTATGTAAGCCATGTTTGCCTAAGAGAAGCCAGAACTGCGCGAGATAATAGGAAGAAGCTAGTTTAGAGTGAGTTGTCCCTTGAGATCTTGCAGTATGCGACACAGTCCTGCAGTGTCTGCCCTGTCCTTGAGGCCCCTGAGCCTTACCGGTGTTTCATGAAGCAGACTTAAGACCAGCCTTGGTCTCCCTCTCAGAGACAGTGACAGTTGTGATACAAGGCGAGTGGCATCACCTTGGCACACTGTGCAAGTGTCCCATCGCTGTGTCTTTTCTGTCTCCTGCCAGGTCCAAACCAAGGTCATCCCACCTGCCCAGACCTCTCTCAGCCAGCCTCTGTCGCTCTGTGTAGAGTATGTGGCTTGCTAGCCAGCTAACAGTCCTCAGCCCCATGCTGGGCAATGGCACTGGGCATTCACATCCAGGTTGCTTATTCCTGGAGTGGCTGAATCATCAACTGGAGTTTGCTAGGGCCTTGAGTAGCAGTCAGCTCAACTGTAGATTGGGCAGGGCTTCTAGAAACTGCTCAGATCCCCTCCCAGAGCAGTCCCCTTGGAGCCAGGCCTCTACTCCCCAGTCCTGGACCAGCAAGGAGCTAGTGGTCCTTTACATATCCCGTGCTCTAAAGAGTCAGAGTAGCTCTCCTGTCCTCTGGACGTTGGGTGTCCAAGGAAGAAACATGACAGACCCAAGCTACCAAGTGCCCTCTGCGTCTTGATCTGTGGTTTTGAGTTTACTCCAGGAGGACAAGGGAGCAGGTCAGGTGGAGGGCTGCAGCCCCAGCTCAGATATCAGCATAAGCCTCCATCCATATGCACTCCTGAGCTCTGGGGCATTTCGGTTACACCATTTCGCTGACCAGGCGGATCTGCCAGGGTGTTCAGAAAGCAGTCATCAGCAGACTTCCCAGTCCGCAGCCACTCCCCACACACCCCTTCACCTTCCCTCTGCATCCTTTGTCCCTGGCCCCACCCACCCTGTGGTCCCACCAAAAATAAGCGCATACACAAATATTTAACGGGAAGGAGAAATGAGTTTCTAAATATTCCAGGGGGATTTGCCGGGCTGGTAATTTGTTTGGTGCTGATAATTGCATCTTACATTTTTCCAGCTTTACTTAAAACTGTGTGCCGGGTGTGCCAGCATTTAATTACCGCTCTGCGGCAGCCACAAGGTTATTTATTAAAGAGTTATTTTATCTTGATACAGTGGATCCTGCCCCTTATCCCCTCCTTAATGTTGTGTTATTTTCATCAGAGAAATTTCCGCCAGTGAATGCAGATTGCGGGGCTGCCTCCCCCTGCGATTAGGCTGTCACTCCACTGAATGCTGATGCCTCTGGGCGCCGCACCGCCCTATTATAGGGGGTTGTCAGCGCAAATAATTAGACTTAAAAGTTACAGCTGAAATATAATCCAGAAATGGCAGGGCCCTGTTTTGGAAATTGTCTATAAAATGTCAGCACTAAAGATGCACGGAGAACGGTAATAGACCGGCATTGTTGTAGCCTGAGAGTAGACCCTAAGAGCATTTTTCCCAGCTGCAGTTTTTCCTTCCCTGCTGTTGCTTCTGTCAATAGACCGAGTCCAGGGTGAGTCCTGCTCCCCTTGGAGGCCTTGTGCTTCTGGCATCGGGGAGGATGGTGGAGATGCTGTGCTGAGTGGCACCAGCCACTTCCAGCTGTTGGCACAGGGTCGGGACACAGGGCCCCATTAGCATTCAAGACACTCTCTTGCCCCCTACCCGTTACACCCTGGTCCCTGCAGATGTGCTGACCTGCCTGTGTGCTAGGAGGCTGGCCTTCAGGACTCCGCACATGGCTGGGACCTAGTGTTCTTATGTGTGAGTGAGGTCCTCAGTGGTACACCTGGGGCCTGGAATTGAGTCCCTTTCCTAGTATGGGGGTAACCCTGACCTCATACTTCTCTGTAGCCCCTAGAGTTCTCTCCCTGCCACCTGCATCTTGGAGGGAAATAAAAACCATTCTTAGTATCAGTTCCCACAGCGCTTCTGTTTTCTGACGGTGGCTAGAGTTGGAGGCTTTCAGAGGAGTGGCCAGGGCACTGGCCTGACTTTTGGGGCCTACCCGTGAGCTCTCAGCTGGGTCTGAATACGCTGTCTACCCGGGACGATCTGAGGAAAGTTTGGACATGTTTAGGTGTAAGCCTGAGGTTTATTGGCCAAGGACCTCCTTTCTGCAGCAGAACCTCTTGGTTCCAACACCAGTGACCCCTTCTTACCTCAGAGTTCTACCATTAACTAGAGCCAGACTCCAGCCTTGACCTTCGTTTCTCCTGGCATAAATGTCAAAAGTCCCACCTGTGTACCATCTGAGCTCCAGCTTACGCCAGCCTTCCCCAGTCCTAAAACTTCCCATAGCCTCTTGGGGGGTCTCCTTCAGCCCTGTCAGCCATGGTTTTCAAAGATGTGAACTTTAACCACAGAGGCCTAACCTTAGTGTCCGTATAAAGGCAGACATCCATGTCCTGAGTCAGTGTTGACTCCCCCACCTGCAGTTGAGACATGAGGGCGTTGGATGGAACCCTCTGTACAGAACGGCGCTCAAGTGACTTCCTACCGGTCATGGTGGTGCACGCCTTTAACCTCAGTGCTCAGAAGGCAGAGGCAGGTGGATCTTTTCAAAGTCAAATCCAGCCTGGTCTATATAGTGAGCTTCAGGACAGCCAGGCCTATAGAAAACCCTGTATCCAAAACCAAAAAAGTGTCTTCTCCTGTACCTGAGTCCATGGCCTTCAGTGGAGAGGATATGGCTGCTGGTCTGGGAGGGCAGGAGGAAGGCCTGTCCACTTACGGTAACTCCTGTCTTCTGGACTCCATTCCTCCGCAGGCCTGGTCCTGGCTTGCACCCAGCCCAGGATACCTAGTCCTCACCTTGTAGTGCCCACCTATTGCACCGCTCTGAAGCCCAGAGAGCGAGCACCCATGTCCCAGGCTGGCCAAACCCATCTGTGCTTCACCTTGCGTCAGTCAAGAGTTCTTCAAGGGGAGTCTGTGGCCATGGGGCACTTGGCAGCCATGCCCCTGGACACCTGTTCTTGCCGTAAGGACTGCTGTGTCTGTCATACCTTGTCATCAGCCATGTGGCCTCCTGACATTAAGTCCCATGATAAAGGGAACTGGAGACGTGGCATTTGCTCTTGAAGAAGACCTGGTTCAATTCCCAGCAGGCACAAGGCAGCTCACAACCATCTGTAACTCCCTCCCGTTCTAGAGGCTCCAACACTCTGTTCTGGTCTCCGTGGGCTCCAGCACACATCACATGTGGTACACAAATAATTATGCAGTACTGTGCTAGGGATTGAACCCATAAATGTAAACATAAATGTTTAGGGCTGGAGAGTTGGCTCAGTGGTTAAGAGCACTTGCTTTTGCAAAGGGCCTAGACTCGAGTCCCAGTATCCACATGGAAGCTCACCACCTCCTTGGGCATCAGGCACGTATGTGGTACAAAACATTCACATGCACAAAATAATAAAATGAATCTAAATAAATAGAAAAATTTTTGTCGGGCAGTGCTGGCATATGCCCTTAGTTACAGCACTCTGGAGGCAGAGGCAGACGGATTTCTGAGTCCAAGACCAACCCGGTCTACAGAGCAAGTTCCCGGACTGCCAGAGCTACACAGAGAAACCCTGTCTCAAAAATAAACATTTTTTTTTTTTTTTTGAGGAGAGGGAGGATAGAAACCCACTTACGAGCAAATCTAAGTGAAACAGAGAGTCCCTTAGGTTACAGAACTTGAACGTGTAGAAGTAGGTTGCATGTCGGGCAGGGCTGAGGCCATTGTCATTACCTCTGCTGCACCATTCTTATCTTTGTACTGGGGCAGGTCCTCCCCTGCGCTGGGAAAGGTTCCAGCCTGAGCTCAACGGCCCCTGTAGACTGTGTTTCTGCTCCCACTGGTTGTGTAAACATTCAAAGGTTGTTTCTGGTCCAAAGGTTGTTTCTGGTTAGCTAGGTCTGGATCACACGCTCTGTGTGCCAAGAATGGAGACGGGGAGATGGCTCCCATAGAGGAAACGAAGATGGGATGGGGAGTGTTGCTCAGTGGTAGAGTACAAAACCTAGCATGTATGAGCCCCTGCCTTCAGTCTCTAGCACTCTTAACAGAAAAGGGGAGGGGAGGAGGAAAGGAAGGGAGGTGCTGCTTCTGGACAAAGGCAGAACTCTGTGTGGCTATAATATACTCCTGATGCATATCTGACGTGAGTCTGGAGAACAGGCCCGGCCTGCAAGCCATTCACTGTGACTCACTTGGGGCTGCCAGTGTTGTGATTCCACCTAAGGAACTTAGTGAAACAGCCGGAGAAGGTGTGGAAGCGGGTTCTATGCAAGGTCTTAGAGGCTGCCGTGAGGAACCATGTGGGAATTTGTTAATCGGGAATGCCCGGTTGTCTGTAGGGAGCGCGGGCATGGTGAAGTAGAGGGCCACGGGATGAGGGGCCAGCGTAGAGCTGCTCAAGCGAGCCCAGAAGTGGTGGTGGTAGTTTAGGTGTTAGTAGTGGCATTACCTACGTGTTTGGAGGGAAACTGATTTTGAAAGCTGTCTTAGACAGAGCCATAATACAGCCTGGTGACTCCTGCTAAATGTCTCAGCTCTGAGCTTCAGTTTGACTGCTGTGAAGTAAGGTGAAGTTGGACCCGGTGGTTTTTTCCAGTGCTTCTAGCTCTGCTTCTGTGATCTGGGGCTGTGTGAGATGCTTCGTATGTGGTACCACGGGTCCTCTGCATGTCTGGGCTCCCTGGCAAGAGTCCCCAGAGACCAGTGATCTCGTAGCGTGCCCTTGGGTCACTTAGGCCTGCTGCCTGTCCTCTCTGACCCTCTGTGGAAAAGGAGATCATAGAGGAGCCATAGGAGCCTCTGCCAGCAGCTGCATGGCCTGTCTGCATGCCAAGCATGCCTCTGTGTGGCTAGGTCTTGTCCACCTCACCCCTCTGCATGCTCTGAATGTCTGTGCCAAGCTTGCTACTTGAGGGGTTGGATCCAGGCTGTGCCCTGGACTGAGAAACTCAGGGCAGCTTCTGGCCAGGGGAGTCCAAGGCTGGGGGTCGTGGCCAGGCACAGCCACCCTCCTCCTTGAGACCTTCGCTCACTGGCACAGAAAGCCGTCTGTTCGGCGCCCTCATCATGTTATTGCCATCATCATGCCCATCCTGCCCGCGGACCACGTCCCTGGCCCGCCCAACCCCTTGTGCTTGTGCTAGCCCTCCTAAGAGGCAGTCCACATTGTGGGTCCCAGGCTGACCTTAAGCACAGCCAAGGCCCAGCAGGTGGTTGTGCCATTTCCTCTTCTCTCCTGGGGCTGTGGCCTGGAGGTGGAGACCTTGACTCCTTTACCTGCCCCAGCCTTACTCTGAGGACCTGGATTTCTTTCATTGGTTCCCCATCTGGTCACTCTGGAGACACTGGAGGAGAGGAGGTGGGAGAAAGAAAGTGTGGTCACTGGGGGACTACGTGGACTGTGGCTCTAACCAGGCCTGACTCAGTGCTTGCACTAAGTCCTGTGTGACCTTGGCCGAGTGTCCCAGGCCGTAAGATGGAAACTTGGTTGCAAGTTCTCAGTAAGAGGTATTCCAGGTGGCTCCTGAGTACAGGGGCCACTTCTAGTCCCAAAGTGAGGTGGGAAGTGGTGAGCCAGTCCGCCTGGCTCTGACAAGAGAGGCTTCCGTGATGAGGGGCCCCTGCCCTTCTGTCCACCCTTGTGCCCTGCCCAGCCTGTGAGTGCCTCTCTTCCTCCTCCCGCAGTGCGTCGTGTGGCTCCTCGTTTCTCCATCCCTCCCAGCAGCCAGGAGGTGATGCCGGGTGGCAGCGTGAATCTGACTTGTGTGGCAGTGGGTGCACCCATGCCGTATGTGAAGTGGATGATGGGTGCCGAAGAACTTACCAAAGAGGACGAGATGCCAGTTGGCCGCAACGTTCTGGAGCTAAGCAATGTCATGCGATCTGCCAACTATACCTGTGTGGCCATCTCTTCATTAGGCATGATAGAGGCCACGGCCCAGGTCACAGTAAAAGGTAAGTGTACCGGATGACTCAGCCAGCTGATGTCCTCCTCTGTCTCTGGGGGCTTTAGTGGCAGTTGAGTCGGGGAGGCTGAGAGATCATTACCCTCTTTTAAGGTGCCCAGCTCTGGGCAGGTCCTTAGAAAGAAGATGGGTACTGGGAATAGCCAGCTGGTATTCCCACTTGGCAGGCATTGTGCCAGTAAAGGTTGATTTTGCTTTTTAGGGAGGACAGATGCTCCTGTTACTCCTGTTTTACAAGAGAGCAATTCAAATACATCTTTTGCCCAGGGTCACACTGATGTAAATGATGAAGCCGAGGCTTAGTCTTGGTGGTCTGAATTCACAGCCTGCAACCACTATTGAGCCGCAAAGCTTTGGGTTGAACAGCATCCCAGGGAGAAAGGTGTACTGATAGCCAAGGTCGGGGGAGGTTTTCTCTGCCCCCGCCTCTGGAGACAGGCACACATAACATTAATATTTATAATTCTTAAAAATTTATTTAAGATTTATTTAGTTTCTTTTGTGTGTGTTTTGCCTGTGTGTGTGTGTGTGTGTGTGTGTGCGCGCGCGCGCGCGCGCGCTGGGAGGCCAGAAGAGAACATCAGATCATCTGGAAGTGGGGTTTATGGATGATTGTGAATTAACATGTGGGTCCTAGAAATTGAATCCTGGCCCTCTACGAGAGCAAGTGAGCCAGGCAGTGGTGGCGCACGCCTTTAATCCCAGCATTTGGGAGACAGAGGCAGGCGGATCTCTGTGAGTTTGAGGCCAGCCTGGTCTACAGAGCAAGTTCTGGGATAGGCTCCAAAGCTAAACAGAAAGACCCTGTCTTGAAAAACAAACTAACAAACAAAAGCAACAAGTGTTCTTAACTGCTGAACCATCTCTCCAACCCAACACATATCTAGAATTTTTGTCTGTCTGTCTGTCTGTCTGTCTGTCTGTCTGTCTGTCTGTCTAGACAGTGTGTCTGTATGTCACTCTGGCCGCTGATGCTCATACCTCTGCCTCCTGAGTGCTGTGATTAAAGGCTTGCCCCACCGTGTCCAGCCGTATGTTTAGTGTTTAGCTGACAGCCTCTGCCACGATCTCCCTGCTTATATTCTTGCCTGACTTTGACCCATCCTTCGTTCTGCAACTTGAATAGTTTTTTGGTTTTTTTTTTTTTTTCCTTTTTTCTGGGGATGGGTGATAGGGTTAGAAACAATTCTGTTGCTTTGGAGAACTCACTATTGTAGTTTAGGCCAGCATTGAACTCACAGAGAACCCCCTGCTTCTGCCTCCCAAGTGCTGGAATTAAAAGTATACATATACCAATGCCCTCAACTTGGGTGATCTTTTCAAGATACAAACTAAGAGCTGGGGACACAGCTTTACCATGCATTATGCCCTGGATTGAATCCCTAATACTGCAAAAAGCAGTGTGTAAGCCAGGATCATATCATTCCACCTGATCCTACTTGGGCAGGGTTCCTTGGGATGGAACCCAGGACCTCACACTTGCCTACTGAGAACTATTGCTAGCCTTAGGCTATTTCCTTATATGAAAACAAAAGGTGGCTTTCTTTCAGGGGCTCACATTGCTCTGGTAGTCCCCAGGAACACCAGCTGGCCTCCCACCCTCAGTACCTACTACTAGCCACACAGATCCACACTATTCCAGTCCCTTCTCCTCTTCCCTTTCCACTCTAATAGTCATTGGCTCATCTCCCTTCAGGCCTCAGCACTATGAGACTTCCCGGTTCACCCTGTCCAAGGAGAGACCGTGTTTTTTTACTGCTGTCCTTGGACACAGTTACCATCAACACATTTGTTGATTATTTCTCCAGAATATAAATTCCAGAGGGCAGGGATATGACCGCAAGCCACTTTGACACCAAAGTGGTGCCTACTACATAGTGGTCTTTCTTCATGGGGTGATCGTGGCTATGTAATGATCGAGTGTATGTGGGGTCCCAAGAACTGTGTGTTACATACTAAAGGGCTCAAGGCTTCTGGGGCCACGGACAGAGCTTGCTGCCATGTCTCACATAGCTGCCCCTAACAGTCACCGTAAGTTTTTCAAGCCTTTTTTCAAGGTGGGTTGTGGGTGTCAATCCACTTAGGTGGCTGTACGCTGCATTTGGATGATGTTTTGGATCTGTTCTCAGAGTCTTGACCTCCAACACTTCTTTATCCTCAGCTCTGCCAAAGCCTCCAATCGATCTTGTAGTGACAGAGACAACCGCCACCAGTGTTACCCTGACATGGGACTCTGGAAATGCAGAGCCTGTATCCTACTATGGCATCCAGTACCGTGCAGCTGGCACAGAGGGCCCCTTCCAAGAAGTGGATGGCGTGGCCACCACCCGGTACAGCATTGGTGGCCTCAGCCCTTTCTCAGAATATGCCTTCCGTGTGCTGGCTGTTAACAGCATTGGGCGAGGACCACCCAGTGAGGCGGTGCGTGCACGGACGGGTGAGCAGGCACCCTCCAGCCCTCCACGCCGTGTGCAGGCCCGAATGCTGAGTGCCAGCACCATGCTGGTGCAGTGGGAGCCACCTGAAGAACCCAATGGCCTGGTACGGGGATACCGTGTCTACTACACTCCAGACTCCCGACGCCCCTTGAGCGCCTGGCACAAGCACAACACTGACGCAGGACTCCTTACCACTGTGGGCAGCCTGCTACCTGGCATCACCTATAGCCTTCGTGTCCTTGCCTTCACTGCCGTGGGCGATGGTCCACCCAGCCCTACCATCCAGGTCAAGACACAGCAGGGAGGTAGGTAGGGGTCTGCGTTCTGGCTAGGCAGCAGACAACAAAGGCTTGGGAAGGTCATTCCTGTCCTCGGACTATGAAATTTGGAGCTTGGGGAGGGCGAGGGTGCCATACACTACAGATACCTGGTCACAGGGGATGCAGGACAAGGGAGTGAGAGATTAGCATGCTCTCACTGGGCCCTTGGAGGTGTCGTGAAGCTGACAGTGCCTGGGGTGGGCATTGCAGTGCCTGCACAGCCTGCAGACTTCCAGGCCGAAGCTGAGTCGGACACCAGGATCCAGCTCTCATGGCTGCTGCCCCCGCAGGAGCGGATCACCAAGTATGAACTGGTGTACTGGGCAGCAGAGGATGAAGGCCAGCAGGTGAGCCATGAGGTTAGGAAGGGTGGAAGGAGAGCATCCTCTGGTTCCTCTTAGTCTGTGATGGGCGCGCCTGGACAGGTTCCAGCTCCTGGGTTTCTCCCTGAAGCACTGTGGCCCCTGTAGTCTGTGTGGGTTTGTAGTCTACACCACTCCCGTGCCAGAGGCAAAGTTTCTAGGGTCTGCCTTTGATCCTTTGAGTTCTTGGCCTATGTCCTAGCCTGACGTTTCCCCTAGGGCCACAGATCTCTGCTAGCCCTGATGACCTTTGAAGTGGCTGTGGTATGAGTCAAGCCATGCATTTCTTGTTCGGCTTGTGTGATGCTTGGGGTGGGTCCTCTCACAGAACCGTGGTGGGTCCTCTGCCAACTGCTTGCAGCCCATGTGGGGACTAACCTCTGTGTGGCCTCAAATCTGAGCAGTCAGAAAGTGCTCTCTGCTCTTCCAGCACAAGGTGACCTTCGACCCCACCTCCTCCTACACTCTCGAGGACCTGAAGCCTGACACGCTATACCACTTCCAGCTGGCTGCCCGCTCAGATCTGGGGGTGGGCGTCTTCACGCCCACCATAGAGGCCCGTACAGCACAGTCCAGTAAGTGCCTCCCTAGCCTATACCTGTCACATCTGGGCTGGGACACATCTGTCACATCTGGGCTGGGACACACACAGACATACACCCTTCCCCTTCGAGCAGGTGGGTGGTCAGGTCTGCTGAGTCCAGTACTGGACTCCAGTCTGGGCTCTTGAGTCTGGACCCCGACAAAGGGACAGGTAAGTGTCCTGCTAGTCTCTGTCCAGGCAGTGGTTGGCTTCTCTGCTCCCTGCCCAGCCTTCTGACCCTCTCTTATCCTTGTGACCCCTGTACCCCACACAGGTAAGTTCTGTGTCCGTGAATTCATCTTTATCCTCTGTCCCCCTCCTTCCATACCTAGATCATACCACTGACTTGGTGGGCCTGCCATGGTGCAACCCTGCCTAGGGCCTCACTTCCCTCCCCGTAGCCCTCCGTCTCATCAGCACACCCCCTTCCTCATACCCGACCATGACACTTCCTCGGGAGCTGTGTGATCTGTCTGAGGCCTCTGCACTCAGGTCCATGAGAATGTGACTTGTGTTCGAATGTGTGCGTCCCCACATCTGCCTGTGGGACCACATGACTTAGGTGACAACATGGCTGTATGTAGAGCCACTGTGAGACTGTGTGAACACCTGGCCTATAGCCCCTGAGTGTGTCAGTGTGTCTTGGGTGTGACCCCCGTGACTATATCTGTCTGACTCCGTAGCTCTCTAGCTCTCCAGAGGAAGGTGACGGATTGTGGAAGTGCGTGTGTGGCTTGGTGTAATACTAGGTGGCCCATCTGTGATCAGTATGCCACCATCTGCAAGGTTGCCTACTTGATAAGATGATCATGGTGTGACCAGTGGAGTGGCATTGTGTAACAGCCATAAGCGTGACCGCGTCAGTAAAGCCCTTATGACATAGAGTCCTTATGGAGCTGTGTGTGCAGAGGTCCCTGACTTTGTATTCGTAAGGTCATTCTTGAGGCATCTGCTGTGCTCTTAATGGGGGCCGGACCCGACATGCTATCAGTCTGGCAACATGGCCTCTCAATCCATGGGGCCCCTACAGTAGACTGAGACAAACAGTATGCCTGTAATTACCCAAATGAGCTTTTAATTATATTTGTATTAAGTAAGATGGGAGGGTAGAGACAGGGCAGTACAGGAAACACTGTGGGTGAGAAGATCAAAGAGAATTATCTTGGAGATGTGACGCTTCACCGAGGCTGAAGCAAGGACAGACGCTAACTAGGTAAAAGCTGACTGTAGTGGTCCTGAGCAGGGTAATATGGATTTCTTCGTTATCTAGGACACTGACTGGCCAGGAGTCGGCGAGGGATTGAAAATTGGGAGCAGTGGGATAGGGATATGAAGGTTTATCTTGTTTCTGATAGGAAGCTCTGAAAGAGCCCATTGGCCTCAGGACAGGAAGTGGATGGAAGCAGGTGTGACCCGTACACCTGGCTTCAGACACCCAGATCTGGGCTGTGTCGGTCAGTCAAGTGTAGAAGCATGCAGCATGGCATGGCCTAAGCTGGAGGAGGCAGACCTGAGGAGACTGGAAGTGAAGTCTAGAGATGGGGAGGAAGGCAAAGAGGAAGTCCACAGAAGGTGACCTGAGCCTGCTGCTGGGTGGCCGAAGGGAATGGATGTGGTGGGAAGTGGACTTGGAGGAGATGTGCAGTGGCCTGGAAGGGCAGTGGGAGGTGAGGGAGTAAGCCGGCATGCTTGGATGTCACCAAGAAGCTAGTTGTAGGGGCCTGTGGTAATTGGAGGGCCTTTGGCCTTGAGGATGGAGTTTTCTTTTAAGGCGGGACTCCTGAAGTATGTCTAGCTGCTGTTGTGAGGGTTAGGACAAAGCAGGAAGCAGGGAAGGAGAGGGTCAGCTGGTAAAATCTCTGGAGGGAGAGAGGGGCAGAGTGTGGGTGGGGAAAGCTTGGCCTTGGACTCCACTCTTGAGAGGGTACAGGAAGAACGGGGCTGGTAGCTGCTGTGGAAGGCAGGCAGAGAGCTTACGTGCCTATAGGCAGAGGGAGCTGGAGGTCTGGGAACTGTGAGGGTTGACTGTGTCATTTGTAAAGTGGCAGAGTGAGCAAGATAGAGTAGACCTCAGCAGGTAGCTCATTGGGGGGGCTCTCTGGAAATATAACTTGTCTACTTGCCGGTGCTGCCTTGTTTATTAGCTAATGTGGGTCAAGCAGTGGCGGAGAAAATGAGGGCCTGGGGAGCTGACTCGTCGGGTTACAGAGCTGCGTAATCAGGAGGACCGGATCAAATCCTCAGCACCCATACAACAAACTGGGCATGGCCACATACACACCTATAGCACTAACACTGTTGAGACAGGAATTTCTGGGCCTTTCTGGCTGCCAGTCTAGCTTCAGGTTCAGTGAGAGACCCTGTTTCAAGGGCATTAGGTGGTGTCTGATAGAGTAGGCTAGGCTACCTGACATCATCCTGTGGCTTTCACATACGTGCATGCAGGTACACGTGCCCATGTGTTCACATACACTACACACACAGAAAGACAAGTGAGGTTAGGATACCGTGAGAGTGGTACGCTGCTGCACCTCACACCAAAGCTGCATCTCCAGGGCCGAAATGATGGTGTTCCCCGGGGATGCTGGGGTCTGAGACCACAGATTGGGAGACGGGACCATTCCTAGCACTATGCTTGCATAGGCGGAACTGAGCAAGGAAAGTGAAACCCAAACCCCTGGAGAGTTGGTGCTTTGTTTCCAGTGAATGGAGGGCTGTTGAAGTTACCTGGACAGGGAGTGGCAAGTCTGAGGTGACAGGAAGCTCCTGTATTGGTAGTGGGGTCTAGAAAAGTCACCAGGCGGAAAGGGAGCCCACACTTGCCTCTCCTAAGGAATCCAAACCTCACAGCCACTAGCCACCCCTGGTCTAGCTTCAGAGACCCTGACCACATAGGCACAGGCTAAGGTAGTCTAAAACCAAAAGACGTCTTTGAATCACTTATCCCCAGGAGAGGATTATATTCTCCAAGTTCTAGTGTGTGTGTGTGTGTGTGTGTGTGTGTGTGTGTGTGTGTGTATATATATATATATTTGATGCCATGTTTGTGTGAGACGGCATATGCATGGGAGAGATGCTGTTAGAACTCCATATGTGTTGTGAGACACTGCACATGCTGCATGTTCATGTGTGCGTGCATGTGTGTGTGTGTGTTTGAGAGTAGAAAGCTAGTTCAGAGGGAGTCAGGCCATCTCAGCAGCATTATGCCTAGAAAGCCTCAGAATGGCTGGGTGAGTCTCCAGTCCCTTGTGACTTGGTCACTGTGCCTGTGATTCCCCACCCTCCATTTGCCTGCTTTCCTCCCATTTGTCTTTCCCAGCCCCATCCGCCCCTCCCCAGAAGGTGACATGTGTGAGCACGGGCTCCACCACAGTCCGGGTAAGTTGGGTTCCACCGCCAGCTGACAGCCGCAACGGCATTATCACCCAATACTCCGTGGCCTATGAGGCAGTGGACGGCGAGGACCGTAAGCGGCATGTGGTGGATGGCATCAGCCGTGAGCATTCCAGCTGGGACCTGTTGGGCCTGGAGAAGTGGACGGAGTACCGGGTGTGGGTGCGGGCACACACGGATGTGGGCCCCGGCCCTGAGAGCAGCCCGGTGCTGGTGCGCACCGATGAGGACGGTAGGCTGCATTGCGTAGCGTTGTCATGAGGAGGGGTGGGAAGGGAGGCATGCTGCCTGGGGCCGCCTGCCAAGCACCCCAGGACCTTCCTCCACTGGACCTGACAGACTCATTTCCTAAACTTAGTCTTAATGGTCTAAACTCTGGGGAGATGTAGTTGGTGGGGTATCCCCTGTCTAGGTCCTAGCTTCTGGGCCATCACCAAGATAGCCTTAAAAACCTTAAGGGGCTATGGCAGGAGAAGCAGCCCCACCCAATATGAGAGTCAGGCTTGGGAAGATGAGGGCAGAAGACTCAGTAGAGCCAGCGGACTTTGGCTGAATATTGACGAGATTTGTGACAGATAGTGGGAGCCTGGGTAGTTGAAGTATGGTATGGTACCTCACCTCTGGCTTTTCCCCACTAATAAGTAGCCCTGCCAGAGGGGTTGACGGGGATGATCCAGTGCAGGCAAAGGGTTGCTCATCAGATCAGCCAGCCAAAGAAACATTGGTGCCTTTCCCAGGGGAGTGAGTGAGTGCAGAGTCACAGCCCTAAAGTTAACTATGCATACCCTGAGCAAGGCTCAGTTCCCCGTGTCTGACTTCCCTCTCTACCTGGCCTCCAGTGCCCAGCGGGCCACCACGGAAGGTGGAGGTTGAGCCTCTGAACTCCACTGCTGTGCATGTCTCCTGGAAGCTGCCTGTCCCCAACAAGCAGCACGGACAGATTCGTGGCTACCAGGTCACCTATGTGCGGCTAGAGAATGGTGAACCCCGAGGCCAACCTATCATCCAGGATGTCATGCTGGCCGAGGCTCAGGTATGTCACTAATGGTACTGGGTGGCTGGGTGAGCAGTGACCAGTGTGTCACATTTGCTCCTCAGAGCCTGCCCTCGGAGGTGTTCATGCAATTTATGGTCGTATTGGAACTGCCTTGGGTACGGAGATTAGGAAGTGAGGCCCAGATTCCAGGGACACTTCTTTTTTGTGTTAGGATTGCTCAAGTTGTGCCAGCCTAGGCCCTGCTACCCCCCTCCACCCTGGTTTTAGCCACCAGTAGTCAAAGGGCAGTCTCCAAAGACCCCACCCACCCAGGCTCCTTGCACACTGTTCTGTCCCAGCCTGTGGTTTGCAGGAAGCTTTGAACTGTGCTGTTGTCCCCGCAGTGCTGTTCTGAGAATCTCTGTACCAGAGGCAGATAGGGACTTCAAGAGTTCTCTGTCTTCTTTGGCCTCAAGCCAGTGACAGAGGCAAAGCTGTGCAAATAATCACCTGAGTGATTGACCCCTGATGTTTATCTCGAAGCCTAAGCCTGCCAGCCAGCCCTTCCCTGTTGGAAGCTTCTGTCTTCCTGGGGGATTCCACCCCCGAGCTTACAGTGAGGTCCCTCGAGTATTCTGACCCCTGGCTTGCTGTTCCATCTAGGAACATGAAGCGTTATGAGATTATACATCTGCATGACCAAAATGAGCCAGCAAGGGGATGGCGGGTCTTGGCTAGGAGGCCAAATCTCTACCCTAGACAAGGACTAATCAAGAATCAGAAAGCCTGCCATGTTCGCCCTCAGGCTCACCCTCTCCAGAACCAGGTCCTGAGGATTCTTGCACCAGCACTAAGTCCCATCAGGAAGCAGTTAGATTCCCTTTCCACCCAGTGTGAACCCTAGATTCTGCAGGCTATGCTGAGGAGTGGGCTCCCACAAAAACAAACAGCCTTCGTGCCTTTGGCTGGGCTCCACCCTCAGAGCCAAAATTCTTTGCCTAGAGGGTGACTTCTTCTCCTAACCTGCCTATACTGAGGGACCCAGGGGTGGGGGCAGTGGGTGTGTTCACCAGCCTGCATTCCTGGGGCAGGTTGAGGGCTCCTCACAAAGTCTCAGCAGACACACCCGCCCAAAAACATCCAGAGAATGGCTCGCTCTGGCCCCTCCCATCCTAGGAGTCTGGCGCCACAGCTGCAGCCTCTGGGGTTTCAGGAAAGTCATATGCTTTTGTGTGCTGGTCCCTGGCACTTTGAAGGGGGTTGGGCAATAAAATCATATGCCCCCATGTTTGTATCCTTTATGTATAATATACCCAACCAGACTCCAGGGGCGTCCCAGAAGACAAGACCTCCCCTTATAGCCTTGTGCCCCCGAGACTAGGTCGCCCTGCTTTGGGCCAGTGGGAGACCAGATGGAGCACTTATCCAGCCTGGCCCCAGGGCGTAGCTGTCCCCTGTGTGACTCTTGTCAAGGACATCCTAGCCAGCCTTTCTCCACCTAATAGAGCCATCTGTGCGGCCCAGGGCCCCAGTAGGATCAGAAGGAAACATGCGATGGGTATCCCCACTTTGACTGTGCAGCCCAGCCTGCCTCCCCTGTGCTCCCGCTATGAGACTTGCCCCTCTCCACTTCCTTTTGTCCCTTCTCCTCTTTCTTTCCCTCCCTCCCTCCTCCAGCCTCTTCCTTCTCCTACCCACCCCTCTCCATTCTGTTCCACCCCCTCTGTCTTTTCCCTTCTCACTGCCTGCCATGTGTTAATTCCACACCAGGGCCTGGCTTGGAAAGCCCAGGTCCGTCTCAAGTAAGGAAACCTAAATCCAAGTAGTCACGGCCCATTCTGCAAAGTAAACACAATCTTTAGGGGAATCTTTATAGCCTTTCCCATATTTTGCCCAAAGACTTTGTGACAGAGCTTGCCAGTTGCCAGCACAGCAGGTGCTCAGGCCAGTGGACAGAGGCCAGGCCAGCTACCTGAGGGTGGTCAGTCTGTTTACATACTCACCTAGAATACCTAGGCACACTGATGCTAGAATTTACCACTACCATGAAACTAGTCTTCCTGCTTTGAGCCCAGGCACCTGTAGAATGGAATTCAGGGGTGTGAGGTCTCCCTGTGACTATGGGGTAAGGTCCTGGCTCTGAGCTGGCTACCTAGCAGCCCTTATAATCTTACTGGCAATCCTGACTTTTGGCTCACTCTAGCCATAATTCCAGAACTGTGATCTGGGACACAGTGTCACCTTAGCTCAGGTGACTCTCATTTATAGTTTCAGCTGAGCTATTGAGAGTGGAGGAAATAAATAAGTCTGGAGAGCCACAGTAAGATGGGCATAGATAGGAGTCTGGGCACAACGGGAGATGTAGTCATCCCTTAGTGTCTTCCTTCTGTCTGAGGTGCCAAGCCTCTCTCCTTATCTGACATCGTCCGTGTCACCCTGCCCTGGTTAGGCCTGGTACACACAGTTGGTGCTCAGTGATGCAGGGACCTGTGTCTGACGGGAGCGGTCCTGGGCTGTCATCTCAGTGGGCACTTCAGAACTGTCTATCAGTTCTCCATGGGCCAGGTCCTCTCCAAGTCAAAATCCTTCACCATCTTGTCTCCCTTTCTTTCCCTTTCCCGTGGGTCAGTGGAGACCAGAGGAGTCCGAGGACTATGTAAGTAAGAGGTGTGCAAGCACGGGCAAGACTGGGTCAGGCTGGGCTCACGGGACACTCCCCCTCTCCCAGCCTGTGCCGCCAAGATCCACAGGGCACCAGCCACATCCAGAGAAAATTGGCATGTAGACATGAGCACCAGGCTGAGCAGTGATTGGCGTTTCCTCTAATCCGTACTCCTCGCCTGTCGAGCAGCAATTTGAGGCCAGTGTTCACAATCGACCAGGACCTGGCCCCTGCTCTGGCCAGACAGGGATGGAGTTAAATCCAATCCTGATCATTAGGCCTTATTGATCCCTGAAGTGAAAAATCACCTGCTCAGGCCCAGGCTGGGAGAAACGCTGGGGAGCCCAAGCCCTGGAAGACCCTCCAGCTTGGGCAGTCAGGGCCCTGCAAAGGTTTGTTGGCATCTGTAGTTGGCTGCACCTGAGGCTTAGAGCTGGAGGGCTACCAGGGCTGGTGCCGACAGCCCTGTTCCTGCTCCACGGTGGTACCCTCCCTCCCTTCTTCCTACTCTTCTTTGTGGTGTGGCTTGGTCTTCAGTGGTGTTTCTCCCCATGTCTGGAAATGATGCCTTTGCTGGATGGGGTATGGGTAGGATCTGCCAAGGCAGAAGGAAATGGAGTGGCTGACTTCTTGGGCATCAGTGGAATCAGGGGAATGTGTTCCCGGGTATGGGGAGTTTTCTGTTTTGCCTTTCTCCAACTCTTATGTGCTCCCAGGGGGGGTTGGATAGTACAGTCACTGAATTAGATGGGATCCCTCTACCTTACAGTGTTGTGCCTTGGCCCTCTCTTGTACCCTGCGAGAGTGCTCGCTCTCTCTCTCTCTCTCTCTCTCTCTCTCTCCCCTTTCTCTTTCTGTTTGTATTTGTGTCTGTAAGTGGCCTTGCATCTGCTATTTCAGGAGGGACTGTAGTCTGTAGTGTGCATGTGCGTGCAAAGAGGCGTACAAGGTGCTGGGTGCGTGCAAGGCTCTGTCCTGGTGTGTGTGGGGGGACCTCATGAGGTGTCACTCACAGCACAATGGAGTGAAAGAAACAGTGTGGACCTTTGTTCTTCTCTGAAAGGAAGAATGAGCTGTCTGCCCCAGGCATGGGGCGTCTGGGGTGGGTAGCATGCTCCTAGTCCACATCCCACCTGGCTGTCCCCGTCTTCAGTGGAGAAAGGATTTATACACAGTTCCACCTCCCAGGGCCTTGGTCTCCTGTGTACCTGGGGGCACCCTTGGCTACAGTCTTCAGGTGACTGATAGTCTAGCCTCTTCTCACAGGGTGTGATGGGACCTGCCCTTCCCCCTTCTCCTTCAGGAAACCACCATCAGTGGCCTCACCCCAGAGACCACCTACTCCATTACTGTTGCTGCCTACACCACCAAGGGGGATGGTGCCCGAAGCAAGCCCAAAGTGGTTACTACAGCAGGGGCAGGTGAGTTGGGGGTCAGGGACAAAGCTGGGTGGGCAGCAGAGGGAGGGCAGCACCAGAGCCCAGTGCGTGCTGTTCAGTCCCAGGCCGGCCCACCATGATGGTCAGCACCACGGCCATGCACACCGCGCTACTGCAGTGGCACCCACCCAAGGAGCTGCCCGGAGAGCTGCTGGGCTACCGTCTACAATACCGTCGGGCTGACGAGGCACGGCCCAACACCATAGATTTTGGCAAGGATGACCAGCATTTTACAGTCACCGGTCTGCACAAAGGGGCTACCTACATCTTCCGGCTTGCTGCCAAGAACCGGGCTGGCCCAGGTGAAGAGTTTGAGAAAGAGATCACAACCCCGGAGGATGTGCCCAGTGGCTTTCCTCAAAACCTTCGAGTGACAGGGCTGACCACATCGACTACGGAACTGGCCTGGGACCCACCTGTGCTGGCAGAGAGGAATGGGCGCATCACCAACTATACTGTGGTCTACCGTGACATCAACAGCCAGCATGAACTGCAGAATGTCACTGACGATATACACCTTACACTGTTTGGCCTCAAACCAGACACCACTTATGACATCAAGGTCCGTGCACATACCAGCAAAGGCGCCGGCCCGCTCAGCCCCAGCATCCAGTCCCGGACCATGCCCATGGAGCAAGGTGTGTTCTGCGGTCATGACAATGCCCGCCCAAGCGTGACTGCTCCTAGGGACCTGTGCTGTTCTTGACCCACTGACCTCTCGCCACTGATCCACCAGCTTCTGCTGTGTGACACTTCAGTCTCTCATGATTGCTAACCTCTAATGAACAGGCACCACATTCTTGGGTGTGTGACCCTGACCTCTGCTGCCCTTGACCTACTGACCTATGCTGCATCACCTTCCAGTCTCTTGTGATCTTGAGCCTCTGATCTCTTTTCGCTGTGTCACCGTTCTAGGCTGTGCAGCTCACTGTACTTTGGTTTGTAGCACTAATCTTTTGGGGCCTAACCTACTGACATCCAGAGACCGTGCCCTGCTATGTGGCCACATGCTTCTCATGGCCACAGCCCACTGACCCCTGGCTGCTCTGATCTGGTTCCAAGCTCAGGTTCTCACCCATGCTCCTTTGGAGATCTGGCCACAAGTGCTGTGGCATCCCCGAGCCAGTCCGGTGCTCACTGTGGAAGAACCGGGGTTAGGCGTTGGACTGTGTGCTGTGAAGCTGACTCGGGGTACTTGGCCGTCACCCTTAGTCTCCTGCTCTTTCCCCGGGCTCCCCTACTCCTCTGTGTTGTAGCCGTTGTCACAGTCTCTGGCCCATCCACCCAACCCCACTAGGCACAGGGCTGACTCCCTCCTCATGCCTCCACAGTGTTTGCCAAGAATTTCCGTGTGGCGGCTGCAATGAAGACATCTGTGCTGCTCAGTTGGGAGGTCCCTGACTCTTATAAGTCCGCTGTACCCTTCAAGGTGGGTAAGGGCCACTGCTGACCTAGACTAGGACATGCCCATCTGTTCTGCACTGCCATAGGATCCTTATGTAGTCACGGTGCCCTATAGACCTGTAGTGGGGTCATCACCCAGAGGCCCTAGCTGCTCCTTCTCTTCCCCCACAGATCCTGTACAATGGGCAGAGTGTGGAGGTGGACGGGCACTCGATGAGGAAGCTGATTGCAGACTTGCAGCCCAACACAGAATACTCCTTTGTGCTGATGAACCGTGGCAGTAGTGCTGGGGGCCTGCAGCACCTGGTGTCCATCCGCACCGCTCCAGACCTCCTGCCACACAAGCCGCTGCCTGCCTCTGCCTTCATAGAGGATGGCCGCTTCTCCCTCTCCATGCCTCAAGTCCAGGACCCCTCGCTAGTCAGGTGTGCAGAAGAGGCCAGAGGCTGGTGTGGCGCAGGATCGTAGCTGCTGGCGACAAAGGTTCTGATTGTCATTCTGTTCTCACAGGTGGTTCTACATTGTGGTCGTGCCCATTGACCGTGTGGGCGGGAACTTGCTGGCACCGAGATGGAACACACCAGAGGAGCTGGAGCTGGATGAGGTGCCTAGGGACGAATCAGCACTGAGGGCAACCCCATGTGGTTGGCAGTAGCTGTCAGCCACTCCCTCTCTAGGGAGAGGGACTCTGAGGGGACTCCCCTCCCCCTGGAGTATTTTTGAGAACTCCAGGAGGGCTTACAGAGACTTCCCCAGAGGTATTTGGTAAGGATCCCATGGTATAGGAATCAGTGGAGACATTTCTGTAGCTCTAAGAGCATCCTGAGGCCTGTGGTGTAGAGCAGCTCATGTGGAAACTGCATCTCTGGTTAAGATGAGGTTATTCATGAGGCCCTTCCTCATAGGCTACCAGGAGTAGCAGTACCCGCAAGGGTCCCTTAAGAGGAGGGAACCTCTGTATCTCAGGTTATGGCCCCAGGGTCAGCATGCTGCTCCCGGGCCTTGTATGACTCTGTGCTCTGCTCTACCAGCTTCTGGAGGCCATCGAGCAGGGTGGGGAGGAACAGCGGAGGCGCCGGCGACAAGCAGAGCGGCTAAAGCCATATGTAGCAGCTCAAGTGGATGAGCTCCCCGACACCTTCACCCTGGGGGACAAGAAGAGCTACCGGGGCTTCTACAACCGGCCCCTGTCTCCGGACCTGAGTTACCAGTGCTTTGTGCTCGCGTCTCTCAAGGAACCCATGGACCAGGTTGGCCTGAGCTGGCATGACTCTCAGAACCCTAAGACCCCAGGCTTAATCTAACACTAGGCCAGTCTCTGACCTTAGGAGACCCCAGGTCTGCATTCTCCCTGAGACGCCAACATCCTAGGACCTGGACAATCCTGAGGACCAAGTATCCTAGTATCCCAGTATACTAGTATATAACCTAGTATCCCATGACACGCGGCCTCAGGACCTAGAAGACCAGACCTAACTTGTCAGTAGCGCAGTCCTACTGGCCTGCTCCAAGTCAGTCTTACAGATTTAGAGCCTGGGTCAGCCCAATGTCTCCTGATCTCAGTGTCCTTTCTGGGTTTGATGGGTGAGGGGGCGGGGGTTCGTGCTGTGCTCACAGTCTGTGCTGTTGCTTCACTGGACCGCAGAAGCGCTACGCCTCCAGCCCCTACTCGGATGAGATTGTAGTCCAGGTGACACCAGCCCAGCAGCAGGAGGAGCCCGAGATGCTGTGGGTGACAGGCCCTGTCCTGGCGGTCATTCTCATCATACTCATTGTCATCGCTATCCTCCTGTTCAAGAGGTGAGTGCTGGGCCTGGCTCCAGGGGACAGCCTGCTGCTTGCCTCCCGGGTACCCTGGTGTAGTATTGTCGGCCATCTCAGCATGGCCCCTGGGCAAGCCAGGAGCGACAGAAACAGTGGTTCTGTGTGTGTGCACTTCTGAGTGGCCCACCTTTATGAGGAAGGGCTGAGGTGAACTGTGTATGTCCCTAGGCATGTCTGTCCATCTGTTTCTGTGCATGTGAACATGTCTGTCTCCTTTCAGTAGCCACTGGTTCCTGGTCTCCTGCCTTGAGCACTTTCCTTCTGCTAATTCCTGGGTGGTTCCCTGGCCACCTCTCCTGCTTAGGCCCACAGAGGTTGGACCCAATCCAGTCCAACCCAATCCCCAATCAGTCGTAGACCCAATTCCCCATGAGTATCTACATAGCAGCTGTTCAGTAAAGAGAGATTATATCCATAGCTGTCTCTTAACATGCTCTCAGGTAGCTGGAGCGCCTGTCCCTGGAGGTCTACTGTCCTCCCAGCTCCCACGCTGCTTCCAGGTATTTGACTTGACTATTCCAAAAGTAGTCCTGGCTTCCATAGAACTCAATGTATAGATTAGGCTGGCTTCAAACTCATGGAGATCCACCTGCCTCTCTCTCAAGGCACTGAAGGCACATGCCACCACTGCCTAGCTGGCTATTGTAAGACTTTGGATGAACTGGACCTGTGGTTTAGGCCTGGGATTCCAGCTACTTTGGGGACTGAGGTAGAAGAAGGATTCAGGGCTAATCTGGGTAACTTAGCTAGATCTTTTCTCAAAAAACAAAACTTTTGTGTGCTTTTTTTTAAAGGTCTGGAGCTATAGCTCAGTGTGGAGTGCCTGCCTTCACATGCACAAAGCCACAAAAACTTTATTTTTTTAAGCCTAACCTTTGAGCCTGACAGTTGAAGCCCTGGTTAATTGTATCTTTAGCATTGCACTTGACATCATTACAGTAAACATGTGGCTCCTTGCCCCTGGGCTCCTGCTCTGCAGCAGCCCCACCCCCACTGCCCTGTCCCGCCTCCTCGGGCAGCTGTCCCTTCATCCTTCACGCTCACTAGTCTCTGGTGTTTTAGGGACTTCTGGCTCCTGGTCCCAACTTCCTACAGCCCTTCATCTGTGCCAGAATGCCCCACTGGATATGTGCTGGGCCTGCACGTGCTTGTGCTGGGTCCCCAGCAGCCAGCACATGACTGGTTCTTGAACATGTGCTGTTCAGTGTGTGACGTCACCACGTGAAAGTGTCCACTTCCTGTGCCCCATCATTACCCTGCCCTTGTCTGGACCCCATGCTCTTTCCTGACACGTTCACTCCTTCCTCTCGCAGTGGACAGGCTCGTAGGTGGTGTTCAGGAGTATTCTCCCCACCCACATATCCTCCCTGTCCCCACCTGGGTTCTGATGCCCATACATAGAGGTGGACTCCCTTCCTGAGGGTGTCATACAGGTACCACGTCAGGGTACCACGTTCCCCTTGTCATGTGAGGGCCGAGTGCTCAGCAGAAACAATGACCATTCCTTTCTTCTGTCCTTGCCTGTCTCTCGGGACCTAGTAAACAAGAAAGGTAGGAGTCGTTGTTCCTTCTCTCCTTACACGCCTCCCCCTCTACTATCCCTGTGCACATCTTGGGCCTGCAGGGAGGGGTGGACTTCTGACTTTAGCCTGTGGCTTTAATCAGCAAGCTGGCTGGCCGGCACAGTAGGATCCCTGGTTCGGGATGAGTCCTCACTGGCATGAGGGACAGGCTCTGTCACGCTCCTGTTAGTCCAACTCTGTGGCTTCCACAGAAGATGCTCCTCCCTGGGGTATATGCACGCTGCAGCCCTCACTGCTTCCCTGAGTCCACAGAGCTCTCCAGAACCCTCCCTAGGCTCCCATTTCTCCAACCTAATTCCTACAAGAGACCTTCTCTCTACGCTCTGCCGAGCAGCAGGGAAAGGTGTCCCGACGCACGCAGGCGCAGGCGTTTCAAGTTCTCCCCAGACATTCCTGTGCAGGGACTGCAGCCGGTCCCTGGGTAGTCTGTCTCTGACCCTCTCATTTTAGATGGACAAGTTGAGGCCAGTGAGAGAGGACTCTGTCTGGCTAGGGCAACGCCTTTCCTGCCCTTCCCCTGCTGCTCTGGGCATTCACCATGATAGCCTGAGAGTCAGGCAGCTGGGACCCAGCACCTTGTAATGTTTGTGTATTTTATGTGTCGTTGCATGTTTTTTCCTGGTGGCTTCTGCTGCCTCAGCTGTGGTAGTCTTAAGGACAGCGGCCGCTGGCCAGTGGTGACCTGCCTCCTGTCCAGAGGAGCCACCAGCCTCTGTGACCTTCCTCGCTGCACTGCTCTCTGCTCACACCTGCTGTCTCCCTGCCCCATCCCTTCCCACCCTGTGTTTTCTCATTGACACCGCTCTGCCCCTGGCTCATGCCCAGAGATCACAGGATAAGGCGGGGTGGTGAGAAGACAGCTGTGGCCATGGGGGCTGCCTGTGCTCCAGGTTTTCACTAGCCTACCCTTGCTTTTTTAGGAAGAGGACACACTCCCCATCGTCAAAGGATGAGCAGTCAATTGGGCTGAAGGACTCCCTGTTGGCCCACTCTTCCGACCCTGTGGAGATGCGAAGGCTCAACTACCAGACCCCAGGTAGGGCTGATCCCTCAGCCTCTTGCCCTCCAGCCCTGTCCTGCAGGCCATAGGGCTCTCTACAAAATGACCTAGTGCATGCTTATTTCTTGCTGCTTCTCTCTCTTTTCTCTCTCTCTCTCTCTTTCTCTCTCTCTCTCTCTCTCTCTCTCTCTCTCTCTCTCTCTCTCTCCCCCTCTGTCTCCTCTCTCTCTCTCTCCCTCTGTCTCTCTCTCTTTCATTTGTTCCCTTTGGATTAATATTACTGAGGCTTCCATATTCGACAGGTGGACAGCCTCTCTGGGGCGAGCAGACTTCTTGACGACCAAGGTTGCTTGTGTCTCCGGTCTCTGAAGGTGAACTATAAGGAGCCTTTGGAGCCCACATCCCTGGCCCAAGTGGCCAGTCTCTGTATCTGCTCTCTGGCCCTACACAGGCGTACACGCACGCATGCACGCATACACACAACAAGTTAGTGAGAAGCTGGGCTGGGCATGGTGGTGCATGCTTTTAATCCCAGCACTCGAGAGGCAGAGGCAGGCCAGTCTCTGTAAGTTTGAGACCAGCCTGGTCTACAAAGTGAGTTCCAGGACAACCAAAGATACACAGAGAAACCCTGTCTTGAGGGAAAAAAGAGTGAGAGGCTGTAGCAGAAAGCATGGCAGATGAAGGGCTCACACCTGACCCTTAAACACACACACGTTAGAAGTGAGAAGCCGTAACAAAAAGCAGATGAAAGGCTGTTTGGGGTTCGCTGTTCGCTGTGGTGGCCCAGCTCCAGACTGAGGGCCTGCCTCTTCACCCTGGCGGCTCTCTGTTCCATTCACCTGGAATATCACTCCTCCCGTCAAGATGTCTCTGTAGTTCTAGCTCCGGGATCTGTCTCGTCCATCCCCATCCTTATATTTATTGTGCAGTAGATTCTCATCGGATGCCTGTGAACACACAACAATGGAACAAACGAGTGAACTGATGTGCACACACAGGGTGTGTGTGTGTGTGTGTGTGTGTGTGTGTGTGTGTGTGATCTAGTTAGCAGTACACATCAAATTACCCCTAAACTCAGAGGCTTACAACAACAGTAATTACGTATCCTCTCTCACAGCTTTCATGAGTCAGGAATTCAGACAGGGCCCGGCAGGATCAGTGCCTATTCCAGAATGTCCAGGCCCTCAGCCGGAAGACTTGAAAGCTAGGGCCTAGAATCATTTAAAGTCAGGCTTGCAGGTTATGGCCTGGAGCCAGACATGGCCACCACCTGCTTTTGTGAATAAAGTTTTCCCAGAACACCACTACCCCTGTTCATTTCTGGGAACATCTGCACTAGAGAGATCTCTTTTTGAGACAAGGTTTTTCCTCTATAGCTTTGGAGCCTGTCCTAGAACTCACTCTGTAGACCAGGCTAGCCTTGAATTCACAAGATCCGCCTGCCTCTACCTCCTGAGTGCTGGAATTAAAGGCATGTGCCACCCCCTCCAGACTACAAAGGTCAATTTACAGATAGAAGGTAGAAGAGATCCTGGGTGTCGGAAAGCCTAAAGTACTTACTTCCTGCCCTTGGTAGTTAATGTTTGCCAGCCCCTGGGTGGGTTGCTTAGGTGGCTCGTTGATGAGCTAGCCTCTTGGTGTAGCCTGGGCTTCCTCACAGCATGCAGACCTAACAAGCTGTTGTAACCGGTGACTGAATCCGTGAGGAACGCAAGCACCAGAGTGGTGTGGCTGGAGAGCGGAGGAGCCTGCTCCTGGAGGGGGCTCTCAGTGGAAGCAGTGTGTGTCCATCTAGTTAAAACCCTGAGTGTCTCTGAAGCCTTGGAGTAATATACCAAGGTAACTGGGACTGAGCTCAGACTTCATTCTGAGGGACCCGGGAGTCACTGAAGGTCTTCAGTGCGGGAGCAGCAGGGCTGCTGTAGAAAACCTCTGGCTGGTTCTGTGGAGAATGGGCTGACGAGGAAGAAATGGAGCAGAGCCCTTAAGCAGTAGGCAAGTGATAGTGGGGACAGAGGCCCAAGCTGAAGGTGGCTGAGGCACAAGGGTTTCAGCTTGAGACCACACAGATGCAAAGATGGCTGTGTGGCTGCTGCCACAGGAGGATATCCAAGTGTGAGTCTGGGCCTTCGTGCTGACCTCAGCACTGGGTGAGCCGTGCCCAGGATTATGCAGTGGTCACAGCCCAGGATGGACACTCTCCCCGGGTGAGCAGAAGGGGAAAAGGGAACCTGTGGATGCGGGATGGTGTAGTTGTAGGAGAGAGTGGATGCAGAGGTTCCAGGCAGGAAGAGGCCCTGGCTTGACTGCTAGTGTACTGCCATGCTGAGAAGGGCGGGCAGTAGCTTTGTTTTGTTGGGGGGGGGTGGGATCTTAGGACCCAGTCACCCGCATTTCCAGCAGAAGTATTTCCATGGGTTGTAGAGCAGCAACCATGGCGTTCAGAGCCCATTCGGGTGTTGGTGTGTGAAGGATGCCATGGGTCCATGAGAAGAGGGGTGTGAGAGTGAAGAGGGTTTGTCATTTCCAGAATGGAGGCCGTCTCAAAATAGCCAAGGTCAGGTTTTGAGGGGCTCGGGGCTGAGTTGGACTGAGTATCTGGTCATAGAGCCTCAAGAGGCCCACAGGTTAGACCTATGGTGTTTGGAAGCACTGACCCCTGGAGGTGGGACATCTGTGTTACTGGAAGTCAAGGGAGCTTCTAGTGGGACCTACCCCATATTTCCTGGCCTCTTACTGCCCCATCTGTGTCCCTTCCTCTTGCCTTTCACCTACAGCCCCTGCAGTGTCCTACTGCAGAGCCAGGTGACCAGCAAAGGGTTACTGTGCTCTGCTCCCTCCCCACTGTGATCTTGGTTTGTTTTCTCTGCAGGTTCCAGTGCCCCCAGTTGCCCGAATATCTCAAGTTAGTTTTCAAAGTTCCCGTGTTTGGGGACACGTTGGCTTCAGTGTCTGTCTCCACTCTTCTGCTCTCTCACCTCCCCTCCCTCCCTCCCTCCCTCCCTCCCTGTTCTTTCTCATTACCCCTGTTTCCTCTTCTCCCTTCTCCCCTGTCTCACTTCTCTCCCTCCGCTCCCCTGCCCACCTTGCTTCCTCTTGCCCCTTCTCTCCACCCTGTCTCCCTGTCCCTGCCACCTCTGGTCTCTCTCTTTTTTTTTCCTTTTTGCTTTTTTTTTCTTTATTGTCTGGTCTCTCTCTTTCTGACACATTCTGATATCCCTGCATCCTGTTCCCTTGCCTCTCTCTGGCTTCACATCTTCCTCCTGGTCCCTGCTGCTCTCCCCCTCTGTGTCACTCTGCCATTGTCTTTGTCCATGACCTTTCTGTCCGCACACTTGGTGCCTGGGATGACAGGGTCACCAAATCTCCCAGGATGACTGGCATGGATGAGGGGTGGGGGTGTGTGTGTCTAAGACAGGTGCGGTAAGAGCCCAGCCCCATCCTGTCTATTGCTGCCACTTCCCTGAGCTTTCAGCCTAGTCTTGGGAAAGACCTGCCAGGCAGAGAGGGCCCTGTTGTCCCTGTGCAGCACCAGATCACCTGGACATGCTTCCTTCCATGTGCTCACAGTACACACACTTCCCCTCTGGCTTCTCCAGCCACTGTGTGTTCTGCCATTCATGTCGCCGCATGTGCTGATGTCTCTCCATGCCACCAGTGCCAAGTACTCCATGACCACACGTGTTCACAGTACATATGCCTTGGGCTGTCTCTGCCACCCTGTTCAGAACTCACACTAACTCCGCCATGTGTGTGTGCTCCACCTCCCCCAGGTATGAGAGACCACCCGCCCATTCCCATCACCGACCTGGCAGACAATATTGAGCGCCTCAAAGCCAACGATGGGCTCAAGTTCTCCCAGGAGTATGAGGTGAGACAACGTGCCCCCCCCCACCCCCCGCCCCCCCGGTGTGGCCTCAGTCTTCCTGTCGGCTTTTGACTTGTTCTGGGTCCCAACTAGGACTAGGAAGAATGTAGGCTTTCCTGGAATAGCCAGGGAAGTCAACAGCAAAGTTTAACTGGGGAAACTCTTGCCTCCTTAGGTGCTAGGCCCAGCCCACAGGCTCACTACAGCCCTCTGGTGGTCACCTCTGGAAATGCTTCAGAAGGCTCTGCTAGGTGCCCACTTAAATGTCTCCATGCCAGCAGAAACAGACACTGATCTTAGTAACAATGGCCACAGTATCCGGTCTCTAACAAGAATAAGTCAGCACCGACCAGTCACTGGGCATCAGCCTCTTACTTGGTCCCTCCTGGCCTGGTGAAATGGTCCTGTGCTGTCTTACACAGCGAGAAACAGGACTCAGACAGGGGAGTGAGATGCCCAGAGTCAAACAGCTGAGGAATAGTGGAGCCAAGATTCCAACTTGGACCTGCCCAGTATCTGGCCTCGTGACCGTACCGTCCACACCTCAGGCTCGGATGAGTCTTAGTGAGCTTCCCCGTGGTGGCCATGGCCAGTAAAGGATTGAAAGTCTGTCCTCAGCATCGCTACTAAGCCACCAAGCCGCCTGTGATTGTGTGTACTCAGAAGTGCACAGCTTCTGGGTGGGAGTCAGGAAGCTCTCTGAGTGTTTGCCTCACTCTGGCCGTGACTTCTCTTTGTTAGGAACTCAGATTTCAGAGTCAGTGGGCTTCCTGCCACCCCACCCCCGGCTCTTTGTCAGGGATAACTGAGTGTCCCTGGGCACCCAGGCGGGAGCCTTACGAGACAGGTAGTGATGAGGAGATGCCGCTCTCTTGGTGAAGCATGGTGGAGATGTCTGTCTTCTGTGCCTGTCACTCTTTCTCCAGCACTTGGCATAGGTCTCAGAAGATGAATGGAGAGATGATGGATGGGTTGGTTCAGCTGGACCCAGGAGTTTGCTCTTTGAGTCGGATGTCTACTCTGAGTTATGTTTCAGGGACATACCTCCGGGTACGGGAATTGCCCTTCTGAAGGCCATGGGCCAAGTAGATCCCAAGGGCAACAGGCAAGGCTTCCAAAGAAGAAACCAGAGCCTGGAAGGTAGATGGAAGAGTGTGTCTCTTTCGTCATAGCGGCTAAGTCTCCCCTGTAAGAGTGCCCACTGACTCTGGCCTGCTGCAGCTGCACTGCAGTGACAGCATGTCAGCCAGGCATTCTGCATTCCGCTTGGCTGCTGGCCAAGAAGGCCTTCCTTGATTTTCACCAGTATTCATCCTTCCCCTATGCCGCACCTACCCATCCTTCTAGTAAAGCTCTGCCATTTCAGGTCCCAGGGCCCCTGCTGCCGTTCCTCTCATCTGAGCTTTCTCTAAAGTACCATCTTTGTCCTAGAAGCCTTCCCTGGCGGCCCAAATCTACCGCGGACTCTCCTATAACTCTCTTTCACGGTCTGTTAGTCGTTTGTCTTCTAACTGTGTGCCCATCCCTGTGCTAGATGCTGGGCATATAGAGACAAATGCCTTGGGACATAGTTACTGAGAGACACAGGCAGACAGGTAATCAATGCTGAACGTGTGTTTCCTTTTTTTTTTTTTTCCTTTGGTTTTTCGAGACAGGGTTTCTCTGCAGCTTTTTTAGAGCCTGTCCTGGACCTAGCTCTTGTAGACCAGGCTGGCCTCGAACTCACAGAGATCCGCCTGCCTCTGCCTCCCGAGTGCTGGGATTAAAGGCGTGCGCCACCACCGCCCGGCTTCTGAACGTGTATTTCTGACAATACACATGACGGCAGGTGTGTCCCGGGGTAAGGGCTCACAGAAGTGGAGAGCCAATCTCCTTGGAGAATAATGAGGCTGAGACCAAAATGGAGGAGACTTTGTGCTATGGGTATTGGTTCTGTCCATCTGCAATATAAGGATGATAACCAAACCTGCCTTGAGAAAAGAGATGTGGCAGTGCATGCACATGGCTGCTTTGAACAGTGCTGAACACACCCTGAGTGTGTGTCGTTCCCCCCCCCCCCCCCCCAGAGATGTAGCTGTAAGCATCTTTGTGCCCTGAGCTAGTCAAGAGCACGAAGGGGCTTTTAAGCAGGAAATTGATACTCGGGTCTGCGTTTTTTTTGAAAGACTGTTCTTGCTGAAGGGCAGAGTGAATTGGAGTGGAGGAAGAGAGGAGGCGTGGAGGTGCCAGGCAGAGCCACGTGTCTAGCAGAGAAGAGCGGCAACAGGTCGAGGACAGCAGAGGGAGGGAGGATGGGGGTGTGGTGAGCCATGGGAAGGGCCTTGCAGAATTTCTGAGGTGGATTTCAGATGCTGACCGGGCTTCCTGGCCCAGTGGGTGACGCAGCTGTCCACCGGAAGGGAGTCACATGGCAGAGCCTGCTTTGAAGGGAAACGGATGAGTTGCCCCTTGAGAGAGCTGAGGTTGAAGTGAGACTTGTGCATGGAGATGTCTGGGGAGGCTGCTGAGTGGTGAACAGAACTGGCATCCAAACCTAAAATCCTGTGAATGGGGCGGGAGCGGGGCTGATGGGAGTGGCCCAGTCTGGGACACACTTACCAAGGGTACTGAATTCAAGCCCCAGAACCCATGTAAACATGGCAGGTATGAATGTGTAATCCCTATGTGGGGAAGTAGAGACACAGCATCCATGGTACTTCCTGGCTAGCCTGCCTGGCCTGGTTGGTGAGCTGTAAGCACTGAGAGGTCTCAGCTCAAGGAAGGTGGAGGTGTCACTAAGGTGGTCCCCCAGTCCACCACACAGGGGCACAGACATGTGCGTGTACACACGTGCATTGAGAGAGAGAGAGAGAGAGAGAGAGAGAGAGAGAGAGAGAGAGAGAGAGAGAGAGAGAATCTTGTGAATGGGCTTTAGATGTAACTAATGTGGTAGAGTGCTTGCCCAGCATTTGCAAAGCCCACATAAATGGGGCCGCACACATGCTGCAGACCTCGTACTCAGAACACGGAAGCAGGAAAACAAGAAGTTCAGGGTCATTCTTAGCTATATAACTAATTCTAGACTAGCCAGGTGTACATGAGACCCTGTCCAAAAAAAGGGAGTCAGGTGGTAGCCGTGCATGCCTTTAATCCCAGCACTCGGGAGGCAGTCAGTCAGATCTCTGTGAGTTCGAGGCCAGCCTGGTCTACAAGAGCTAGTTCCAGGACAGGCTCCAAAGCTTTAAAAAAAAAAAAAAAAAAAACCCTGTCTGAAAAAACCAAAAAAGAAAAAAGCACTTTGTGAACCAGGAAAGGATGGAGAGTGGGGGCTTGGTAGGAGCTGTGGAGGAGCCTAGGTTCTGCCTGCAGGGAGGGCAGAACAAGGGGACAGGTGAAATAGGAAAGGCCAGAGATGTGGCAGAGCTGGGCAACAGATTGCATTGATCTGGAACCATGGGCAGTTTCCAGGGTGTTCCAGGTGGCCACAGTGGCTTCCACCACCTATGCCAATTTCACTAGTTGGGTGCAGGGGCCTGTTCCACGCCCCACCCCATCCTTAACCACTCTACCTGACAAAGGAATCCGGTATAGAAGTTTGAGTCCTCAGTTTGCCACT
This sequence comes from Arvicola amphibius, assembly GCF_903992535.2. Classification (NCBI taxonomy): domain Eukaryota; kingdom Metazoa; phylum Chordata; class Mammalia; order Rodentia; family Cricetidae; genus Arvicola; species Arvicola amphibius. The sequence goes on from NC_052052.2 coordinate 32,416,477, forward strand.
TTCTGGACTTGGGATGTGTCCACTCTGTGGCTGGGGATTGGAGGGGGGTACCATAGGTAGGCCTCCTTTGACTTGACCCTTACTCTGCCTGTTTCTTCCATTTCTGGCAGTCCATTGACCCTGGACAGCAGTTCACATGGGAGAATTCCAACTCGGAGGTGAACAAGCCCAAGAACCGCTATGCAAATGTCATCGCCTATGACCATTCTAGAGTCCTCCTCACGTCCATCGATGGTGAGCCCAGGGCAGATTGCTCTCTTTCCCCTCTTGCTCTGCTCTCCAGAACACACTGAGGTTAATGCTCTCTCGAATCCCTTTCCATCTGTAGGTGTCCCTGGGAGTGATTACATTAATGCCAACTACATTGATGGTTACCGGAAGCAGAATGCCTACATCGCCACACAGGGCCCACTGCCCGAGACCATGGGCGATTTCTGGCGGATGGTGTGGGAACAGCGAACAGCCACTGTGGTCATGATGACCAGGCTAGAGGAGAAATCCCGGGTGAGGGGTTGGATGGGAAATGACTCAGTGGTGCTGGGTACCACCTTCTCTGAGGTTTTTAAGGGATTCCCCAAGGGCTATGGTTTTCCTGGAGTATCATCTCATTCCCGAGGTACTGGGGAGCTGCTGCAATCTCATGTAGCATGTTCCCCAGGTGTTTACGAGTTCCCGGGATATTAGTATGTCATTTCCTGGAACGCTAATGTGTTCCCCAGTTTCTGGTGTATTCCTGGGGTGTTCACGTGTTCCCCAGATGCCCAAGTGTTCCTGGGGCATTCACACATCTAAGTTAATTAGTAGAAGGAGCTGCTTATGTCTGCTTTTGCACTGCAAAGCATTGACTGGAACATAAAATTTACAGAGCTTGAAAATGGGACATAAACGTTATGGGTAAATTTGGCAGAAAATGTGCCTGGTGCTATCTGGTGTTGAATAAATAATTTTCAATTATGGTCCTTCAGCCAGTGAGGGAAGGGGTGGTGGCTCAGTGTGGTGTGGTTTGGTGAGGAGGGAGAAGCTGAGAGCTCAGGCTGGGGCTCTCTGTACTCAGGTAAACTGGGCTTCTCACTCTGTTTCTGCCTGTCTAAGCCTTTGGGCAGCCTGTAACACTGTCGCCTGAACCCTGCTCCCTGTCCCGCCCGTCCCCCTCCAGGTGAAGTGTGATCAGTATTGGCCAGCCCGCGGCACTGAGACCTATGGCCTCATTCAGGTGACCTTGGTGGACACTGTGGAGTTGGCCACATACACCATGCGCACCTTCGCACTCCATAAGGTATGGCTGAACACACTAGTACTCGTCCGTCACTGAGATTGTAGAGACTGAGTGTGACGTACTGGTCAGGGCCTGGGGGACTGAGCGGTTCTCTCAGCCTGTGTTACGTGACTGTCTGGTGTGGCTTCTGAATTATCACCTAAGGGTGGTGGATCTGGCCCCTTCCCCGGGTCGCTTCCTCACCCCTGTTGACCCTTTTCCCCAGAGTGGCTCCAGTGAGAAGCGTGAGCTGCGTCAGTTCCAGTTCATGGCTTGGCCAGACCATGGGGTTCCCGAGTACCCGACTCCCATCTTGGCCTTCCTGAGACGGGTCAAGGCCTGCAACCCACTGGATGCAGGACCCATGGTGGTACACTGCAGGTGAGAGCGTATAGAGCCGCCAGAGGGGTGGGGTGGGGTGGGAAAAGGAGACCCGTGCCCCAAGCTGTGCCCTTGTCCTCAGTGCTGGTGTGGGCCGCACGGGCTGCTTTATTGTTATCGATGCGATGTTGGAGCGGATGAAGCATGAGAAGACGGTTGACATCTATGGCCACGTGACGTGCATGCGCTCACAAAGGAACTACATGGTGCAGACAGAGGACCAGTATGTGTTCATTCATGAGGCACTGCTGGAGGCCGCCATGTGCGGACACACCGAGGTGCCTGCTCGCAACCTTTATGCCCACATCCAGAAGCTAGGCCAAGTGCCTCCCGGGGAGAGTGTGACTGCCATGGAGCTTGAGTTCAAGGTGGGACTCTGGGCCTGCTCGACTCCAGGCTCCTGGACTGGGTCGTGGGAAGGACTGGGTCTTGGAAGGCCTCTTTGCGGAGAACCGAGCCCGATAAACCCCTTTCTCTTCACAGTTACTGGCCAACTCCAAGGCCCACACATCTCGCTTCATTAGTGCCAACCTGCCCTGCAACAAGTTCAAAAATCGCCTGGTGAATATCATGCCCTATGAGCTGACCCGAGTGTGTCTGCAACCCATCCGTGGTGTGGAAGGCTCGGACTACATCAATGCCAGCTTTCTAGATGGCTACAGGTCGGAATGCTTCTCCCTGCCCCACGGTGCCTTTTGGTACCTTGGTCTGCTCCTAGTTGGGGGAGTAGGAGCTAGCCCGAAAGATCAGAGTGAGCTGGGTATAGAAGCGAGGGCTTCCTAGAGGAAGGCTGCTCTGTGAGCAGGGTCCTAAGGATCTAGGCAGTGTCGGGATAGATGGGGGCAGCGGCACCTCCAGCATGTCAAGTCTTATGTCACCCAGACAGCAGAAGGCCTACATAGCTACGCAGGGGCCTCTGGCAGAGAGCACCGAGGACTTCTGGCGCATGCTCTGGGAACACAATTCCACCATCATCGTCATGCTGACCAAGCTTCGGGAGATGGGCAGGGTGAGCCCACCCCTTCCCCCAGGGCCCCTCTCATTCCAGGGAGGACACCAGGCACCATTGGGAAGGGTGCTCCTTTTGTGACGCTCCGCTCTGTACCCCAGCTTTCCATCAGCATAGCCTTGGGCTCTTTTACCAACACCCATCCTGTCCCAAAGTCCTCTGGAACGTGGCAGTCCCTTCCCATGTAACCATGGGGTTCCCGGTGTTCTGTCCACAGGAGAAGTGTCACCAGTACTGGCCCGCAGAACGCTCTGCTCGCTATCAATACTTTGTTGTTGATCCGATGGCTGAATACAACATGCCCCAGTATATCCTTCGGGAATTCAAGGTCACAGATGCCCGGGTGAGTATTGGTCAAAGAATATGCACACAAGCCTGAACCTCACACTTCCTGACCTCGTGTGGGTCCGGGTCTGCCCCCAAGCCCCTTGAGCTCAAACTGCAGGAATACAAGCTGTGTGTGTTAGCTCTTAGCGTCCTTGTGAGTGCGTCCCTGTGTCTAGAGGGCCTAGTACCTCAAGTACAAACTTAACTCTGGCTCCTGACCATCTCTCCCAGGATGGGCAGTCAAGGACAATCCGACAGTTCCAGTTTACAGACTGGCCAGAACAAGGAGTGCCCAAAACGGGGGAAGGCTTCATCGACTTCATCGGGCAGGTGCACAAGACTAAGGAACAATTTGGGCAGGATGGGCCCATCACAGTGCACTGCAGGTGGGGCGGGGCCGTCCCCATGTAGGGCTGGGGTGGAGGGTGCTTCTAAAGGCCTGGGAACCCCCACCTGAGGTGACAGGACTCCTGACACAGCCATTCTCTGAGCAGTGCTGGTGTGGGCCGCACCGGGGTGTTTATCACTCTGAGCATTGCCCTGGAACGTATGCGGTATGAGGGTGTGGTTGACATGTTCCAGACCGTGAAGACCCTCCGCACACAGCGCCCTGCCATGGTGCAGACAGAGGTAAGCAGACCAGTGTGCGGGACCCAAGTGTCTCCCCCAACAGCCCTCCAGCCCTCAGCTGTACCTGCAGCTGGCCCACGTGCGTTTGTTCATGCTATAGCCACGTGGCATTGCTTGTCCTGCCTAACTTGTGGGGGAGAGGAGTGTGAACTGTGGGCATTCAGTAGCTCTGTCCTGGGCTCTGGTGTCATGCTGCCTTCTTCTGGGTCGGGGTTGAACACAGCGGTCTGTGTAAGATGCTAAAATCTGGGCACAAACAAATGCGGTTGGAGTAGCAGAGGGGAATACAGGCCTGGGGGAGGGAAAGCGGGGAGATGGGCCTGCAGAGGCTTTTCCCCGCTTCCATCTGGAGAGTACTTGGGCAGCTGTCTGTGGAGTCCAGTTCTACGGCCCCTGACTGTAGCATGAATGCCTTTCCCTCGTCCACACTAACCAACCAGCCAACCCCTTTTCCTCTCAGGACCAATACCAGTTGTGCTACCGTGCAGCCCTGGAATACCTCGGCAGCTTTGACCACTATGCAACGTAACTACTGCTCCCCTCTCCTCCGCTGCTCCCCTGAGGGGCTCCGGGGGGAGACCCAGCTCCTCTGAGCCATACCGACCATCGTCCAGCCCTCCTGCACGGATGCTGTTGCCGGCAGAGCACAGCCCACTGGGATCACAGCATTTCGGGAACATTGCCACACCAGTCAGAGAGCCCAGAACACCTGGGCGAGTAGGCGGACTGGCAGCCTGGCTCTGGGCCCTTGTCCACCAGGCCCAAGTGGAGCCCCGCTTCAAGCTCTCTGTTCAGCTCCGCATTTCTCATGCTTCTCATGGGGTGGGGAAGGGGGCGAAGCCTCCACTTTTTATACCTTAGGCGGGGTAGACTGAGGGATCCTAGCCTCTTCCCTCCGACTTTCCTTTTGCAAATCTTTCACTGCAGATCGGGCTGCTGTGGGAGTTGGGGCCTATTTTGTTTTCCTCTTTGAGTTCATGTTGGATCCTTTCTTGTACAACTTACGCTGAAGGACAACATATGCCTTCCTTATGCAGAGCGAGGGCCCTGCCTGAGCCCGGCAGCTGTGGTCCAGGAGGCAGCAGCACGCCTGCTGTTCTCTAGCCTTTCAGAGATCCTATTCCAGTCAAATGCAGGGAAACACATTTTCTTTTTTGGTTTTGTTTTGTTTTAGGTTTTGTTTTTCCTTGAGAGCCTTTTTTTAGGCCCTACAGACAGTGGTGGGCGGGGAGGCGATAGGAAACACATCCCCAGTGTGCATTTAACATTCATAGCCCACAACCACAGACGCGTCTGGGGGAGCCTGGCAAGGCCTTCCTCATCACCATCGTGTTTGCAAAGGTTCAAAAAAAACACAAAAATTTAAAAAAAAACACAAAAATAAATTTTTTTTAAAAAAAGAAAAAAGAAAAAAGATTCATCCCCTGGCCTCTACTTCACATCCTGAAGTGGGAGGCAACTCAATGTGCCTGGGGCTCGCCATGGGCCCACAGCGTCTCGCTATCATCCCCAGCATTGCAGTGTGGCAGGTGTTTGTAGGCTGTGGGTTCTGGCCACCTCAATACGTGAATGGCACAGGTGAGGGCTTGCGCCACGCCCCACACACCTCAGGGCCAAGCGGGGGTGTGGCTGGCCCTTCAGGTCTAGGCCAGTGGGCCTGGTAGCACATGTCTGTCCTCAGCCGGGGCCAGATGATTCCGCTCCTGGTTTGCAGCTGTCTTCAGATTCCCCCAAGACTTGCTCCTTCTTCAACCCAAGTTGCCCTCGTAAACCAATGTGGCAAGACTACTGGACTTGTATCCATGGTACTATACTCAGTCTTATCTCAGCTTGCTGAGGGGCAGGGAGAGGGCCTCTTCCTCTGGGCAGCACTATCTAGATAGATAATGGGGGCGGGGAAGGGTGCATAGCTGTTTTTTAGCCTAGGGACTTGATGCTGACGTCCCCAGATCTAGCTAGGCTAATTGGAGATCAACAATCCAGGGTTGGTGGTGTTGGAGAAACATTCATTTCTACCTTGTGGATGCTAGTGCTGTAGAGTTCACCGTTGTACACAGTCTGTTTTCTACTTGTTGAGAAACTACAGCGTCATTGCATACTTCTTGATGGTAATAAATTTGAATAATCCGATTTCTTACACACCGGGCCTCTGCCTCAGCTCCTTCTGATCTAGACTGTGGTGTCTGACTTGGTGGCTTGGGTGGGTTCTGTAGGATCCTTTCCACAAGAGGACAACGTGGCCAACCTGAGTGCATGTGACAGGCTTCTGCCCTACTAGTGAATGGAAGACAGAGCCACCGAAGGCTAGACCTCTAGGCCTGAGCTGCCAAGAGCACCCAGTGCTGTGGATTGCCAAATGGAGGGTGTAACGCTCCGCCCCTCAACACCACCTTCATCTTCTCCCATGTTCTAAGGAATGGGATAACCTGTGGACTTAGAAAATGGCGATATGGAAATTAATTGGTAAGACACAGTGTAATTCTTGGATTTGGGTATTGGATGCACAAACAGCAAGACCCTGGGGACTCAGGGAATTGAGCACTGCAGATACACTGAGCCCTTGCAGCCTCCACAGTGGCAGTGAGAAGACCCTGCCTGGTCTCAGACCCCTGGAGCTTGCAGAGATAAGAGACTGCAAACAGGGAAAAAATACTTAAGAGAGTTGTCATGGGCTTACTGGGGGTGTCCTGAGGCGGCCCCTGGCCCCAGGGAAGGCCTGGATTTGGTGGCTTTAAGGGGGTGAGTAGAGATTAGTTGTGAGGGGTGGGAAGAGGGTGCCTAGGAGGGAATGACCTGTGCCACAGCTCAGAAGCCTAAGTCAAAGCAAGTGTGATGTTCTGAGAAGTGCGGTGTGACAAGGTTGGTGACAGGGCTGAACAGGGGATGGGTGGGTCATTGAGTTGACGGTGAAGACGATGACTTGCCATGCATTGTCCTGGGTCAGCAGGGTGGAAGCCCTCAGCCTATTCCATGATTTGCAGCTGTCTGTGGTGACCTAGGCCTTGGCTTCCCACACACCCGGTTTAGTGCCCCACCTTATTTATTCAGAGAGGGGCACCCATCCTGCCATGATGTCTGATGGGATGAAACTGACCTAGGCCTGAAATGGGTCCCTCCTTAGCTTCCCACACACCCGGTTTAGTGCCCCACCTATTTGTATTTATTCGGAGAAGGACAGCCACCCCACCAAGATGGCTGATAAGATGAAACTTGAATGACTACTTGCTAAAGCAAAGATTGAACCATGAAACACTGCCAAGGGACGAGTAAATACCAGGCTCACTCTTGAGAAGTGCCAGCATTTAGACCTGCCCCAGGCAGGCTCAGCACTAAGTGTTTTCCAGACCTAAACCTCGGGGCTCCCCAAAGATCAGGGAATCCTTCACTCTTTAAGGGCTTCCACCTAAGAGACCACATGGCAGGTCAAGCCATGAGATGGCCCTCCCCAAAGTCTCCATCCCCAATAGTAGTACCAGCTCCTCCCTGCTCTTTCTGTTTGTTTTTTGAGAGGGGGATCTTACTATATAGCTTTGACTGCCCTGGAACTCACTTTGTAAGCCAGGTGGGCCTCAGACTCTGAGATCTGCCTGCCTCTGCCTCCTGAGTGCTGGGATTAAGGATGTGTGTGTCAAGCTGAGTGTGGTGGCCATGTGCCCAGCCATTTTTTTTTTTTTTAAGACAGGGTTTCACCCTGTAGCTTGGGAGCCTGTCCTGGAACTAGCTTTTGTAGACCAGTCTGGCCTCAAACACACAGAGATCTTTTTCTTTTCCTTTTTTTTTTTTTTTTTTTTTAGTAATCTCATGATATCATAGTCCAGATTGACCTCAAATCCATAGTTTGAGATGAACTTCTGATCCTTCTGCCTCCACCTCCCAAGTGCTGAGATTATAGGAAGATTCTAGGCAAGCATTCTCCCAAACAGAGCTAGTCCTTCCCCCACCTTCTCAGGCCTGCTCTTCTAAGGTCTCCCTGTGCAGAGTTTAGCACCCTGACACTAGGTTTTCTAACCAGGCATCTCTCCTTCCTATATCCCCTCATTCCACCAAGCCCTGCCCATGTAGCCTCTCACACCTATGTCCCTCCATTCCCACTGCTTCCGACCCAAGCCATACATTAGGCCCTCCAGCTTGAGACAAGAGTCTCACCCTATAGTTCCGGTTAGCTCCACATTCATGCTTACTCCTGCCTCTGCCTCCTGAGCACTGGGATTACAGCCATGAGCCACCATGCCCAACTCTAAGCCAGCCTTTCCCGCCTGGACTATTGCATGCCTTCTCCATGGTCTGCTTGTTCTCCATCTGACCCCAGCCAACCCAGTCTCAACACAGCATCCAGACTGGTCCTTCGCACTGGGCAGATCTGACTAACCAGGCCCACCACGCCCTCAGGGTCAGCCTTAACTCCCTGGTTTTCCAGGCCTGGAGGGTCTGGTCTCTGTGGCCTAATCTTTTTTCTTCCTGTTCCCCAACCATGACAAAATCAGTTTTTTGTGTTTGCAATGCTGGAGATGGAACCCAGGGCCTTGCATGTACAAGGCAAACTATTCTAGCCTAAACCAGTTCTTTTGAGTTCTGTATGTACCATCTTCTCAGCTCCAGTCTACAAACATCCTCCCCCCACTGTCTACCTGGATAACTCTTATCTGATTTTAACTGAAAAACATTTTTTTTTTTTTTTGGTTTTTCGAGACAGGGTTTCTCTGTGGCTTTGGAGCCTGTCCTGGAACTAGCTCTTGTAGACCAGGCTGGTCTCGAACTCACAGAGATCCGCCTGCCTCTGCCTCCCGAGTGCTGGGATTAAAGGCGTGCGCCACCACCACCCGGCTTGAAAAACATTTTTGTCACACAATATATTCTGATCACGCTCCCCCCTTCCCAAGCGACTCCCCACCTCTCCACCCACCCAGCCTCATGCTCTTTTCATTGTTTAGGTCTCAGCTGAAAATATTTCCTTCAAAAGTCAGCAGTAAATTTCCTAAATGAGGCGAGACAGTTCCACTGTTGCAGATATCTGAAGTCTATTATTTCATGTAATCCTGACAACAAGCTAAAAGGTTGCTCTATTATGCCATTTTATCTCTTAGAATATTATGTTTCATCCACTTCTCCAGTACCTAATGAGAACTTGCCACGTGGCAGTCACCATCCAAGGGTTCAGAACAAACACATCCACGAACCCAAGAGATTGCTGCCTAGAGGGATGTGCTCTTGAGGAGACAGAGGGTGCGTACAGAAATTAGTGAATAGATGTATTTGTAATGTGTCAGGTGGGAAGTGCCACGGCGGCACAGTAGGAGGGGCCAGGCAGCCTTCACTGGAAGGTGGCGTATTAACTACTTTCCTATTTTGTTACCTAAATGCCTCAACTCAAGGGCGGGTGACAGTGACTCAGTGGGTAAGAGTGTATCCAGTCACGAGGACTTGAGTTCAATTTTCCAACATCAACTTAAAAAAAGCAGACATGGGTGTGTGAGTGTCTGTCACTCCAGCCCCAGAAGGCAGACATAGAACTCCAGAGATCTCTGGCCAACCAGCCTAGCCAAAACAGCTTTCAGTTTAGTGAGAGACCCTGTCACCAAGTAATAAGGTGGAATGTTAGAAGATTATATTTGATGACCTCTCCAGTACACACATGAACCCACCCACCTACACATCCAACATACCTGCACTACATATACACACAACACATTACACCACACACAAACTTTAAAAGGAAAGAAAGAATGAACTGAGGAAAGGTTTCTTCTTGTCTTATGGTTTCCGTCCATCATGGTAGGGCAGCATAGTTTGTTATGGTGGGCTACAAAGTAGAGGGGGTGCTGCCAGCTCTGGCCTTCCTCCCCTTAGCTCAGTCCAGATCTCCACATTTAGGGTGTGTCTTCCCTTTCAATTAATCTTGTCTGGAAATGCACTCACAGTTGCACCCAGAAATGTGCCTCTCAAACCAGCCAAGTGGACCATGCAGATTAATCCTTAGAGGTGGGATTGGGGGAGACACTTGGACACTATGGAAGAGTTTGTCTGCCGTCTTCGAGATGAGTACCCAGCATCTAGAGAAATGGCTCAGCAGTTGAGAGCACTTGCTGCTCGTCCAGAGGGCCCAGGTTCAGTTCCCATGCCCATGTGGTGACTTACAACCATCTGTAACTTCAGTTTCAGATCTGATGCCTTTTGACTTTCGAGGCTAACAGGCATGCAGTAATACAAGCGGGCAAAGTCCTACACATATAAAAGGGTGGGCATCCAGGCAGAGCTGAGTCACTGGAGCAAAGGGGTAGAAATGTGCTTGGGGTGTTGAGATTGGTGCGGCTTTACCATCCTGAGCAAGGGCCAGAGAGTAGCAGGAGATGAGGTCAAATGGAAAAGAGGCACAAATAGAGTTGTCATTAATAATCAGAAAGCCCCTAGGCCTGTAGTCTCAGTTACCCGGGAGACTAAGGCAGGAGGATTCGAGTTAAAGGCCTGTCTGAATAGTACAGGTATGTAACATGGTAAAACTCTCATTATTGTCTTCTCCAACTACCCAGCCAGAGAAACAAACTTGGGTGTGTGCATGCGTGTGTGCATGTGTGCGTGTGCTCTGCACCCGCTAGGCAAGAGTTCTCCCACTAAGCTGCTGCACCAGCTCCGTCTTGAAGGGTCCAAATTGAAGGTAAGTGTCCTCTTCGCGCTCATCTCTCCTGATGGATGGTGGATTTCGTATGTCTTTAGCAGGTGGATGTCTGCTGACTCCTTGGCTATAAATGTGACAGGTTTAGCAAATTTACTTGACCCTTTGCCTCTCTACCTTCCTTCTACCTCCTGATTCTGTAAGATATATTACTATTTTTAATTCGTCTTGCGTTCCCTGCATGGCTTTAAAAGTGCTGTTTAAGCCTCTGTTTGCTGATTTATCACCTGTGGATGGTCCCTATTGATTACCCTCAGGGAAAATAAGAAAGCCAGTGTGCCTGTTTGCCCCTCCCCCTCCCGCTACCTTTTCCTCCACCGTTGGTGTTTATAGCACTTTCTGTTCCATTATACAATGAAGTCTCTCATTTTAAAATTTAAAAGCCAGAATTTTAATTGTCTGTTTCAAGCATTCATTTCTTTCTCTTTTAAGTTTTTTGAGATAGGGGTTTTTTGGTGTAACCCTGGTCTTCCTGGAACCTGCTTTGTAGGTGAGACTGGCCTCAAACTCAGACGTCCACCTGTCTCCGCCTCCCAGTGCTGGGATTAAAGGTGTGCACCACCCCGCCTGGCTTTGAGCATCCATTTCAAACACGTCTTCTATCTGATGATTTTAGGGTTGTGCTCAGCACCGCTGCTGCTCAGGCGTGGCAGTCCTCTTGCTCTGATCCCCCAGCTGTGGGGTAGTCGCCCTGACTTTTCACACACGGTTGTAAATGTTCCGATGCTCACATGCCTGAGAATATCTTTTGTACTCACACTCAAAAGTGAGTTTTTCTACTCCAGGTTCTTTACAAAAACAATTTGCTGCAGATTTTTTTTTAATTTTTTTTTTTTTTTTTTTTTTTTTGGCCAGGGTTTTACTATGTAGCCTTGGCTGGCCTGGAATTTGCTATTTAGACCAGGCTAGCCTGGAACTCAGAAATCTGCCTGTGTCTACCTCCCAAGTGCTGGGATTAGAGGCATGCACCACCATATGTTGCCTTAAATTTTTGCTTACTTATTGTTACTGTGTGTATATTATATACCTATATAATATAGATATAGCTAGATATAAATATATTTGATGTGTATGGGCATATAAACCACAGCAGATGTAAGAGGAGAATTTTGGGGGGTTGGTCTCCCACCTTTGTTTGAGTTCCAGGGATCAAACTCAGGTCATCAGGTTTGCATGGCAAATGTTTGAACCACTGAGCCATTTTTCACTATCCCAGATTCCTGGGGGTTTTGTTGTTGTTGTTGTTGTTGTTGTTGTTGTTTTGTTTTGTTTTGTTTTGTTTTTCAAGACAGGGTTTTTCTAACAGCCCTGGCTGTCCAAGAACTTGCTTTGTAGACTAGGCTGGCTTTGAACTCAGAGATCCACCTGTCTCTGCCTCCCAAGTGCTGGGATTAAAGGTGTGTGCCATCACTGCCTGGCTGATTCTTGGGTTTTTTTTTTTGTTGTTGTTGTTGTTGTTGGTTGGTTGGTTGGTTTTTGGTTTTTTTTTTTTTTTTTTGGTTTTGGTTTTTCGAGACAGGGTTTCTCTGTGGCTTTGGAGTCTGTCCTGGAACTAGCTCTTGTTTACCAGGCTGGGCTCAAACTCACAAAGATCTGCGTGCCTCTGCCTCCCTAGTGCTGGGATTAGAGGTGTGAGCCACCACCACCCGGCTCTGATTCTGGTTTTCTAAAAACACTTTGGAGGGAGGTTGGGGATGGGTCAGTGGTTTAGAGCACTGGCTGCTCTTCCAGAGGAACGGGGTTCAATTCCCAGTCCTTACTTAACAGCTCACAACTGTCTGTAACTCCAGTTACAGAGGTTCCAACATCCTCACACAGACATATATTCAGGCAGATGCTTAATAAGTAAATCATTTAAAAAATACTTTGGAGAGGCTGGAGATACAGCTCAATGCTTAAGAGCACTTGCTGCTCTTCTAGAGGACGAGGGTTCTAGTCCCAGCACCCACGGGCAGATCACAACTATATGTTACTCATGTTCCAGGGAGGTTTTTTTTTTTTTTTTTTTGGTTTTTTGAGACAGGGTTTCTCTGTGGCTTTGGAACCTGTCCTGGAACTAGCTCTGTAGACCAGGCTGGTCTCGAACTCACAGAGATCCACCTGCCTCTGCCTCCCGAGTACTGGGATTAAAGGCGTGTGCCACCATCGCCCAGCCTTCCAGGGAGTTTAATGCTCTCTCCTGGCCTCCAACAGCACCAGGCACATACGGGGTGTAGACATGTAGGGTGGTACAACACCCACACACATAAAATACATTTTAATTAATTAGTAAAAAATTTAAAGGACAGGGCTGGGCATGGTGTCACACACCTTTAATTCCAGCACTCCAGGGGCAGAGGTAAGTCTGTCTCTGTTAGTTTAAAGCCAAACTGGCCTACACGGGTGAGCTCCAGGTCAGCCGAGGTGCATAGTGAAACTCTCTCAATGCCCCCCAATAATATTAATTTTATATAAATATAATAAACCCTGTCTCAAAAAAACAAAAAAAATTTTTGTATACAATATTCTGTTTGTGCGTATGCCTGCAGGCCAGAAGAGGGCACCAGACCCCATCACAGATGGTTGTGAGCCACCATGTGGTTGCTGGGAATTGAACTCAGGACCTTTGGAAGAGCAGACAATGCTCTTAACCTCTGAGCCATCTCTCTAGTCCCCCCCCCAAAAAATTTTAAAGCACAAAAATACTGTTTTGTGTGGTTCCATGAACTTTTCATGTTGCTATAGGAAAGTACTCGGGACTGAATCCAGGACCTTGTTGGTATAAGGCATGTGTTCTACCGCCGCATTAAATCTCTCAACCCTTTCTTATTGTTCAGATGGGGTGTTAATAGCTGTGCAGACTGGCCTTGAGCCTGCCACACTGCCCAGGCAAGTGAGTAGCTGGGATTATAGGCCTGTGCTATACCAGTATGCCTGGCACAGGCCTAGGCTTAAATAATTGCCAGGCAGGGCATACTTTTCCCCAGAACTGATTGTTTTCGTCCTTCAGTCAGGCTCTCCCAGTCTGATTACCTTGAACTTCAGATCTGCCTGCATCCACCTCTAAAGTGTTGGCTTACAGGCCCAGCATTGGGGATCTAACACAGGAGTTCGGGGCATACTAGACAAGGACTCTGCCTACTTAGTCATATCCCCAGGCCTTAAGTTTTTGCTTGTTTTGTTTTTGCTTTTGAGGCAGGGCCTAACACAAAAGCCCCAAATGGCTTCGTACTCGCTGTGTAGCAAACACAACAGATGCAGGCCTGTTTCCCATGCGTGATATGATGTACGTGATATTCTGGGCTTGCTCTGAATTCCAGCTGGTACTCCTGCTTCTGCCTCCTGAGCATTGCGATTGCAGGGATGCGCCATACCCTACTCTCCTTTTGTTTATCATGTCTTACTGGGCTGCTGTTTTTTTTTAAAGTATTTATTTATTATGTATACAATATTCTGTGTGTATGTCTGCAGGCCTGAAGAGGGCACCAGACCTCATTACAGATGGTTGTGAGCCACCATGTGGTTGCTGGGAATTGAACTCAGGACCTTTGGAAGAGCAGGCAATGCTCTTAACCACAGAGCCATCTGCTAGCCCCTGGGCTGCTGTTTCTTATGAGCACGAAGGACCCTAGAATTTGAGCCAGTCACCTGAATGGTAAAATAACTGGTGTGAAGGGCCATACTGCTCCCCTGATATAGATATACCTTGATATAGATATGAATAATTTACATTGGTATAAATTTTACTCTATTAATATAAAATTAAAGGTCAATTTTGTAATATGTATATGTATTTCTGATACTGATTAAGGCATTGTGATTGTGTAGTTCTTTTAAGAATGTAATGTATAATTAGGAAATATAGGTTGCTAATGGATAATCATCGATAATAGTAAAGCTTGTAGTAATGTTAGATTTTCTAGATATATAGAGATATATTTCAGTTAGATAGGCATTCCTAATATCTTTCAAAGACCATAGAATATGGCATTTTAAATGTTTTTAAAACTTAGGGCTTTTCATGATAATGAGACACGTCTGCTCCTGGCAGCACCAGCTACTTCAAGAGGACGATGGGCATCAAAGAGGCTCCTTATGGAGTTTGATAGTCATTTGGGCAAGAAACTGTTCTTGCCTGGACTGTTGCGTAAACTGGACACAAAGAACCCGCAAAAAGAGGACTGCTGAACTTGCCTAAAGGTGAGATGATCTTTCGGGGTTCCTGATTCATGAAAGAGTCTGCAAAATATTCTGCAGGACACAGCAGATAGTGACTGAACTGCCTTTGAAATTTCTTGCTTCATGAAAATGTCTGCTGGATACTTATGGGCCTGTAGGCCGAAGATGGATGCCCCAACAGTACAAAAGAACTTTGGGTGACTATCCAGGTAGCAAGATGTCTCTGTGATTTCTAGAGTTTTGTAAGTTGCTTACTTCTCATTTTCTTAGGTAATATTATATCCTTCTGGAGTCTTTGGAGTTGAAGAATAGATAGATAGTTATAGTTGTTTTCCTTTGTTATGATAAAAGATAAAATAGATATAAATATTGTAACTGTAATTCTTGCTTGATAACTGTTTTGTTATATGAAATTTTGCTATGTTAAAGTGAAAGCCTTTTTTGTTTAAACAGAAAAAGGGGAAATGATGTGGGAGAATCTTCTGTTTGTGTTGATTTCATTCGTTAATAAAAAAAACTGCCGCTGGGCGGTGGTGGCGCACGCCTTTAATCCCAGCACTCGGGAGGCAGAGGCAGGCGGATCTCTGTGAGTTCGAGACCAGCCTGGTCTACAAGAGCTAGTTCCAGGACAGGCTCCAAAGCCACAGAGAAACCCTGTCTCGAAAAACCAAAAAAAAAAAAAAAAAAAACAAAACTGCCTTGGCCCATTTAATGGGCCAGCCCTTAGGTGGGTGGAGTAGACAGAACAGGAAGAAGGAAGTGAAGTAGATGGCTCAGTCAGATGCCACGCCTCTCCTAAGTGAAACAGATGCCTCAGGCAGATGCCATGCCTCTCCTCTCTGAGCCAGACGCGATGAAGCTCCGGCCCAAGATGGACATACGCTAGAATCTTCCCGGTAAGGCACCACTTTGTGGTGCTACACAGATTATTAGATATGGGTTAATCAAGATGTGAGTAAGAGGCTGAAACTACTGGGCCAGGCAGTGTTTAAATGAATACAGTTTGTGTGTTGTTATTTCGGGTGTAAAGCTAGCCGTGTGGGATCCGGGCAGGATGAAAAGCAGGCCTGCCCGCAGCCCCTCACTACACAGACCTGTAATGCATCCTTTTGTTTTTTGTTTCATTTTTGTTTTTTCAAGACAGTGTTTCTCTATGTAGCCCTGACTGTCCTGAAATTTGATCCGTAGATCAGGCTGGCCTCGAATTCACAGTGATCCAGCTGCCTCTGCCTCCTGTGTGCTGGGATTAAAGGCATGCACCACCACCACCCAGCTGTATTGTGTTGTGGGACAATGGTCTTGTACCCTCTAAAGATTTGTCAATTGTATTGATTTAATAAAATGCTGATTGACCAGGAGCCAGGCAGAAAGTATAAGTGGAGTGACCAGAATAGGAGAATTCTGGAAAGAGGAAAGGTTTAGTCTGTAGTAGTCTACACAGAGGAAGCAAGATGAGAATACCTCGCTGATAAAAAGTACCAAGCCACATGGCTGACAGAGACAAGAATTATGGGTTAATGTACAAGAATTAGTTAATAAGAAAGTCTGAGCTAACAGGCCAACCAGTTTATAATTAATGTAGGCCTCTGTGTGTTTCTTTGGGACTGAATGGCTGTGGGACCAGGTGGGACAGAAACTTCTGTCAACAGTAATGCATTCTTTTTTTAAAAAAAAATTATTATGTATATATAGTGTTCTGTATACATGTATGCCTGTTGGTCAGGAAAGGGTGCCAAATCTTATTACAGATGGTTTTGAATGACCATGTGGTTGATGGGAATTGAGCCCAGGACCTCTGTAAGAGCAAGCAGTGCTCTTAACCATTGAGCCATCTCTCCAGCCCAGTAATGCATTCTTTTAAAAATTCACATAAAGGTCTTTAGTCCCAGCACTTGAGGTAGAGACAGGCAGGTGGATCTGTATGAGTTCAAGACCAATCTGGTCTAAATAGTGAGTTCCAGGACAGCCAGAGCTGCATAGTGAGATACACACACACGTGTGTGTAAGTACATATATATGCATGT
The DNA here is from genome assembly GCF_903992535.2 of Arvicola amphibius. Classification (NCBI taxonomy): domain Eukaryota; kingdom Metazoa; phylum Chordata; class Mammalia; order Rodentia; family Cricetidae; genus Arvicola; species Arvicola amphibius. Next base: position 32,432,931 of record NC_052052.2, read on the forward strand.
ACACATATATGTGTATATACATACACACACACACACACACACACAGCAGAGCTGGCTATGTGGATTACAACTCCAATCCTAGCGCTCAAGTGGAGGTAGGACAACAGGGCATCCTCAGTTGCATGTCCGTTTCAAGGTCAGCCTGAGCTCCATGAAACCCTGTGAAGGAGAACTTCGCTTACCAAGTGGACAGAGTGTACTGCTGGGCATGGGAGCTGTTCCTCCTCTGCCCACTCAACCAGAACTAGGCACCTTACTTTTCTGGCTTGCTTCATTTGAGTCCACAACCATTATTTTTTTTTTTAATTATTTATCTAGTCCTTGTTTTTCTTCCAAATGAATATTGGATTATTTAGGGAAAATTCTCAGTTATTACCTATTTCATTTTATTTTGAGGTAAGGTAGATAGATCTTGCTGGGGGTGATGTTACACATCTTTATTTTGAGGTAAGGTATTACTGGAGGTTTTTTTCTTTTTTATATTTCTTCATTTTATGCATATGAAGTTTTGTTTTCGTTGGTTGGTTGTTTCGTTGTTTTTTTTAAGATTTATTTATTATGTATACAACATTCCTTTCCATGTATGCTTACATGCCAGAGAGGGCACCAGATCTCATTATAGATGGCTATGAGCCACCATGTGGTTGCAGGGAATTGAACTCAGGACCTCTGAAGAGCAGACAGTGCTTTTAACCTCTGAGCCATCTCTCCAGCCTGTTTTGGTTTTTCGAGACAGGGTTTCTTTGTGTAGCCATTGCTGTCTTGGAACTCACTCCGTAGAGCAGGCTGGCTTCGAACTCAGAGATCCACCGGCTTCTGACTTCCAAATGCTGCAATTAAAGGCCTTCACCACCAATACCATCTTATTTTATGAGTATTTTGATTGCATGTAAATCTATGTACTTCATATATGGGCAATGTCTAAGTAAGGTCAGAAGAGAGAGCTGGAGCCCCTAGAACTGGAGTTGTGGGATCTTGTGAGCTGCTTTGTAGGTGCTGGGAATCAAACTTGGGTCCTCTGCGAGAACAAGTGCTCTTAACGGCTGACCCAGCATCACCAGCCTCCCTTTTCCTTCTTTGTGAGTCCTCAAACTTTGTTTAGCTGAAGATGGCCTTGAATTTTTCATCCTCCTGCCTCAACCTCGAGAGTTCAGAGGTTACAGGACTGCACTATCATACCTAAATTACAGTGCTCATGAGGTTCTGGGGAAAAAACCCAGGGCATCCTGCCTGCCAGTCAGGCACTGTCACCTGAGTCAAATCCCCATGCCCCCTCCCTCAGTTTTCCTAACAGATTTTTATCCTATGTATATGTAACAGGAACAAATCTGAAGAACAGACATCGGTGCTGGTTGTTTTATGTCAACTTGATCCAAACCTTGACATATCTGAAAAGAGAGGGGCATGATTGAGAAAATGCCTCCATAAGATTGCCCTGGGGCAAGCTTGTTGAGTATTTTCTTAATAGGTGATTTATGTGGGAGGGCCCAGCCCATAGTGGACAGGGCTACCCCTTGGCAAGAGGTCCCGGGATGTTTAAGAAAGCAGGCTGAAAAAGCTGTGAGGAGCAAGCCAATAAGCAGCATTTCTTCACCGTGTCTGCTTCGGTTCCTGCCGCCAGGTTCCTGCCTTGAGTTCCTGCCCTAACTTTTTCGGATGATGAATTATAAGGTATAGGATGGAATGAATCCTTTTCTATTGGTCACAGTGTATTATCACACAATAGAAATGCCAAGAGAACATTTTAACATAGAAGAAAAACAAAGTCTAAAAGCTTGGTGCTTACAGTCAAAAGTAAGCTAATGGGGCCAGGGTGTGGCTCAGTGAGTGAAGGGATTACTGTACAATATGAAGACCTGGATTCGAATCCTGAGCACCCAGGTTAAAAGGGGAATGTGATAGCCCAGTGCCAGTAACATTGGTGTTGGGCCAGGCAGGGGTGATATTGGTAGAGGCGGGAAGATCCTGGAACTTACTTATGAGTTATTCTAACCCCAAATGGTGACCTCCAGGTTGAGTAAGAAACCACTGCCGAAAATCGACAGAGGAAGACACATGAAGTCACCCTCTGGTCTCCACATACATGCACAGGCATACACATGTGCACACACAGCACAGAGACATGTTGCCTTGAGTCAGGCATGATGGCGCACGTCTGGAATCCCAGCACTAAGGAGGCTGAAGCAGCAGGATGTGCTGCACAGTGAGACTTGTCCGAAGAAAACAGAGGGGATGGGACTGGGGCAATGGCTCAGCAGTGTAGAGCACTTGCTGGTCTTCCACAAGCCCAGCGGTCAGTTCCCAGCACTCCTGAAGCTCACAGTGTCCTGTAACTACCCCTCCCGAGGATCTGGCTCACAGTGTCCTGTAACTACCCCTCCCGAGGATCTGGCTCACAGTGTCCTGTAACTACACCTCCCGAGGATCTGGCTCACAGTGTCCTGTAACTACCCCTCCTGAGGATCTGGCTCACAGTGTCCTGTAACTACACCTCCCGAGGATCTGGCATCATCTTCTGGCCTCTCCAAGGACCCACACTCGTGCGTTCATATACTGTCACACAAATACGCATTAAATAATAAAAACAAATCTTTTTTAAAAACTTCAATTTGCTTCTTTCTATACTGAGCTTTCAATTTATTTTTTAAAAAAGGAAAGAAAGGAGAAAAGAAAGAAGAGCTTGCTAGTGGCACACTCCTTTAATCTCAGGATTGCGGAGGCAGATGGAGCTCTGTGAGTTTGAGGTCAAGCCTGGGCTACAGAGTGAGTTCCTGGTCAGCCAGGATTAGATCGTGAAATCCTGTCTAAAAAAAAAAAAAAGGCTTGGGAGGGTGCTAAATCATCTTGACCTAGTAGGTAGAGATAGATTCTTTCAAATCAGTAGGAGCAAAAGTAAATACCCTGACTAGAAAAATGGACGTGGAGACAAGCAGGCAATTTCAAAAGAAGATACATGAAGTCTCATCGTGTAAGGTCCTCACCCTCATGAGGTAGTCAAAGACATGCAAATTGAAACAAGAATAAGGTGCTGGTGTTTGACTATCAAATACGCAAAAGTAAAAAAAAAAAAAAAAAAAACAAATCGGCAAAAGTTACCCATCAGCATTGATGTAGGGAATTGGAAACATGTCACTAGTGGGGATGCAGACTGATTCTAAACTTTCAGTATTTATCAAGAGTCATGTTGGGTGGGCACTGAGGATGTAGCTCAGTTGCTGGGTGCTTGCCTAGCATGCTCAAAGCCCTGAGTTCAGTCCCCAACACCACATAACTAGGTGGAGTGTAATCTTGGTGCTCCCAGTACTTCTGGGATATCAGCAGTTCCAGTTCATCTTCAGCTACACGGTAAGTTCCAAGCCAGTGAGGGAAACTCTGGACATATAGCTCAGTGGTAGGAAAGCTCTCAGCCCTTCCAGAAGTCCCTGAAACTGGCCAGATACAGTAGTCCTCTCCCTCCCCGTGGATATATAACCAGTGAGGACTGCTAAGAGACACTCTGAGACCTTGTGTTCTTGGTCCGTGACCTTGTGTTAAAATCGTTATTCTTGTTTCTCCAGCCTGCTGAGCTTCCTGCAGGCTGTGTGCTGTGCTCCAGGTTACAGCTTCTGTAAGCCATCACTCATCCTGGGGTGGGGTTTTCGTGATGCAGCCATCTTTGAGTCATTTCTGCTCCTGTAGTAACCCTGCCCCCAGCTTCCTAGACATAATGCCAGTAAAACGCATGGTTTATTACGTTGGACTTTGATGGTATCCATACTTTGGTCTGTTGTCAGTTTCCTGTCTGTGGTGGGAAGACATTTGTCCGTGTCTCCCCAGGAATAGTGTCACACAGCACATTTCTGTTATCCTAGTACTTGGGACGTAGAGATCGGAAGATCAGGTGTTCAAGACCAGTCCAAACAACATATAGTAAGTTTAAGTCTAGCCTGGGCTACATGAAACCTCAATGAAACAAAACAAAAGCCAGTTGGTGGTGGCACACATCTTTAATCTCAGCACTCGGGAGGCAGAGGCAGGTGGATCTGTGTGAGTTCGAGGCCAGCCTGGTTTACAAGAGCTAGTTCCAGGTCAGGCTCCAAAGCTACAGAAAAACCCTGTCTCGAAAAACAAACAAAACAAAACAAAACAGCCGTGCATGTATGGATTTTTCAAATAATAAATAAAAATATAAAAAACAACTATAGAATAGAAAGGCTAGAGAGATGGCTCAGTAGTTAAGGGCACTGACTGATCTTCCAAATGACTCATGTTCTGTTCCTAGCACTCGGTTAGGCAGCTCACAATCAGCTATAACTTGGTTCCAAGGGGTCCAGTACCCTCTTCTGGCTTCTGTGGGCACCAGGCATATATTCAGACAAAATACCCATATATAAAAATAAAACAATAAAACCCGGTGATGGTGGTGCATGCCTTTAATCCCAGCACTCAAGAGGTGGAGTCAGGTGGATCTCTTTGAGTTCAAGGCCAGGCTGGTCTACAAGAAACAGTTCCAGGACAGCTAGGACTGTTACACAGAGAAGCCATGTCTCAAAAAACCAAAACAAATAAACAAATGAATAAATAATAAATAGAAATAAGAAAAATTTAAATGTACTTCATCATTGACACACAGCTATACATATTTAGGAATTATTATTATTTGGTTTTTTTTCGAGACAAGGTTTCTCTGTAGTTTTGGAGCCTGTCCTGGAACTAGCTCTTGTAGACCAGGCTGGCCTCGAATTCACAAAGATCTGCCTGCCTCTGCCTCCCAAGTGCTGGGATTAAAGGCGTGCGCCACCACCGCCCGGCTCATATTTAGGAATTTACATAAAGGAAACAGACAAATAGTTTAAATATTGCTGCAACATTCATAATACTAAAAATTTGGAAACAATCCAAATTAGAGATAGACACATATATAGGATTGATATCTCCTGGGTACTCTGAAATGTAGAATGCTTGACCCTGCCACAGATCTGCTGACTCAGAACTTGTATTCTGACAGTTCCTTATGGTATACCAGTGTTAAAATTAGAGATGGGCTGGCAAAGATGTTTGCCAAAAATAATAGCATCATCCAGGGATGATGTTTCCTATCCATTCCTAGTTTTCCTGCCTTTGACATGCACTTCTTCTGATGAGTGTCTGAGGCAGATGAGCTGCCGCGCACCGCACCCCCGTGTCTGCATTTGATGCGCTTGAACCCAGTTCACGAGATTCGGGCAAGGGGCAGGAGGTTAAAAAACACAAAGACTCAGCCGGGCGGTGGTGGCGCACGCCTTTAATCCCAGCACTCGGGAGGCAGAGGCAGGCGGATCTCTGTGAGTTCGAGACCAGCCTGGTCTACAAGAGCTAGTTCCAGGACAGGCTCCAAAGCCACAGAGAAACCCTGTCTCGAAAAACCAAAAAAAAAAAAAAAAAAACCCACAAAGACTCACACAGACAGAGAGACAATGAGACAATGACAGCGGTCATCCTTGAATTCCCCAAGAATGCCCCCTTTATTGTGTTCAGAGGTAGATTATATAGAGATAGCCATGCCCCAGCCAAACCCACCAGAAACCACTCTGCCATCAGGAACTCCTGAAGGTCTTGTGCTCAGAGCAGCTGTAGGCACTCAGATCAGGGGATTACAAGAAATTCAGGATCTGGGGTCTCTCTGCTCCCAACAAGGAGCACTTGCGTGTGTCATTCCCACTTCCTGGGTACCTTTTCTGGTAGACAGTATGCAAGATCAAGTCCTTTAGAAGTCTCCTTTATTAAGCCCTTCCCTTCACCATCGTCGCCAGACTAGACCATGTCTAGCTGTGCCGTTAGTCCAGTGACCACAGCAGTGTGTTAAAAATTATTATCCTTGCTTCTTCAGCTGTTCAAATAGTAACATGTGGAAAAATACCAAGGAAACTGTCCAGGTTGCAGGGCGCAAATGAAATGCAAGCTGGCATGATCAGTAGGCCTTGGCTTCTCCCATCTCTGCTATGCTGTGAACTTGGACCAAGACTTGCTCGCCTCCCAGCTTGGAGCCTGACCCAAGGCTGTCTCTGTTTGCTAAACGGACAAAGGAGACGTGTTTGTCTGACCTTCAAGCAGGAAAGACATCAGTTTTCAGGACTGCGGCTAGATTTGAGCGCTCAGAATCTGTCTTCCTCCTCAGACTTCCCACCTTGAGCACACACACCTGGGAGCCCCCAGAGGGACATCCCAGCTCCCATAGTTAAGAAAGGACTCGCATCCACCAGGTCAAGTCCACTTTTCAAGGACAAACTGCTTTTCTCGGCCAACACTAGCCCTGGTCTGCAAGGTGAAGTTCAGGCCAGAGTCTCTCCTCAGTCATGTGACTGGGCTAACTCCAGAAGACACCCCCCGCACCCCCCGCCCAGGGAGCAGGCAGACAGGTGAGGCTGGGTCAGAGTTTCTGGGCTTATTGTTCTTGCGCCCAGAGCCTTCAACAGTACCTGGGAAAAGTGTTTTACGAACACCACAGGTGAGGGTAGGTGGGACTGAACCAGAGTGAAGGCCAAAGTCGTTAGTATACCCACAATCCCTCAGTTACACAATGAGGGCAATGAGTAATGGTGCTGACTTCCAAATTTGAAGTTCGTTACGCAGGCAAAAGGAATGAACATCACTCATTCACTCGACGGGTAGTTATTTATCTAGCAGTATTCAACTCGGGCCTCCCATGCACTGGCAAAGGGCTCTACCATAGAGCTCCGTCCACAGCCTTCTCCTTCTTGTTTTTTCTTTTTGTCTGTCTGTTTTTGTTTGTTTGTTTGTTTTGAGACAAGGTTTCTGTGTAGCAGCCTTGGCTAGTCTGGAACTCACTGGCCTCAGGCTCACAGAGATCGGCCTGCCTTTGCCTCCTGAGTGCTGGGATTAAAGGCCTGAGCCCCCACCCCCAGCATTCACTTTTTTTCTTCTATGTTTTTACACTTACATACTGTTGTTTCTCCTTCCTCCTCTCCTCCAAGTCTTTCCCCCATGCCTCCTCCATTTCCCTTCAGGAAAGATCAGGCCTTCCATGGCTATCAACCCAACATGGCATATCAAGTTGCAGTAAGACTAGACACCTCCCCTCCTATGAAGGCTGAATGCGGCAACCCAGTATGAGGAAAAGGGTCCCAAGAACAGGTAACAGAATTGGAGACAGACCTTGCTCCCACTGTTAGGAGCCCCACAAAAAGACCAAACTACACACTGTAACATGTATGCAGAGTGCCTAGGTCAGTCCCATGCAGGTTCTCTGGTTGTTGGTTCAGTCTCTGTGAGCTCCTATGAGCCCACGTTAGTTGATTCTGTGGGTTTTCTTGTGTATGACCCCACTGGCTCCTACAATCCTTCCTCTTGGTCTTCCACAGGATTCCCCAACCTTCCCCATGTTTGGCTGTGTGTATCTGCATCTGTTTCCTTCAGTCAGTATTCACTTATTAACTTTTAATTTTTAATTATTTAAGTAACTAATTGAGAAAATGCCTCACTATGTAGTCCTGCCTGGAACTGGATAAGTAGAGCATCTTGACCTCTATCTGCCTGCCTTTACCTCTCAAGTGCTGGGATTAAAGGCGTGTACCACCATGCCCCACTTCCCCTCTTTTTTAGAGAAGGTCTCACTATTTAACCTCTGCCTCCTAAGTCTCACAAGTGCTGTCTGGACTTAAAGGTGTGCTAAAATAACATTTATTTATTTGTTTATTAATTATGTGTTCTTACAGATTCAACACAATGCCCAGCAAAATCCCAGCAAAATTCTTCAATGACCTCAAAAGAATGGTACTCAACTTCATTTGGAAAAGCAAAAAACCCAGGATAGCCAAAACAATCCTGTACAATAAAAGAACTTCTGGAGGCATCACAATCCCTGACCTCAAACTCTACTATAGAGCTACAGTACTGAAAACAGCCTGGTACTGGCATAAGAACAGACAGGAGGACCAATAGAACCAAATAGAAGGCCCAGATATCAACCCATACATCTTCGAACACCTGATTTTTGATAAAGAAGCAAAATATATCAAATGGAAAAAAGGAAGCATATTTAACAAGTGGTGCTGGCATAACTAACTGGGTATCAACATGTAGAAGAATGAAAATAGATCCATATCTATCACTATGCACAAAACTCAAGTACAAATGGATCAAAGACCTCAACATAAAGCCAGCCACTTATAGAAGAGAAAGTGGGAAGTACACTTGAATGCATTGGCACAGGAGACCACTTCCTAAATATAACCTCAGTAGCACAGACACTGAGAGAAACAATTAATAAATGGGAGCTCCTGAAACTGAAAAGCTTCTGTAAAGCAAAGGACACGGTCAACAAGACAAAACGACAGCCTACAGAATGGGAAAAGATCTTCACTAACCCCACATCAGACAGCTCTCCAAAATATATAAAGAACTCAAGAAATTGGACACTAAAAGATCACATTATCCAATAAAAAAATGGAGTACAGACCTAAACAGAGAACCCTCAACAGAAGAATCTAAAATGACTGAAAGAAACTTAAGGAAATGTTCAACATCCTTAGTCATCAGAGAAATGCAAATCAAAACAACTCTGAGATTCCATCTTACACTTGTAAGAATGACCAAGATCAAAAACACTGATGATAACTTATGCTGGAGAGGTTGTGGGGAAAAGGGAACACTTCTGCATTGCTGGTGGGAATGCAAGCTGGTACAACCCCTTTGGATGTCAGTGTGGCAATTTCTCAGAAAATTAGGAAACAACCTTCCTCAAGACCCAGTAATATCACTTTTGGGTATATATCCAAAGGATGCTCAATTGTACCACAAAGACATGTGCTCAACTATGTTCATAGCAGCTTTGTTTGTCATAACCAGAACCTGGAAACAACCTTAATGCCCCTCAACTGAAGAATGGATAAGAAAAATGTGGTACATTTACACAATGAAGTACTACACAGCAGAAAAAAATAACGACATCTTGAATTTTGCAGGAAAATGGATGGAGCTAGAAAACATTATTTTGAGTGAGGTAACCCAGACACAGAAAGACAATTATCACATGTACTCACTCATAAGTGGTTTTTAAACATAAAGCAAAGAAAGCCAGCCTACAAACCACAATCCCAGAGAACTTAGACAACAATGAGGACACTAAGAGAGACTAACATAGATATAATCTACATGGGAAGTAGAAAGTAGAAAAAGACAAGATCTCCTGAGTAAATTGGGAGCATGGGGACCTTGGGGGAGGATTGAAGGTTGGAAGGGGAGAGGCAGGGAGGGGAGCAGAGAAAAATGTAGAGCTCAATAAATATCAATAAAAAAAATTATGTGTTCTTACGCATGCCACTGGGCTTGTGTGAAGGTCAGAAAGAGCTTGTAGGAATTGGTTCTCTCCTACCATCTTGGTCCCAGTAATTGAACTCAGGTCTTCAGACTGGCAACAAACACTGGTACCTACTGGTACATCTTGGTGCCAATTCACTTTTTAAAAAGATTTTATTTTATGAAATGAGTGTTTTCTTCACTGTATGTATGTGCTCTTAATGACTAAGCACCCCTCCCCCGTCACTTTTTAATTTTGCTGTCGGTATTGGGTCCCATTAAGTAAATAAGTCACTCAGATTGGCCTTAAAATCACTGTAGTCAATGATCTTGAACTTGTGATCCTCTTGCCTCAGCCTCTCCAATGGGTTAGGACTAAAGCAGAAAAGAGAGCAAGCATATAGTGGCCAGGGAGGACCACAGACATTTATTTCATCAAAGAGCTGAGGGAGCAAACCACACACCAGGGAATAGAGAACTGGAGGAGACAGCTGGGGGAGAAGATATTGAAGGGATGGGGTTGTCTTAGTGTCCTTAAAAGACTTGGCTTTTCTCCCAAAAGATCTGGGATGTCTTTTAATGGCTTGAAGAGGAGAAACATGGTCTGGCTTCTAGGAAATAATCACTCAGACTTCTGTGGTGAGGAGATTGCAAGGGGCCAGGGCAGAAGCAGACACTTGAAGGCCATGGCAGTGACCTGTTCAAGCTATAGATGCTGGGGACCAGGGTGCAGAAGAGGTCAAGGGAAATGCCCCTTCCTTGGGTGTATTTTGGATGCAGATCGGAACCAAGTCCATGTGAACGTCAAAGCACAAGCCCTAAAATAAACTGATGAACTGAGACTTCATGAATATCCAAAACTCACATGCTTCAAGAGACACCATACAGAAGATGACAAAGACAAGCCACAGAATCAGAGACAATATTTATAAAGCCTGCATCTGATAAAGGATTTGAATCTAGAATATACAAAGAACTCTTGCAACTCAGTAATAACAATTCAAACAACCCAATTTAATATCAGACAAAAGCTCGGAATGATGCTCCCATGTATATATGAACACAGCTAATAAGCACATAAAAGATGTTCTACTTCATTAGCACAAAATGCATCAGCAAAACGCAAATCATGACCACAACATGCTACTACTTCAAGTCTACTAGAATGGCTATAATCAGAAAGTCAAACAATACCAAATGTTGGCAAGGGTGTGCAGACTGGGCATCCTCATACGCTGTTAATGGGAATGAACATTTCTGAAAACCGTTTTTGCAGTTTCTTCAAAAGATAAACACAAATTTCCTATACAACCCAGCAATTATTCCACTCTAGTTATCTACCCAAGAGAAATGCAAACAGACATTCACACAAAGGCTTGTGCAAAAATGTTCATAGCAGCCCTATTCATAACAGCCCCAAAGTGGAGACAATCCAGATGTCAATCAATACCACAATGGGATGCTATTCAGCAGCAGAAAGGAAGGAAACACTGATGCAAGTGCAACATGGGTGACTTCTCCAAAAGACATTATGCTCAGTGAAAGAAGCCAGACACAAAGGACCAGCCGCACACTGTATGGCTCTATTTACAGGAAACATCCAGAAGAGGCGAATCTACGCGGGGACTGGTTCCCTCAGCTGGGGAGGGAGCGCAGAGCAGTTGTAAATAGAAATGATGGCGGCTCTTCCTGAAAGGCTAAAAATGCTCCAAAATGAAGACATGGTATTTCAGTAAACTATGTTTTTAAGATTTATCATTTTAAATTATGCATATGTGCGCATGCATGCATTGTGCATGTGGACATGTGCGTAAGAGTGTAGTTGCTGGTGGAAGCTATAGCGCCCCCCACTCCCAAGCTGGAATTACAGGTAGTTGTGAGCCACTAGATGCGGGGGGGGGGGGGGAACTGAACTCTTCTTGGGTCTATCTTCCAAAGAAGTATGCACTCCTAACCGCTAAACCATCTCTCCAGCCCCAGGCAGTGGGAGCCGGAGAATCTTATATTCAAGAATTCAAGGCTGGGCGGTGGTGACACACACCTTTAAACCCCACCAGCACTTGGGAGGCAGAGACCTGTGGATCTCAGTGAGTTCAAGGCCAGCCTGGTCTACAGATAGAGTGAGTTCTAGGACTGTCAGAACTACACAGAGAAACCCTGTCTCGAAAAACAAAAGAAAATAACAACAACAAGAGCAACAACAAAAGAGCTAGCCATATGGCTTAGCTGGTTAAGGTGGTTGCTGCCAAGATGGACAACCAGGTTCAATCCCCAGGACTCATATGGTGAAGGAGGCAACTGACTCTTGCAAGTCATCCTCCAACCAATAAATGAACATATTATTATTTTGGAGAGAAGGTCTCCTCACAATTAATCCTGGCTGGCCTGAAGCTTGCTCTGTAGACCAGGCTGGCCTTGAATTCACAGAGATTCGCCAGCCTCTGCCTTTTGAGTGCTGGGGTTAAAGGTGTGCACCACGATGTCTAACCTAAATAAATATATATAATTTTAAAATTATTTAAAAAATATTTGATTCAATTAAAGTATTTGGGATAGTTACTGTCTCTTTTCTCCTCCTTCTCCTTTAAAACAGAGTCTTTTTTGTTTTTTGGGTTTTTTTTTTTTTTTTGAGACATGATTTCTCTGTGTAGCCCCGGCTATCTTGGAACTTGTTCTGTAGACGAGGCTGGCCTTGAACTCACAGAGATCCGCCTGCCTTGCTAGGATGGAAAAACATGACTGGCAAGACAGAGTCTGATGGACTGGCCTGGAATTTGCTATGTAGCAAAGGATGGTCCTGAACTTTTTTCCCCTTTAAATAGAGACAGGGTCTCTCTATTGTGTAGCTCTGGCTGTTCTAGAACTCCCTTTTGTAGACTCATAGGGATGGATCTACCTGAGACAAACACCATCGTGTCAGGCTATGAACCTCTGATCCTCCTGCCTCTCTCTATCCTTCAAGTGCTGAGATTGGCAGGGTTGTACTACTATGCCCAGGTATCTGTTTCTGTGTCTCTCACTGTCTCTGTCTCTCTCTGAGACAGGATTTCTCTGTGCAACAGCCTTAGCTGGAACTAGTTCTGTAGACCTGGCTGGCTTCGAACTCACAGAGAACTGCCTGCCTCTGCTGGGATTAAAGGCATGTACCTTTAATCCCACCATATCTCTCTTGAGAGAGGATCTTATTATGTGTCTCCATTTGTGTTTGTCCTGGAACTCATTATTCCAGAATGACCTAAAACTCCCTTTTTTTTGGGGGGGGGGTCGAGACAGGGTTTCTCTGTAGCTTTGAGGCCTGTCCTGGAACTAGCTCTCATAGACCAGGCTGTAGACCAGGCTGGTCTCAAACTCACATAGATCCGCCTGCCACTGCCTCCTGAATCTGAGATTAAAGGCATGCACCACCACTGCCTGGCTTTTTTTTTTAAAACAAACTTTTCATCAAATCTGTGCCCAGTTCATTGACCCATGGCATTCTATGTAATATCTATTTTTAGTTAACATTGATAACTCTTGCTGTCTCAACTCTCCCGAATTTTTTCCCATTGAAAATCCAGGCATGCTGATCTGTTTGGGACCTCTGGCAGTGGGACCAGGATCTATCCCTAGTGCATGAGCTGGCTTTTTGAGGCCTATTCCTTATGGTGGGATGCCTTGCTCAGCCTTGATGCAAGGAGAGGGGGAGGACTAGGTCCTGCCTCTACTGAATGTGCTAGGCTTTGTTGACCCCCATGGGAGGCTTTACCCTGTCTGAGGAGTGGATAGCGGTGGGATTGAGGGGAGGGAGGGTGAACTGTGGTTGGTATGTAAAATGAATTAAAAGAGTATATGTAAATATAAAATCCAGGCATGGAGCTTGGTGGTGGCGGTTCACATCTTTAATCTCAGCACATGGGAGGCCAAGTCAGGCGGATCTCTGTGAGTTCAAGGCCTGGTCTGCAGAGCAAGTTCCAGGACAGCCAGGGCTACACTGAGAAACCCTGTCCCAAAAACAAACAAAGAAAAGGAAAAGAAAATCCGGGCATGGATGAAAGATAGTTTTAATTTTTTTTAATCACTTATTTAGGGTGTTTGCGGGGGTTGTGGCAACTTGTGAATTGGGGATGTTGGTTCTCTCCTTCCTTGGTTAACTTCAGATCATAAGGTTTGTGTTCTTCCTCTCTCAGTCATCTCTCTGGACAGAGATGTGTCTTGTCGCCCCCCCCCCCCCATGCGTTTCTCTGTGTAGACCTTTCTGTCCTAAACTAGCTCTTTTGTAAACCAGACTGGACTCAAAGTCACAGAGATCCGCCTGACTCGGCCTCCAAAATGCTGGGATTAAAGGCGTACACCACCTCCGCCTGGCTCGAGAGTTAGTTTTAAAACAGTTCACAATACAATTCTTCCCAGGGCTATGGGAATTCTCTTCACGTTTTATGCCTCCGTGAGTTCTTTTTCTTATCTGATCTATAAGAGTATCCTGTTAACATCTTCCTTATCGTCCTTGACAATCTGGGAACTCCTTTCGGCAGTCCACAACTTCTCAGGAACCGCTCCTAATGACTTCTAGGGATCCCTTTCTAAAGTGCCTCTAATGATACCCAGAATCACCCTTTTCGCCCCAAGAGCTGCTAATAACTCCAAATCCTTGCTCAAGGGGAACCGCTTTTTAAGAACTCCAGGGATATCATCCTTCAGGTCCTGTCCTAATGACCCCCTAGGGCTTCTTCTTCGGGAGCAGCTCCTTAACTGCCCCACCTTGCCAGCTGGTAAAGGACTTTTGAGAACGTAGGACTTTCAGAACTGAGAGTCCTGGACAAACCCGGACAGGCTGGTCACATTCTCGGAACTCCTTGACTTTAGAAACTTTCCCGGAGATCCTCCATCGCCTTTACATCTTAAGCAAAGGGATTACTCCTAGAAAACAGGCTAATCCTTTCGCCAGGAACATCCTATAACCACCTGCGCGCCCTTCCCCTACCGGCCGGCCCATTTCGGGGAACTCGCCTCTTTCCACCCTGATTAGCTATGGAGGTCTGACTCAGCTTCTGATTGGACAACTCCAGATCCAGCTCAGAAGCTCAGTGGCCGCAGTCCCGAGAGGTTTAGCGTTTTCTCCTGGCAACAGCCCGAGCAGGCTCTTATAGGCTAAACGGGCTCGTAGTCACAGACGGTGAGTAGCCGTAGTGAGCGCTTATTGGCTGGGTGAGGGCTTAAAATCATCCTTGGATTGGTTGACTATGGGACTCTGTGAGGCTGCGCAGAGTCCGACTTTAAAGGAGGCGGAGCTTTGTCTTTCGCCCTCAAGAAAGACAGTGGGACCGGCGAGTGGCGGCAGCAAAAGGCGAGCCTGAGCCCTGACAGGGCTTTAGGCTTTTGGTGAGAGCCATCGGGCTTTGGATCCCTCTGGGTTTGATGCTGCCACAACCGCGATCGTGATCTCCGGTGGGGGAGGGTGGCGGGGTGGGTCTTTTTCTGCTAGGTGATCGGCATGTCTCTTGACCAATAGAAAAAGGAGTTTCTAAAGTGAATCCTGTGATTGGTCGTTTCCAATCTCTAGTGGCCAATGGACGTCGGGAGAGGGGGGCGGGCCCACCGGGCCTTATTTTCTTCTTCCTGCGGCCGGGCCTCCCTCGCCTAGGCGGTGGGGCCGGGAGGGGCAGTGTGTGTAAGTGGTGAGGTGCGGGGGACACTGGGAACCCGGGCTGCTTTGGGAGGGATGCCGCGGGGGTGGCTGCGGGGGCGGAGATTGCGGGAGTTTCAGGTCAGTGTTAGCAACAGCTGCCTTTCTGGAGTGTTTTAAGTACCGGGCCTAGTGTCTAGGTTTCGCTTGCATCATCTGAGTTAATCATATCGATCCTGCAAGGCAGGGGTCTGGGATCCCCATTTTACAGGTGGAGAAACTGAGATTCATCCAGCCAACTCACACAGCCAAGGTCATGTAGTTAAAAAGTGGCAGGGACCGGATCAGTACTCGGAGTTTTCACTCTGGAGCCGACGCTCTAGAGCCCAGGACTCTGCTTTGTTACTGAATGCGGGTGGGAAGGTGTCCCGGACCAGATTTCCCCTAGGGAGTGTATTGCCGGAAGGGAACCGTAGCGTTAAAGAAACGGGATGATCCGTTGAAGTGAGCGAAGGAAATGAGTTTATTCAGCAGTTACTGAGTACCTACTTTGTGGCGTGCATTGTTCTGGGTTCTGGGCACACAAAGATAAACAGGGTCAGAGATGAATGAAGCACTATTAGGGCCCCCTTTGAAGCCCAGGGGAGGGGCCCCAGTCTGGTATTTATATTTTTGTAAAAAATTCAAAAGTAGAATTTTTGAAGTTTTTCTTTTAGAGGAAAAAGTCCCCCAGGTTGAATAGGCTTCAGGTTCCTGCACACTTGAATATTCTATTGGCAAAGGATTTAGTTCAGGTAGGTATTAGGGCTGAGGTAGCAGACGGTGGTGAAAGGTGCCTGGGGTGGGGGCACAGGACTGTGAGCACATTTCCTGGTATGTAAAACAGGGATAACAGTGTGCCTGTTATGCAAAGTTCATGAAAAAATACCTGAGTTACCATGGCGTTGTCTTTTCTGCTATCTCGGATAGTTTTACTCCAGCCTGCCTCCCAAATCTATACTAGGTTGCTGGAAGGTTATAGGCAGTTTCCTCCCATATAGTAGGAGTGGCAGTGGCTTTGACGAAGCAGAACTCTTGGGCTGTGGGTGAGGAGGTCCAGTAAAGGACTTACTAGTTTTGTTTCTCAACTGGCTCCTTTTAATGTGCACTGTCTTTTCCAGTTGTGGTGATATTGTTGTATTGCCAACAATGGGAGTAGGGTCTGCCCACCTATTTATTTGAGGTCTTCATTCAAAAAGATGTATTTTCTCTCTATGGTTAGGAAGTTTGCTCTGTATTGCCCACTTATTGCCTATTCAAATTTTGTCCCGGGAATCCTGCTTCCAGTGCAGTTGAGCCAAGCTTGACTTTATTGAGTACCGCTGAAGCTGTTTAGATATCCGGAGAACAATTTCACTGTAGCATTGTATGCATATGTTTTTTTTTTTCCTTTCACTTCAAGTCAGGGTTTCTCTGTGTAACCTCAAACCTGCCTCTGCCTTCACAGTGCTGGGATTAAAGGCATGCAGTGTTCTAAACCCATAGCATACTCTTAACATCAAAGTATTTAACTCCGAAACTTTGTAACCTGCAGCCCAGTTACTTTTCAGAAACTTAAAATCCTGTTGTGAAGCTGTGCCCTAGGAAAGAACCCACAGAGGCTTTTTTAGATCGTGTTGTAGTTTAATGAAGGGATTATTTCTGGGTGGTGGCACAGACGATTAATCCCAGCATTTGGGAGGCAGAGTTAGTGGATCTCTGAGTTTGAGGCCAACCTGGTCTACCTATTGAGTTCCAGGACAGCCAGAGCTACATAGATGAGGGAGTAACTTGAAGCAGTCAGAGTAGAATTAAAAGGTAGGTAGGTCAGCTGTGTTTTTTATATAGGACCAGTAACTGAATAACAGTTTCTTTTTTTAGCTGAGACAGTGTCTGCATATCAAGTGAGATCTGTATATATGCAGTTTTGATACATCAAGGTTTTGTTTGTTTTGGTTTTCTGAGACAGGGTTTCTCTGGGTAGCCCAGGCTATCCTAGAACTCACTTTGTAGACCAGGCTGGCCCCAAACTCAGAACTCTACCTGCCTCTGCCTCCTGAGTTTTGGGATTAAAGGGGTGCACCACTATCACCTGGCATATCAGGTTTTTATTTATTTAGTTTTTTTGGGGGGGGCTTGACAGAGTGTGCTTATTGTAGAGGTGACTTCCAGACCCTTGATCTTGCCTCCTCCCTAGTGCTGGTATTACAGGCTCACTTTATGGCTTCCTTGGGTTCCTTTTAATCAGAAAGGGTTGTACCCCTGCTTCTAGTTCATTTAAATAACTGTGCTAGAGGCGGTTTCCTTGTTGTTTAATTTTGTTCCTTTAACTACTTCAGCTTTTTTATCCAAACAAATCAACCCCCAAAAGAGGAGAAAATGGCTTCCGAATCGGAAACTTTGAACCCCAGCGCTCGGATAATGACCTTTTACCCCACCATGGAAGAGTTCCGGAACTTCAGCAGATACATTGCTTATATTGAATCCCAAGGAGCTCATCGGGCTGGGCTAGCCAAGGTAAGGAGCAGTGCACCTCATCTGCTTAGGCAGCCATTACAAGAGCATTGCTGGTCTTTGTAGTTGGAAATTAGCTTCTGGTTTGCACTCTTCTCTCTCTCTGCATTGAATTAATGCTGTCCCTTCCCCTCCCCAAGTAAAGATGAAATGGCGGCACACACACACACACACACATCTATCTATCTATCTATCTATCTATCTATCTATCTATCTATCTATCTTTATTTTTTTTCCTAAATGAAGGCCAGAACTGAGTTGTACTGAGAGTTAGGGTGTAGCTAATCCTTGCTAAAATCAGTGTGCACAGTGCACTCTTAGGGTGATGAGGCAGGAGAGTAAATCCACAGCCAGTGTCTCCAGGCTTGACCTCGGGCTTCAGGCCTCTTGTGTGGGCTGGGGGCTGCACAGGATTTTACCTGCCACTGCTTGTTACACCTCCTGTCTTCTCTCATTGCATTTTCATTGTGCTCTTAATAGAATTTGGTTTCCCATGGGGACTTGAGAACATACTGGCCAGACCCCATGAGTCTTCTGGTCTTTGTAGTTTAGAACTGATTTCTGGTTTGTACTGCTTTTCTCCCTATGCACTGAGTTAGGGCCATCCTCACTACCCCCATAAATCAGCCCTCCAAAGTTTTCTGAGTCCCCCACAGGAAAGAGATTGTATTTCTGGACGAACCCTCCAGAAACTGATGCTAAAGTCTGAACTCAGTGAAGACGTTTTGTTCCAGGTTTAAATTCTCTCCTGTGTGTGTGTTTGCTTTTGGCTTTTGCTTTTCATGGTACTGAAGGTTCAGTCTAGCACCCTGTACCTCTGAGCTGTCTCTCTGTGTAGTCCTGACTGTCCTGAAGCTCAAAGACCTTTTGGCTTCTGCCTCCAAATGTGGAGATTAAAGGTGTTGGGCCACCACATCCAGTCCCTCAGGCTGTTTTTCCAGCCCTTACTTTTCGGTATGAAAAAAAAGGAGAAAAATATATGCACAAAAACCAAGGACTTAGTTACAAAGCTGAGGACTGGCCTTGGACCACGGTGTCTTCTCTGAGACTCCTGAAAGCTTGACTCAAGTGGGACTGGCTCCTGTAAGGGTCACACAGCACTTAAGACCTTCAGGGCCCACAGTGTGGCCTTCAACACCTCTGCGGGGGAGGGTTAATACATGCACATGCTTATTTGACTTTTTGGTAAAAGCTGTTTAGATTTTATGATGCATATCCACTTTTTTTTTTTCATGAAAGTCACGTTAATTACCGTTTTCTTGGCTGAGACAGGGTCTTCCTGGTAGCATAGTCTAGTTTAGTGTGGACTAGGTAGTTATGCTGGTCTCAGACAGGAGACAGCCTGGAGTACTATGCTGGCAGGCATTGGCCAGCACACCTGCTTCAGTGGCTTTGTTGCTAAAGAGCCCTGGGCTGTTCAGGAATCAACTCTTCAACCTGATAAGGTGCATAAGTTTACAAGTAATGTTTTGCTTATATAATGAGATACATTGATATGTTATATATGACATAATACATATCATAAGCAAAATATTATATGCTTCATGATATACTATATGTATATAATGTAATATAATATTCTGCTTAGATTATTAATGTTCTAGATTATAGGGTGGTCAGTGTTAGCTTGACAGTGTGACTTCCTGGATTTGGAGAAACATAGGTAATTATGTCAGAGTTACTTTCTGGTAAAATGGATGGCTGGTTTGGATGGTGGCTTACATACTGGATTCTGGCTTGCTAGGTTCTCATCTGCCTCCGTCTCTGTGTTCCCTATAGGTCGTTCCTCCTAAGGAGTGGAAGCCACGAACATCGTATGACGATATTGATGACCTCGTCATCCCTGCACCCATCCAGCAGCTGGTGACTGGTCAGTCTGGACTCTTCACTCAGTACAACATACAGAAAAAAGCCATGACTGTTCGTGAGTTCCGAAAGATCGCCAATAGTGATAAGTGAGTGGCAGCACCTTATGCTTTTGTTTTGTTTTTCATTTTCTGCTTTGCTTTTGAGACATGTTTTGCTGTGTCGCTCAGGCTGCCTCATCCTCCAAGCACAGCACTTAGAGGCATGCTCTTTAGGCCCAGTAAGTAGAATACTTTCCCCCGTCTTAACATCTAGCCTAGAAATGCTTCTTTTTAGAAAAATCTTTCTTTCTTTCTTTCTTTCTTTCTTTCTTTCTTTCTTCCTTCCTTCCTTCCTTCCTTCCTTCCTTCCTTCCTTCCTTCCTCTCTCTCTCTCTCTCTCTTCTCTCTCTCTCTCTCTCCTCTTCCCCCCCTCTCCCTCTCTCTCTCTCTCTCTCTCTCTCTCCCCCTCCATTCCCTCTCTCTCTCATCTCATCTCTCTCATATGCCTTTGGGAGCAGGGCTTATCTGTGGACTATTCTGGCTGTCCTAGAACTCGCTTTGTGACCGTGCTGGCTTGAACTCAACT
Organism: Arvicola amphibius; assembly: GCF_903992535.2. Classification (NCBI taxonomy): domain Eukaryota; kingdom Metazoa; phylum Chordata; class Mammalia; order Rodentia; family Cricetidae; genus Arvicola; species Arvicola amphibius. Next base: position 32,452,774 of record NC_052052.2, read on the forward strand.
GAAATCCACTTGCCTTTGCCTCCCAACTGCTGGGATTAAAGGTGTGTCCTAACACCACATGGTAACTTTATTTAATTTGAGGTAGGGTATTAGTGTGTAGCCGTGACTAGCCTGGAGCTGGATATGTAAAACAGGCTGACTTTGAACTCAAAAAGATTCTCCTGCTGTTGCCTCTGTGCCCTAGGATTAAAGGCACACCTTCACATCTGTCTGTATTTACTGTATTTATGGGCAAGTACATGTGGGACTAGGCATGCCACACGTGCATACAAAGGCCAGAGCACAACTTTCAGGAGGAGTCACTTCTCTCCATCCACCTTTACATGGGTTATGGGAGTCGAACTCAGATCATCAGGCGTGTCAAAAAGTACTTTGAGAGGCAGGCGGATCTCTGAGTTTGAGGCCAGCCTGGTCTACAAGAGCTAGCTCCAGGACAGGCTCTAGAAACTACAGGGAAACCCTGTCTCGAAAAACCAAAAAAAAAAAAAAAAGTACTTTGACCTGCTTAGCTGTCTCTCTTGCCCCAGGATTCTTCGTCATAGCTGCGCAAGGGTGCTGCCGTATTACTGAGGAATGCTTCCTTTGGGTCAGGCATCAGTTTCTCTTTCTGCTTTTTTCTTTCTTTCTTTCTTTCTTTCTTTCTTTCTTTCTTTCTTTCTTTCTTCCTTCCTTCCTTCCTTCCTTTCTTTCTCTTTCTTTTGAGATGGTTTCTCCGTTTAGTCCTGACTGTGCTGGAACTCACTCTGTAAGTAGACCAGGCTGACCTTGAACTCGGAGATCCACCTTCCCATCTCTGGGATTAAGGGTGTGTGACACCACCGTCTGGCATTTATTTATTGGCCTTTTTGCTCCTTTTATGGAAGGATTTTCTCCTCAAGGTGCTATGTTACAGTCTAAACCTCTCTGCATTCTTTACTTTTTAAACTTTTTATTTAATTACTTTAATTTTTTTTTTTTTTTTTTTTTTGAGACAGGCTAGCTTCTAGTTCATCTTGTAGCTGAGGATAACCTCCTCAGCCTTCCGCCTTTACTTCCAGGTGCTGAGATTACAGGTTAAACTTGTCCATTGTTTCTTCTTTTTTCTCTTCTTTCTTTTTTTAGACAGGGTTTCACTATATAGCCCTGGATGTCCTGGAATTCTCTCTGTAGACCAGGCTGGCCTAAAACTCACAGAGATCCACCTGTCTCTGCCTTCTGAGTGCTAGGATTGAAGGTGTGAGCCACCACCACCCTGTTGTCCTTGTTCTTTAAAAAGTTATTTTAAATGATGTACTTATTGTGGGACTGTGTGAGCGTTCATGCCCTGGCACTTGTGTGGAAATCAGAAGAACAACTGTGGGAGTCACTACTCTCTCTCTGCCAAATGGGTCCCAGAGATCAAACTCAGGCCACCGAATCTAGAGGTAGCCCCTTTACCTGGTAGAGCATCTTGCTGGCCCTTGTTCTTATATAAAGCCCTCTGTTTTCTCATCACCAATATAAGGCTTTTTTTAAAAAAAAATTATTCTAGTGTGTATGTATTTTGTTTACATGTATGTCCATGTACCACTTGCATGCCTCGTGTGTATGGAAGCCAGAAGAGGCTGTTCGATTCCCTGGAACTGGAGTTACAGATAGTTGTGAGCGCCATTCAGGTGCTGGGAACTGACCCTGGACCCTCTGCTGGAGCAACAAGTGATCTTCATCACTGAACCATTTCTCCAGTACCAGTAATTTTTTTTTTTAAGATTTTATTTAAGCCAAGTGTGGTAATTCACGCCTTCAATGCCAGCACTCAGGAGGTAGAGTGAAGCCAGCCTGGTCTCAAAAAACCCAAAAAAATCCAAAAGACTTATTTTAGTTTACCAGCATGGTGTGCACGACTTTAACCATGCCACTTGGGAGGCAGACGCGGGCAGATCTCGGGGTTTGAGGTCACACTGGTCTATAGAGAAAGTTTAAGCCAACAAGACTTGTCTCCCAAGTCTAAAAAACAAAAGAGTTGTTTTTATTTGTTTGTGTGTTTCTGTATCCACACTAGCATGTAGGTATCCTGCAAAACAGGGTGTCAGACACATCCTGTGGAACTGGAGAATCAGGCAGTTGGAGGCTACTCAGTGTGGGTGCTGGGAGCCGACCTCAAGGCCCCAGCGAGATCAGTGAGTGCTCTCGGCTTCTGAGTCATCTCTGCCCCAGTTACAGTAGGGGTTTGCCTGTTTATTTATTTAAATTGGTTTATTTTTGTTTTATATGAATTGGTGTATTGCTTCCATGTATGTCTGTATGAGGGTGTCAGATCTTGGAGTTACAGACAGTTGTAAGCTGCCATGTGTGTGCTAGGAACTGAACCCAAGTCCCCTGGACAAGTAGTCAATGCTCTTAACTGCTGAGGCAACTCTTCAGCCCCCCCCCTTTTTTTTTTCTTCGTTTTGCTTTTAATTAATTTATTTATTTTGATTTTTCGAGGCAAGGTTTCTCTGTGTTGCTTTGTTGCCGAACCTGGAGGTAGCTCTTGTAGACCAGGCTGGTCTCGAGCTCACAGAGATCCTCCTGCCTCTGCCTCCCGAGTGCTGGAATTAAAGGTGTGCACCACCACTGCCTGGCTGTTTTTGCTTTTTTTTAATTAAAAACATTTTTGTTGGTGCTGATGATGGAACCAGGGCCTCTTAGACAGAGGCACACAGTCTGCAGCCCCAGCCTCAGCAGCATGGCACGGGTTTGACTCTGGAAAATTGCACAGCTGTAGAGCAGGAAGTCAGAGGTGAGGCAGAAGGACCTTTTCCTGTGTCTGTCCATGCTGCCTGCTTGCTCCCCTTGTGTCTGTCTTGTGTGGTCAGTGCTGTCTCCCCACTGTGCGGGTGCTCACAAGAGAGGAGTGAAAACTGCCAAGCTGGTTCCTTTTTGCTAGCCTCCTCGATTGCTTTCGCTGTCTTCTCTTCCCAGGTCTGCTTACTCTGTTGTTTGCAGTCTTTCTTTCTCTTGCCTCTTACTAGGATTCGGCTCTAAGTCTCACTCACGGAGACGAGAGGCGTTGTTTCCAGCATCACACTCTGTTCCCCCAATCGCTGCTCTTGAGCTGCTCACTCGCCACGTTGCTTCTCAACCCTGAGGACCCACGGGGAATCCCTTCCTTTCCCTTTCTTCATTCTTCGAGTCTTGCTGGTCCACACATCTTGATTTCAGCCTGGCAGCTGGAGCTGCACCTCTGCCAAGCAAGCCCGATTTTAGGTCTTGAGTTTTCCGTCTTCACACCTGGGCACAGTCAGGACACCTTATCGTAGCCTCCCTCACTCCTCTTTGTGTTTTTGTTTTTATCTGTCACAGTTCTAATTGAGATCTTATGGGTTTGTTGATAACTCTTAAAACATCTATGTCACTGGCTAGCTTTTGGCCAGGGAGCGAATTTATGCAGAAGTCCATTGAAAAAGTGTGCCGTGCTGAGGACGAAAGTCTGAGCCGTCCTTCATGTCTACTCTCAGCTGTGCCCTGGGCCGAGCTTCCCAGCTTGCTCTCCACACGGTGCCCATCCAGGCTTAATGCTCCTCTCTGTCATCTCTCTCTCTCTCTCTTTTTAAAACAAAAGCTTGTATGTGTGTATGGATGTGTTGCGTGATGTATATATGTGCACCAAATGCATGTCTGGTACCTGTGGAGGCCAGAAGAGGACATTGGGACTAGAGCTGCAGAGGGTGTTGAGCCACCATGTAGGTGCTGGGAATCCCATCTGGGCCCTCTAGAAGAGTATCCAGTGCTCTTAATTGCTGAGCCATGTCTCCAACCTACTGTCATCTCTGCTTGTCAACACATGATAGTTTTTTTTTTCTTCGTTTTTTTTCCTTCATGTAATTTTATGTTAAATTACCCAGCTTATCACCTTCATCCCCTTTTTTTTAAAATCTGCTTTTTGTGTGTTTTGCTAAGGCCTCACGCAAGCTTTCACCACTGAGCTACGTTCCCACCCTTTACCCTAATATGTTAAAAGCTTTTTGTCCCTTATTTCTGTCGTTGGTAAGTAATTTTTCTTGAGTACTGTTTTCAGTGCCCTGGTTATCTCCTGGTTGTCTGTTGCGGGTTAGACTCCCAGAGGATGCTGGGAAGACAGCCGCGACAGTGAGCTGTTAGGAGCAGCTTCCTTGCCGTTGGTGCGGCCACACTGGTGCTCGCTCTAGCCCGGAGGGCTTGGTTGGTGTGTGGGTGTGGCTGGAGTTTTGTCTTTGGTTTTTGTGTTTGTAGCTCGTCCTCCCACGTCACTCCAGAATCTGCAGGGTGCAGCACCCTCTCCAGAGAGGTGAGGATATTGTGTTCCTAAGGGAGAGTGGGTCTACATCTGTGCCTCTGACCTTCCCCCCAGCTTCCTCCTGTCCAGGGCCTCCAGAGGGAAATGCTGTGTGTTAGATCCGCCTGGAGTTCACTGTAACCCAGGTAACCCAGGCTGGCTCTGACTCAACGTGGTGATTCTATCTGATCTCCTGAGTGTGCAAATGGGGCCGCATTAGGGCTTAGAAGGCCAAGATTGTTTGCTTTGCTTTATAAAGCAGAACAAATACAGATCTATTAAAGAAAAGCGGGGAGAAAACTCTTCAGAGGGAGAGGTTCAAGGGAGAAATATGATTTTAAATTTTAAACTTAATATTTTATGTATAAGGGTGTTTGCAGGCATGTTTGCTTGTTTACCAAGTAGTAGCCGAGGCCAGAAGAGGGCGTCAGATTCCATGGAAGCGGAGTTAGAGAGGGCTGTGGCCACCGCGGTGCTGGGAGCCGAGGGAGAAGCAGCCAGCACTCTTAACTGCTCATCTCGCCTGCCTCGGCGACTGCTTTTTGGTTTTTCTTTTCTATTTTGGTTTTTCGAGACAAGGTTTCTCTGTAGCTTTGGAGCCTGTCCTGGAACTAGCTCTGTAGACCAGGCTGGTCTCGAACTTGAGCTCACGGAGATCTGCCTGCCTTTGCCTCCCGGGTGCTGGGATTAAAGGTGTGCGCCACCACCACCACCCAGCAGTAGTAGTACATGTCTTTAACTGCTGAGCCGTCTCAGCCCTGTTTGTGTGTGTGTTTGTGTGTGTGTGTGTGTGTGTGTGTGTGTGTGTGAGAGAGAGAGAGAGAGAGAGAGAGAGAGAGAGAGAGAGAGAGAGAGAGAGAGAGAGAGAGAGAGACAGTGTCTCATGTAACAGGATGACCTTGTTCTGATTCTTCGCATCCACTTCTCAAGTCCTGAGGTTGCAGGCATGTACCACCATGCCTCGTTTTAAGCAGAGCTTTGTGTGTGCTAGGCAAATACTGAGACCAACTGAGACATGTTCCTAGCCGTGTGTACTAGTCTTTTGAAATGACCCTGGACTAGTGGCTTGTATCTTACAGTTCATAATACCTGATAACCTCATCCTTCCACTGTCCTGGTTAACTTTCTGTCACTGTGATAAAGCACTGTGACCAGACATCTTATAAAAGAGGTGTTTAATTGGGCTTATGGTTTCAGAGGGTTAGAGTTCAGGATGGCAGAGCGAAGGCGTGTGGCAGGGACAGCTGGGAATGAACATTTCAGATGGCAAGAGAGGTCAGAGAGCACACTGCGGGGTGGACAGACGCTTTGGAGGCTCCCAAGCTGTTCCCCAGGGACACACCTCTTCCAGTAAGGCCATATTTTATAATCCTTCCCAGTTCTACCAAATGGGCCCAAGTATTCAAATATGGGCTGGGGGGGGGTATCCTCATTCTAACCTCCACATCTGTAAGTGATTAACATCTTTATTTTATTTTTGGAAGGTACTGTACCCCACGATATAGTGAATTTGAAGAACTTGAGCGTAAATACTGGAAAAACCTCACATTCAATCCTCCCATCTACGGTGCAGATGTGAATGGTACTCTCTATGAAAAGGTGAGACGCGAAGAACCCTATAGTGTTTGCCCGGCACACAGTAGGTACCTTGACTGGCACACAGTAGGTGCTTAGCTGCTGGTGAAAGGGCTGATGAACAAGCTAATGCTCCTCTACTGTCTTGCTGTCCTCTGATCCTCCTTGCAGTTCTGCATGTGACTGACTGAATTTTGCAGTCTCGCACTCTGCATGTGAATTGGGTGCTGTGGTGTCCTTTTCAAGGCTTGTGCATAGTCTGTGGGTGGTAGCTGATGAGTTCTTGAAAGGGGGGTAGATCATAGAAAATAAGGCTTTGGGAGAGGGAGCAGTGTGGTTTCTGCAGGAAGAAGCTCTGACTAATCAAATGCAAGGGTGGGGACGGAAAAGGAGAAGTATATTTGGATCTCCGAGCTCTCCGGTGAGATTCTCTGACAGGAGCTGTTTTAACGGCTTTTCCTGGCTTGGTGTGTAGAGCTTTTTTGGGCTAACAAATTGCCTTACTATGGTAGAAGGGGGACTGTTTGGGTCTGTCTTTGGGAGAATAAAAAAGCCTATAATGCTTTTCAGGGATTATCTCAGATCGACTTTAATACTAAGTTTGTTGATGTCAGTGTGGATGGTGGGGAGTCACTTGTGGAAGGTGACGGGGTGGTGAAGGGACAGGTCCAGAGGAAAGTGGGTGCCAAGGTCCACATGGAAGGACACGTGGGGGGTGGAGAGCGGCGAAGGTGATGGCTGCAGGGCGCAGCAATCCAGAACTGGCTTAGAAGAGGGGCTCCGAGATGCCCATAGGATGTAGGGAAAGGATGTGGTCATGGGCGACTTTGAGAGTCGCTCAGTTTTCTCCCACATTGTGGCTTCTGAGCGTTGACCTCAGGCCGTCAGGTTTGATGACCTTTTTGCTGGCCCTTAACTATCTTTAAATTTTACTTCATATTTTTTCAACTTCTGTTTTTTATTTTCTAATTTTACCTACAAACCTTCCATCTATCCATCTGTTCACCACCCACCCCACCTTTTTTTTTGAGACAGGGTTTAACTATGTATACCTGACTGCCTAGAACTTGCTATGTAGACCAGGCTGGTCTTAAACTCATAGAGATCCCTCTGCCTCTGCCTCTTGAATGCAGGGATTAAAGGTGTGCACTTCCATGCCTGGCTGTTTATTTACTTTGGATGTGGTGGTTTTGATGTGCCACATTTTAGCCAGCAGTAACAGCTCACCTGAGGCCCCCACATTTAAATATGTGTCCTTGGCAGCATGTTGATGAGTGGAATATTGGCCGGCTGAAGACCATCCTGGACCTGGTGGAAAAGGAGAGTGGCATTACCATTGAGGGCGTGAACACCCCATACCTGTACTTTGGCATGTGGAAGACATCGTTCGCCTGGCATACGGAAGACATGGATTTGTACAGCATCAACTACCTGCATTTCGGAGAGCCCAAGTCTTGGTAAAGTCAGCCTGTAGTTAGGGCCCCTTTCCGTTAGCACAGGCCTGCTGACTTTTCTTTTTTAATAATATTTATTTATTTATTTTATGTGCATTGGTGTTTTGCCATGGGTGTTGGAACTGGAGTTACAGTTGTGAGCTGCCATGTGGGTGCTGGAAATTGAACCAGGGTCTTCTGAAAGAGCAGCCAATGCTCTTAACCGCTGAGCCGTCTATCTCTCCAGCCCCGCCTGCTGGCTTTTCATATACATGGGAAGTGTAGATTCTGGGTACCAGCTTTGAGGTGGAGCTGGCATTCTGCATTGAGTTATACTTTGGAGGTACTTTGGGAGCCCAAAATGCCTTTGAGTAGCAAGTTATACTTTTGTTGTTCTTTATCGTTTAAGACAGGGTCTCAACCCTGTAGCCCAGGTTGGCCTTAGACTTGGATTTCTCTTGCCTTAGCTTCCCAAATTGCTGGTATTAATAGGCACGTGCCTCCACGCTGGCTGAATAGAGGGTTTAGGAAACAGTGCTTAGATCCGTGTGGAGTCATGGGGCTCTTCAAGCTTGCTGCTATTTTCTGATTCCTTCTCCTCATTGACCTGAGGCTTTTTAGAATTTTTTTTTTTTTTTTTTTTTTTTTTGCTTTTTGAGTCAGTTTCTTTATGTAACCATAGCCATGGTTGTCCTGGAACTCTGTAGATCAGTCTGGCCTCGAACTCAAAAGATCCACCTGTTTCTGCCTTCCAAGGACTGGGATCCAAGGCATGTACCACCGTGTCCAGTTCCTGGGGAATTTGTTAAATTTACCCTTCGCATGAGCAAACGAAGCTGTGGCTGAGCATATTAGGGGGACACTAACTGGCTCCGTGTCCTCTGTGTGCTGGCGTGTCTCTCACTCAGCGTTTTAGTGGGGGCTCGGCCAGTGACAGCGGTGCTGCTTGTGGGAGGTCCTCAGCCCGCAGGTAGGCTAGGCAGGACACACCGAAGCAGAGACGTGACAGGGCGGTGAAGGAAGAGCCCCAGGAAGGTCCCAGGAGGACACACAGGCGGGCTGGGAACAGAGAAGGCTTTGGAATACGAGACCAAGGCCAAGACCTGGAAAGAAGGAGGGCAGAGCTGGGTGGAATGGAGGAGGTTGGCATAGCAGCGGGGATGGGGGACACAGGCTGGACCTGCACGCGCCGAGCTCTTGGATTGACAGAGGCCTCGTGTGCATAGAAGTCCATTGGCGCTGTGTCCAGGAGCCAGTCCTCGGCCAGTGCAGCCTTCCAGTGCCAGGACCATAGCTGTGTCCGTGCTTCGGTACACAGTGTGAAGGTTAAAACAAGGTGACAGAATAGAAAGTCCAGCAGTTCCGTACAAGTTTTAAATAGTCTCAGGTGTTTTTATTTCCTTAGTTGTTCCATAAAGCTCACCTCTTGGGATGTCTGGGCACCATATTACATGGAGGAGTAACTAACCATTGGCTAATCAGTACAGCTTTTATGGTAGAAAAATTGGTTCATCTGCAGTATGGGGCCAAATCTCAAGGTGCCAAATCCTTGGTTGCCATGTTTCCCACTCCTCCAGCCTGTCCATTGGGCTTTTCCAGGAGCATTGTGGAAACCCTCACAGTAATGTAATGCCTCCTCCCCAACATGCAGGCAACAGCTTTATTATAGGAGGACCTTAAGGAGAGACTTAGTGTCCTGGGAGCTCTTACTCAGTGCGTGTCTTGCTGAGTGAGTGAATACAGAAGAAATGAATCCTTACTTTGTGTAGCTCTCTACTCCTTTGTCTTAAACCGAATACTTCATTTCATAGGTTGTTTTTTAAGTTTCCCTTCCCAATATAGTCAGGCTGGCCTTGAATTCTTCATCTTCCTGTCTCCCTCTTTCTAGTTTTTGCTTTGCTCAAGGTGTTCTTAGGAAATACATTGTAAGCCCAGTTTGGTGGAACACACCTTTAATCCAGCACTAGGGAGGCAGAGACTGGCAGGTCTCTGAATTTGAGGCTAGCGTGGTCTACATATTGAGTTCCAGGCAAGACAGGGCTGCATAGTGAGACCCTGTCTCAACTCCCAACCCTAGAAAAAAAACTATTTCCAGCTGGCACATAGTGATGGTACATATTTATGGTCATAGTAGCATATTTCAGTACATGTATACAATGTATAGTAGTCAGGTTGGGTGTTTGGCATACCCCTCACCTCAAACATTTGTTGTTTCTTTGGACCGGGAACCCTCAGGATCTTGTGTTTCCTTCAGGGTGTTTGTGAGTGAGAGCAAGTCCCTCACCTCCTTCCCTTGTCTTCTGCTGGTGTCTGATGTTGTCATGTGATTGCAGGTATTCTGTTCCACCTGAGCATGGGAAACGCCTGGAACGCCTTGCCAAAGGTACTGCATCCCCTCCAGATACAGGATCAGCCTTCTCCAGTCTAGCTCCCTGCCCTGAAGCCTCCCTTCTCTGTGGTCAGATGACCTGTGACCTTTTACAGGCCTGCAGGTGGGGTGGGGTGTGTGAGCTCAGCTGCCAGATCTACCTTAGTGGAATAGGCCAGCCTGAGCCTTTCCCAGTCGGTCTGAGGAGTACTCGGTCCTTTTCCTACTCGCTCTGCCTTCATCTTCCCCAACCTCAGCCAGGAGGTGACTTGGTCAGATTCTCCTCCCCAAGTTCCCAGTGTGAAAGCCCAAGTTGAGTACAGTGTTGTGTTTAGGTGTAGGTGTGTGTGTATGAGAGAGAGAGAGGGAGGGAGGGAGGGAGGGAGGGAGGGAGGGGAGAGAGACAGAGACAGACACACAGAGAGAGAGAGATCCTGAGTAATCAAACTATAGATGTGATGTGCTATCTTCAGGAGACTGGGGGCACAGTCTCAGTCTCCGGCCTGGAGAAGCTCGGAATAGCTCTCAGCTCTGTGTGAACTAAGGTGGCTTGAGTATCTGAGCTGCCAGAGTCTGATCACCCAGGTAACCTCCACCTGGGAGGGCGGGGCCCACCACATTAGCACCACTTTTTTTTCTTGCTTCCTTTTTTTTTTGGCCAGGTGTGGTGGTTCATGCCTTTAATCCCAGTAGAGGCAAACTGATCTCCGCGAGTCCTTGGCTACACAGTCACAACCCCCACCCCCAATTTTTTGTTTTTGTTTGTTCACTATAATTTTAATTTCCATGCTTGAGTGTGCTGGGCATCTGTTTGAGTACTATTTGTGGAGGCCAGAAGAGGGTGCTGGGGTCCTCGGAGCTGGAGTTAGAGATGTTTGTGAGCTGTCTCCCGTGGGTGCTGGGAACCTAACTGTTCTTTAAGAGCAGTGAATGCTCTTAACTGCTGAGCCAGCGCTCCAGCCCCTCCACGCTCACTCTGATGGCTGTCCTTATCATTCCTGAGATCTGCAGATGCAGTGACTTCAGGATCCTGAGCTTGGGCAGAGCCTCCTCTTAACTCACACCCACCTTCCTCTCCAACAGGCTTTTTCCCGGGAAGCGCTCAGAGCTGTGAGGCCTTTCTGCGGCACAAGATGACCCTGATTTCCCCGTTAATGCTGAAGAAGTACGGCATTCCCTTCGACAAGGTGAGCCGCCTGTGCTCTTCAGAGAGGGCCATGGGCTGGCCCAGAAGCACCCTCCCATCTTTGTTGGGTGGAGTTTCGCTCAGTCCTGTTCCCGTGCGCTGGCCTGCTGCTGAGGGCGGCAGCTTCCACACGCGGCATTAGTTGGGAGGAATGGTTGTTTAGGCTCTTTGCATGCGTGCTGTTCAAGACCTGGCAGTGTTGACTTATCCTTGGTTGATTGGCTTAGTGGTGGCAAAGAAACACTCAGGAGCCCAATTCTGGCCTCTGCCACGTGTGGTGGCTGCTTCAAATCTGCTTTTGTTCAGGTGACCCAAGAAGCTGGCGAGTTTATGATCACTTTCCCTTACGGTTACCATGCTGGCTTCAACCATGGCTTCAACTGTGCCGAGTCTACCAATTTTGCTACCCGTCGGTGGATTGAGTACGGCAAGCAAGCTGTGCTGGTAAGCCTTCTTGACTTCTTCTGTAACACCATGGGCAAAAATGTCTGATTGAGGAAATTCTTCTCAAAACATTTTTTTTTGAACTGTTGGCATCTGGAACGGTTGCTGGGAATATGTGGGAGTGTCAGCATTGTGTGTCCATAAAGGCTTTTTTTGTTTGTTTCACTCTTTAGCCCTGAAACTCCCATTGTAGCCCAGGCTAGCTTCAAACTCTTTGCCTCAGTCTCCTGTGTATTGTTTATATATGTGTGTATATCACCATTTGTGGCTTTTTTTTCTCTTTAATTAAAAAAAATTAGCCAGGTGGTAGTGGCGCACGCCTTTAATCCTAGCACTTGGGAAGCAGAGGCAGGTGGATCTCTGTGAATTCAAGGCCAGTCTGGTCTACAAGAGCTAGTTTCCAGGCCAGGCTCCAAAGCTGCAGCGAAACCCTGTCTTGAAAAATCAGAAAAAAAAAAATGTATTTGGTCCTACCCCGCCCCCAGCAGTGTGGTTTCAAACCTCCTAATGCTTTAATCTGCATAAGGGTGGAGGCAGGAAGGAGAGGAAGCGCCCACAGGAGGCCTCACTGTTGCTCTCTTTGGGCAGTGCTCCTGCAGGAAGGATATGGTGAAGATCTCCATGGACGTGTTTGTGCGGAGGTTCCAGCCCGAGCGCTACAAACTCTGGAAAGCTGGGAAGGACAGCACCATCATCGACCATACTCTGCCCACTCCAGAAGCTGCCGAGTTTCTGAAGGACAGTGGACTGCCCCCACGAACTGGGGATGAGGAGTGCCCAGAGGAGGACATGGAAGGGGTCGAGCAGGGAGAGGACGGAGATGCAAAGAGAAGGTACTGGGCAGGCTTGTGGGTGGGCGTGGGAGAAGGAGGCGGCCACCACAGTTTGAGTGTTCTGTGCTGTTTGCAGTGCATACAGGCAGGTCTTGAAAAGGCTTTGGAAGCCATAGCGCTGATGACCCCAGAGCTTCCTTGTGCTGTTTGCTAAGGGATGAGGGTAGTGAGCCTGAGCTGTGCCCAGAGGCAGTTTTCCCCAGCGTCACCTGAGTGTCTTTTGAAAGAAACCTGGTGGTAGGAGCTAGAGTCACCAGCTTGGGAATAAGGAGTGGCATCTCTTATCAGGGTCTGAGCCAGAGGATTGTGCACTTATGGGAAAGATGGGAGGGACATTGTGGGGCTGCCTGGTCTAGGCCAGGAAGCCCACCAGGTATTCTGCCCCATCTCGGTCCTCATAATAGATGTCCAAAGTGGGCAGTAGTATCTGCCCTCTCCAGAGGGTGGACAGGCTGGGAGGGGAGCGCCCATTTGCTTTGGGTTGTGTGTTGGCATGTGTGACTGCACTAGCGGGGAATGGGTGAACATATGGGCTCTAGAAGGTTTGCCTTCTCCTTACAGCCTGGCCAAGCACCGAATAGGGACAAAGCGACACCGAGTCTGTCTTGAAATACCACAGGAGGTGAGCCAGAGTGAGCTCTTCCCCAAGGAAGAGCTGAGTTCTGGACAGTATGAGCTGTCGGAGTGCCAGGCCACCCTCGCCCCAGTGAGACCCACCCACAGCTCCGTGCGGCAAGTTGAGGATGGCCTTCCTTTTCCAGGTGAGCTGATAGTGCTGGTTTGTCCACAGCCCTAACTGACACCTGTCTGTTGGAGGGTCAGTGTTGTATTGAGTTGCAGGGTCAGCGAAACGTGAGAGTCAGGTCTGTGAGCGTCAGGTTGTGAGCAGGCTTGTATTGGAATGTGAGAAGCATTTTGCTTAGGGGCATGTAGGGTAGCCAGACACAGAGGACAAGGCTCAAGGAAACAGCAGAGACCAAAGGCTTCCGTGAAGGTGATTTTAGCAATATGAGGTGGGCAGGCGTGGCAAGGGCATCTCCGTGAGGAAGAGGCAGGCCAGCCCTAGTGATGGGAAGCTCTGTCTCTGGGAGCCCTTGGTGCTTTCCTCCGGATTTGATACTGGGTTGGAAGGATGGATGCAGTGTATGGCCAGGCTGGATAAGAGAGGTGGGATACCGTAGGCATGCTCCGTTTTATTTCTATTTTTTAAAACTTTAGTTATGGGGCCAAGTAATTGTAGCAGTTGAGTGGCAGGGGCAGGTGGATCTCTTGAGAGTTTGAGGCCAGCCTAGTTTACATATCGAGTTCCAGGCCAGCCAGGACTACACAGTGAGACTCTGTCTCAAAAAATGGGGGGGGGGGGGGGGGGAAGAACAATAACAAAGGTTTGCAAAGGTTTGTTTATTATTACATGTGCTTTGCGTGTATATCAGCTAGCCTGTCTATCCGTGTGTGTGTGTGTGTGTGTGTGTGTGTGTGTGTGGTACATGTGCACCACAGAGGAAATCTTGGTGGAACGTGTTCCCCTTTCACCCTATGTCAGTTCCCAGATTGAACCTAGGTTCGTGGGGCTTGTGCTTTTACCTGCTGTGCTATCTCACTGGCTCTTAGTTGTTCTTTTCTATTTTTTTTTTTTTTTTTGGTTTTTCGAGACAGGGTTTATTCTTTTCTATTTTTAATATTTTGAGGTAGGCTCTATGTATCCCTGGCTGTCCTGGAACTCTCCATGTAGCCCACAAGGTCTGACTGTCTTGCTGGTATTAAAGGCATGTACTGCCATACTTGGCTTATTGGTGTTTGAAGCAAGGCCTCACTGTGTAGCCCAGCCTCACTTTGAACTTCTGAGTGTTGGGGTTCTAGGCATGTGCTGCCAGGCTCAGTTTGTTTTTAGTCATTTTCTTGCTCTGTACCCTGACCCTCTCCTGCCTCTTAGATGCTAAGATTCTAGGCAAGCACCACCATGCCCAGCTTAAAAGTCTTAATTAAATATAACTACATGCTGGAAGACTGCAGTGTATTTACCCAATCAGACTGCCTGCCACTGGGGTGTTTGCTCGTGTGGAACTGGAGGACCCACATGGTGGGTTTGGAGCAGGTAACTCAGATCGGCTCCGAGTCTGGATTTCTTAGGACAAGCTTCTCGTGGGCTTGGAAGAATGTGCTTACTATGGTGAGGTATGTCTGGCTAGAGAGCACTGTGTCACTATGCTGTGTGACCTGTGCTTTGGAACATGGCTGGCTCTCAGCAGATTTCTTTGCACTTTTGCAGTAGGCTTCTGCTGTGCCCTCAGGCCTGGTGAGGAACAGCAGCAGCCCTTGCTCATAGCCCTATCATGTGTGAGTTGTAATAACTTACTGCCAGGACTTGGGTTTAAGCCCCCGACCTCACGGTGACTGGTCGGGTGTTAGACTTTGCTGTCCTGCTTTCAACAAGGACGCTGGCTCTGCCTGATGTGCACCTGTGTTTCAGATTACTCTGACCCCACTGAAGTCAAATTTGAAGAGCTGAAGAATGTCAAACTGGAAGAGGAGGATGAGGAGGACGAGCCTGAAGCAGCCGCGCTGGACCTCTCTGTGAATCCTGCCTCCATGGGAGGACGCATTGTCTTCGCGGGCTCTAAAAAGAAATCCTCTTCCAGCTTGGGCTCCAGTTCATCTCAGGATTCAGTTTCTTCAGATTCTGAAACCAGCGAGTCTGTCTCTTGCCAAGGCCAAGAGAAAACAGGAGTTCTCACTGTGCACAGCTATGCCAGAGGGGATGGCCGGACGGCCACAGGAGAGCCGAGTGTGAAGAAGAAGCGCAGCGCCCCACGAAGCATCAGTGAGCAGGAGCTGGCAGAGGTACAGGCTCTGCAGTGGTGTGGGAGGCCACTGCCCTGCAAGGCATCCCATGGAGGAGGGGCCTGTGAGGGTGCAGGTGCTGCAGGTGTGTGAGAGGCTCCCTCTGTCCGGTCTTGCATCTGCTGCCTGAATTGATTGTGTCAGAATGCCAGGTGATGTTCCCTGTCTTCCTTTCTCTCTGTGCTGTGTGTGACTGCTGATCCGGAGGACCCCATCTCAGCCGCAGCATCAGGGACAGCGCAGTGCAAATCCTAAGCTTGGTCGGATGTGCTGATGAGCTTGCAGCCCTTCCTCTAACTCCTTGCCTAGAGCAGGAAGGTCTGAATGGCATGGTTGCAGCCCAGATGTTTGGGGTTTGAGACTAGGTGGCATCTTAGTCACTGTTTAGTGCTGTGAAGAGACATCATGACCAAGGGAACTCTTTTAAATACTTATGAAAGAACGCATTTAATTGGGACTTTCTTACAGTTCCAGAGATTTGATCCTTTATCACGACAGGAAGTGTGGCAGATATGGTGTTGGAAAAGTAGTTGAACTTCATCCTGATCTGCAGGCAGACAGGGAGACAACTGGGTTTAACATGGAACCTCAAAGCCTCCTTCCAGTGACATACTTCCTCCAGGTCCACCCCCTAATCCTTTCAAATATCTCCACTCCCTGTTGACCAAGCCTTCAAACTATGGGGGGCATTTTTCTCAGACCACCACAGTGGCCTTTCTCACCCTGATATCCAAGGGCATTTTCTTTTTAGGCGTTTTCATTACTCCGTGGAATCATTGCTAGATCTGCCTTTTGGAGACCAGGACGAATTCCCAAAGCCATATGTGGATGTGTTTGTTCGGGCCTCCTTCTAGTACCCACTGTTACCAGAAGCTGTGTTTTCTTCCTTTTGTATATTGTGGCTCCTGGCAGGTCAGCCATGCTGAGAGGATTCCTATTGACTGCAGCTGATTCACCTCTCCCAGAGAGCCCCATTCTCTGGCCTCACGGCTGGTATGGTCCAGATAACAGCGGAGTCAAGGGTGGCAGGCTGGGCCTCACAGCTGCCGTGGTCCAGATTACAGTCAGGGTAAATGGTGGTGAGCTTTACCTGTAGCCCCAGCACGGGGAAGTGGAGGTAGGAGCAGGCCTTTCATGGTCATCCTTAGCTGCGAGATGGCATTTGGGACCAGCTTGGGCTATATTAGACCCCATCTTACAAAAACAATAAAAAGGGGCTGGTGAGATTGGCTAATAGGTAAAGGTGCCTGCCACCAGGACTGATGGCCTGAATTCTGCTTTTGAGCCCACATAGCAGAAGGAGAGGTCTACCTGCTGAAGCTGTTTCTGACCTCCGCGTGTGTGTTGTGGTGAAAGGACACCCGAGTGACCGCGCTCCTCCCCTGTACGTGTGTGTCAGAGGAAGCTCACTGGGCAGCCTTGGCTGACCTTGAACTCACAGAGACCACCTGGCTTTCTCTTCTTCATGTTGAGTAACTTCTTGGGCTGGATATCTTTGAAAAATAGGAGGAATGCTCCCTGACTTTGCTGTCACCGTTGCATGTGGGCCATGGTTTTTGATCTTCCATATATGGTCCAGGTTTCCCTAGTGTTGCCTTTTGCCCCTTATCCTTTTAAAAAAAATAATTTATTTTAAATTGTGTGTATGTGTGTGATCTTTGTGGGTTTTTGTACAAGTGAGAGGTCGGAGGTGTTGGGTTGTCCTGGAGCTGGGCACAGGGGAGTGAGCAGCCTGGCCTGGAGCTGGGGACTGAATTTGGTTCACCCTAGCAGCGGTCATGCTCTTGGCTTCGAAGTCATCTCTACTGCTTTGTTCTTTCTGATAGGATTGTAAATTTTTTCTCAGGATTTATTTGGGGGGAGAGTGTTGCATGTGTATGTATATATGTGATGTGTGAGTAACTGCATACTGACTTGTGTGGGGGTCAGAGCACAACTTTGAGGAGTCTGTTCTCGACTTCCACGCTTTTGGGTAGGTTCTCTTGCTGCTCTGTGTGCTTCAGGCCACGTGACCTGATGACTTCTGGGTAGTTGTGTTGCTGCCTCCCATCTTGCTTTAGGAGTGTTGTGATTACAGATGCCTGCAGATTATAGGGCTGGAACTCAGGTTTGTGTGGCCAGCGCTTTTACCTGACGAGTCTTCTCACTGGCCCTTGGATCCTGCTATTTGATGTAGCCCAGGCAGGCCTTGAACTTCTCTTTGCCCTGACTGCTGCTTCAGCCTCATATACGTCACCCCTTCTTTTTAAAACTAGGACAAATCTCACTAAGGTTCTCACTAAATTGCTTAGACTGGCCAGAGCTCACTGTAGCCATTCTCTCAAGATCCTCTAGCCCTGGCCTGCTAAGTGCTGGGACCACAGCTGTCACCATCTCCCATGCTTCTTGTCTTTTTTTTTTTTTTTTAAAGGAACACTCTGATTTTTATTTAATTTTTTTTTGTTTTGTTTTGGCTGTGAGCCTGGTTACATAGCAGCCCCATCTCGCAAGACAAAAACATCACATTTTTTTTTCAGTTATTGATTTTGTGGGTTACTTGTATGTATTGTGGGCATGTGTGTGCTGTGGCACACAAGCGGAGGTGAGCGCACAACAGAAGGGACTTGGTTCTCTTTCTTCTTCTACTGTGTGGATCCCCAGCTCCAAACTCACAGGTTGTCTGGCTAGCTGGATAGCGCCCCTACCCGCTGAACCATTTCACGGCCCTCCCTCCTCTTGTCTTCCAGTACCCAGATAATTCTCTCCACTTCCTCTGAGTGTCAGGACTCATTTTCTGTAGACTTCCTGCATGCATCTCATAGTGATTGCAGGCTAATGAATTAATAACCGCCATGTTTCCTTGTGGTTTTGACCACTGCTCTCTGTATCCCTTAATGCAGCACCCACCACTGCTCTCTGTACCTCCAATGCAGCACCCCCACTGCTCTCTGTACCCCCAGTGCAGCACCCACCACTGCTCTCTGTACCCCTAATGCAGCACCCACCACTGCTCTCTGTACCCCCAGTGCAGCACCCCCACTGCACTCTGTACCCCCAATGCAGCACCCACCACTGCTCTTTGTAACCCTTAATGCAGCACCCACCACTGCTCTCTAACCCCACTGCAGCACCCACCACTGCTCTCTGTACCCCCAGTGCAGCACCCACCACTGCTCTCTGTACCCCCACTGCAGCACCCACAAGAGAACGCTTTTCAGCTTGGAATCATCTAACCCATGCAGCTGCCGCCTTGTTATTCTTCCTCACAAGCCCTTGGGTGCCAGTCTGCCCTGCTGTGGCACAGCGGTTCATCTCATCTGTCCTCTGCTTGCAGATTTCTGACTTCCTGGTAATCACTGTCCAAAGAGTAGCTAGCAAATATCAAAGATATAATGGATACTAAATATTTTATGAACATCATTCAGCCTATTACTGTAAATTTTACTGGAGGTTTTTAGTGTCATTTTTATTTTTATTTTTGGAGAGCCTGTAGCTAGCCAATAAATACTAGCCATCTTTTTTTTCTTCCTATATTTGATAGCAATTAAGTGATGGATTAAAAGAAATTGGGTTAGATGCCATTTTGTTATCAGTTAATATGACTGAACAAAGTTACTTTTTTTTTTTTAACATGTGGGCAAATAGTCCTGCTCCTCTTTTACTTTCAAATAGATGGATGACCCAGGAATAGGCTGGCCTGGATGTCTGCAGGCCCTGGAAGGAACAAAGCATTGCCCAAGCTCCCATACGGTGAGGTTGCAGACTAGCATGTATTCCCCCTGCAGAAGGCAGATTGCAACTCACTGATGCATACTGAGCATCCATGGCATGGACAGAAGCCAAGATGTCTTTGCCATCGTAATCCACAGGGTAGGGAGGCTTCTCTTTAGGAGCCTCTCAGTCCTGCTGAAAAGCCTGAGTGCTTTCAACTTCCTTTTCATTTCTTTGTGGATTCTCGGTCGTACTAATTCCTTACTCTGCTCTGTCAGTGTGTGCTGGCCTTGTCTGACCCTCTTGCTCATTTAGCCTTTGTGTCATTTGGGCCTGTGTTCTGTGGGCCAGGACTGCCCTCCAGGACCTCCAGCACTCTTGAGAGCTGAATGTGGACAGAGAGGAGCATATGGTTCCAGCACCTGGTGATGGTGAGCGCTGTAGCTCCCATTGGAAGAGCTGACAGCCTAGCAGGGCTGAAGGAGTTCAGCATGTAAAGGAGACTTTCAGTTCAACCTTGAAGTTTGGAGGAATACACCAGGTAGACAGAACGAGACTGGAGCAAGAGTCTGGGAGAGGAGAGTTCTGTTCTCTTCATGGTGCTGATAGCTTACTCCAAGGTCAGGCATGATGGGTCTGCAGGCTGTGCCTGGAGACTGGAACTCCATGATCTACCCAGAGGTGTACAAAGATGGAGCATGAGGGTGCCTGTCATGCAGATCCGACCTCACGCACCTGCCTGGCCTGCTTCATCCTGCTTTTACCGCTTTCAAGCCAGATGCCATGGAACTCCTCCCTCCCTCCCTCCCTACTTCCCTCCCCCCCTTCCTTCTTTTCTTCCTTTAGTATTTCTCTTTTCTTTTGGGTCTCACCATGTATCGCTGGCTAGCCTGGAACTCACTATGTAGATCAGGCTGTCATTGAACTCACAGAGATCCACCTACCTCTGCCTCCCTAGTGCTGAGATTAAAGGAATGTGCCACTAAACCCAGCTTACATTTACCTATCCTACTCCATGAAAGGAGGAGAAAGGATTTAAAGAAAAAACATTCTCAGTGGTGGTGCATGCCAGCACTCGGGAGGCAGAGGCAGGTGGATCTCTCTGAGTTCGAGGCCAGCCTAGTCTATAGAGTGAGTTCTAGGATGGTCACAGCTATACAGAGAAACCCCATCTCGAAAAACCAACCCCTGCCCCACCCTTGAAAAAAAGCATGTTGGGAACCTGGGTTTGAGAGGTGGTGAGAGTGGAGCTGACCATGGTGACAGGGTGGGGCCAGACGTGCACCTGAGTTTCGGGAACGTGGGAACCCTGACAGGGAGACAGGATGACTCAACATGTAGCACAGCTCAGACAGCTCAGACTTTGGCTCGATTTCCTGGAGTGGCAAGGGCATCATCTGTGAAAGACAGATTCAGAGAAAACTGAAGGGTTTTTAGGGATTGTGAGTGAGATGGGGGCATGTCATGCACCATGTTTGTGAGGTAGGCTGAGGAATGTCGGCTGGGCATGCGGGCATGCAGGGAGTCACTGGGAGGTCCTCAGAGGACATGCACCACTCCAGGAGCTGGGGAAGTATGTGCCTACAACTCTGTGTGCCACGTGTTAGAGGAGGAGACAAATTTCTAAGCTGAGTGGTGGTGCAGCCTTTAATTTCAACACTTGGGAGGTAAAGGCAGGTGGATCTCAGTCAGTTCAAGGCCATCCTGGTCTACAGAAGCCCTGCCTTGGAAAAAGAAAAGAAAAGAAAAGAAATTTCTAGACTCTGGTACCCAGGTTTATTGCAGGCAGGGGCCTGGAATGTTCTGCACAAGGTTCCTGACCCTCTTTGGTGCTGTTGCTGTATGTGCCTTAGTGATTATATTGGTCCTGCCTAGATAATCTAGGATAATCTGCCGACTCTACAGTCATCTGATTATCAGTCTTAATTCTCCTTTGTCATATTAACATAGCGTGTTCATAGGTTAGGCTGTGGACACTCTGTCTGCTACATATCTTTTTTTTTTGAGACAGGGTTTCTCTGTGTAGCCCTGACTGTCCTGGAACTCGCTGTGTAGACCAGGCTGGTCTTGAACTCGCCTGCCTCTGCCTCCTTGCTGGGATTAATGGTGTGTGTCATCACCACCCAGCAGCCACAGGTCTCACTATCTCCATTTACCTGCTTCCTTTCCCTCTGGCTGTAGACATGCTTAGATGACCCACTAAGATCACAGAGGCCACTCCCTTCTCGGGCTAATGTTATTTCTCTTGTTCCTCTCCAAGGTGGGCTGAGGCAAGATTCTTCCCTGTTCCTACAGTCAGCCGGGGTTAATAGGCCGCAAGTCTAGACATCCCGGTCAGTGGTCACGTGTTCTGGGTTCCCTCTGCTCTTGTCAGCCGTCCGAGCTCTGTGGGACTTGTTTGCAGTACGTCTCCCGTGGAGCCTTCGCGGCTCTGTCTGCGGCTGCGTTGCCTTCCTGTGCTGCCTTCTCTTTATCCTACTGCCTAAGCCTGCTCCTCGGTTGGTTGGCCTTCCACCAGCGTTCGCAGCCGCTCCCATGATTGTAGCTCTGTGGTTTGGGTTTTCATTTGAGATGTGAGTCTCACTGTATCATCCAGGCTGAC
Source organism: Arvicola amphibius (assembly GCF_903992535.2). Classification (NCBI taxonomy): domain Eukaryota; kingdom Metazoa; phylum Chordata; class Mammalia; order Rodentia; family Cricetidae; genus Arvicola; species Arvicola amphibius. The sequence continues at coordinate 32,474,001 of NC_052052.2, forward strand.
CTCTATCTTGTGGCTTTATTGATCCTTCTGCCTCAGTCTCCCAAGTAGGATGACAAGTACGTGCCACAAAACACAGCCATGGTCTTAATTTTGAACCTATGCTGAGGAGTCTTAGGTGCACAGTTTCTGGCTGACTTCTCTTCTAACTCTGGTCTGCATTTCTTAATGCCACACGTCCCATGATTAATGAGTAAGGCTCCTAGATCTGTGTTGTGGCACACTGTATGTTTAACTGTTGTCATTGTCTTTATCCAGGTGAGCCATCTTAGCTGCCTTTTACCGTGCTAATCCATTCTAGCTTCTTATTTTAAAAAAAGATGTTTATTCCTGCAGACCAGAAGAGGGCACCAGATCTCATTATAGACAGTTATGGGCCACCATGTGGTTGCTGGGAATTAAACTCAGAACTTCTGGAAGAGCGGCCAATGCTCTTAACCTCTGAGCCATCTCTCCATCCCCCAGTCTAGATTCTTTACTCTGTCTGGTTTCTTTATTCTCATTGCATTTCTCCCTAGTCTCTGCCACATGCCTGTCACTGAGATGTGCTCAAAGTAGGAAGTAGCAGAATATTGTGAATTTTATGATGAATTATAAATTTAATTTATAATGATTTTTTACCTTTATAGGCAATTTAAAAATGTACAGAATTATGTCATTCACAGAAAAATAGTGTTTTAAGAAATTAAACTAGAATTTCTCCAAAAATGTGAAATCTGGTGCTGGAGGGATGGCTTAGTGGTTAAGAGCACTGGCTGCTTTGTAGAGAACCAGGCTCATTTCCTAGCAGCCACATTGTGGCTCACAATCATCAGTAACTCCAGTTCCAGAGGCTCTGATGCTCTCTCCTGACCTGGGTATCGGGTGGGCACGTGGTGCAGTCTCAAGTGCTGCAAACACTTATATACATAAAACAAAATAAATATTAAAAGATGGTGAAATCTCACGCATTTGAAAGTTGTGAATCATAGGACAGGGACGTGACTCAGTTGGTAGAGTATGCCCACGATTCTCCCTCTAGCCCTGCTTAAATGCATACAGTGGAACGTACCTGTGTAATCCCAACACTTAGGAGCTGCAGGTAGGAAGAGCAGGAATTCAGGGTTATCCTCAGCTACATAGGAGTTTAATGCCAGCCTGGGATACATGAGTTTATCTCAAACTAAACAGAACACACAGAACCCCCCAAAGAAGCATGTGGACCAAAGGGAAGGCTGTTTGGGTGGAGGAGACGGTACCCAGTGCCCTTCCTGCTCACCCTAGTGTCAGCTGTCGAGGGCCTTCCTCATGTGCTGCTCTGTGACATGGGGTTAAGTCTGGCCTGTGCGTGCTCTGCACCACGGTGCCCATTTTACACTGGAGAACCGCTGCTTTGGGCGCACTGTGTAGTTTGCGTCCATTTGGAAGATGGATTGTGTCGGAGGTCATGCCTGCTAAACATCCTACTCTTTGCCTCCTTCCTGTATGTTCTATGCACCTTCCACTCGGGAGACTAGATCCTGCCCTGTTACCTCCTCCGTTCCCGAGAGGCCTTTGCTCGTGGAAGGTGCCCAGTCAGCAGCTGTCGAGTGAATGGTCTCACGACACTCTCCTGTTGAGAAACTTGTATTTGCAGGAATGGGCTCTGTTCTGCCTTCAGAATTGTTTTCTTTTGAGATCCCATGTGCTTTTGTTAAGCTCTGAAATGCTCTGTATTCCATGGACTCAGGACGCCTCTAAAGTGACCCGGCAGTGCCCCCACCTCTTTGTAGATCTGAGGCATTAGTTTAGTAAGTGTTGGAAAGTGGCCGACTGCTAGGCCTCATTTCCTCGCTTAATGGTTTTGCCAAGCCCGTGTCTCATAATGTCAGTACAACCAACTTTTAAGTATGTTGATTAAAAAGAAACGCATGGAGTAATCGTCAGTCCTGTACATCTTAGACCCAATTATGTTTGCTCGGGCATGATGCAAACGTGGTATCAAATCAACCTTCCCTTGGCATCTAGGCCAGAGGGCAGACATGCTCTGCTTTGGCTGGTGCTCTTTCCTGGAGTAGAGGAAACTCACCTCATTCGGGTGTTAGCAGCAGTGGCCCCAGAGTGCAGATCTCAGCAGGGTGGAGGGTGGAGCTTGAGTGGACCGCTGTCCTTGCAATGGCGCAGGAGTGCCCATCCTGTTGTCTTCTAGGTTCTCAGTGTGGATGACCCTGCTGTTCAGTACATGCACTGTAACACATGCTCACCTCCCAAGGAAAGGGCACTTTGGCTCGTCCATCATCTCATGGCCTCGGATGTTTCATAGGAGGGACCTTCAAGTGTGTGTGTGGGTCCTTGCTTGTCCTCTAGTTCAGGCATCTTCTGAGAAGGCCAGGAAGCAAGACATAAACAGACTTGTGCCCTAGAATTCTAGAATACATGAGTACAGACTAGTTGACCTGACACTCTGGCTTATGCTTTGTTTGTTTGTTTTGTTTTGTTTGAGACAGGATTTCTTCATGTACCTCTGGCTGTCAGGGAACTCGCTCTGTAGACCAGGCTGGCCTTGAACTCACAGAGATCCACCTGTCTCTGCCTCCCAAGTACTGGGATTAAACCGCCTGGCTGTGGTTTTTTTTTTTTTTTTTTTTTGTTTTGTTTTGTTTTTTTGTTTTTTTGTTTTGTTTTGTTTTGTTTTGTTTTTCGAGACAGGGTTTCCCTGTAGTTTCTAGAGCCTGTCCTGGAGCTAGCTCTTGTAGACTGGCAGATCCGCCTGTCTCTGCCTCCCGAGTGCTGGGATTAAAGGCGTGCGCCACCACCGCCCGGCAGGCTGTGTGTTTTTAATTGCTTTAAAATTTATTTTATTTTACACATGTGAGTGTTTGGCCTCTCTATGTGTCTGGGCACCACATGTATACAGTGCTTGAGAGTACAGAAGAGGGTGTTGAATTCCCTGGAACTGGAGCTTAGGATGGCTGTGAGCTGCCGTGTAGGTGTCAGAAATAGAATCCAGATCCTCTGGAAAATCAGCCAGTGCTTTTGACTATTGAGCCATCTCCCCAGCCCTAAGACTGTGTGTGTGTGTGTGTGTGTGTGTGTGTGTTCGTTCAGTTTTATATGTTTCTTCCCTATATCCCTCCTCTCCCCTTCCCTTCCCTTTCTCCCTATTTCTCTTTCTCTTCCTCCCTCTCTCCCTCCCTCCCTCCCTCTCTCTCTCCCTCCCTCCCTCTGTTCCTCCCTCCCTCCCTCCCCCCTCCCTCCCGTTTTTGAGCTGCTGAACTGCATCTGTAGCCCAGGCTGCCTTAGTCTCTGTCCTCACACTTCAGCCTCCCGAGCGGTAAGATTTACAGGTGTGTCATCATAACTCCCCGGTTTCATCACCGAGCTCATGTCCCTTGTTTGCTCAGGTTGCTGATGAGTACATGCTTTCCCTGGAGGAGAATAAGAAGACCAAGGGTCGCCGCCAGCCCTTAAGCAAGCTCCCGCGCCATCACCCGCTGGTGCTGCAGGAGTGTGGCAGTGATGACGGTAAGGAGGCAGAAAGGGGAACTAAAAACCTATGCAAGCGAAAATGGGAAGCGTGGCTCTGAAACTCATCTTGACAACAGCAGGGAGTGGCCATCTCGGCTGCCAGGAGCAGAGAGGGGATGCTGGTGGGCCCCAGCGGTACTGGCATCTGCACCTTGTGGATGCAGAGGCGCTGCTTGCACAGTGCTGCTCTAGTGCTGCGCCCCCTGCTCCTCTTTCCCTCCTCCATGTGTGGCATAGCTCATCTTATGAACAGCCTGGGCGTGGGGACAGCCTAGAGGTCCAGGGATCAGAAGGCTGGACAAACCCTGACTGGGGTCCCAGCAGTGCCCCTGAGCTTGTGTGCTCCAGCCCCATTGAGAGCTTCTGTCTGTTGCTTGATTTCTTCCCTAGGTGTTTTAAAATGACACAGGTTAGCTGGGTGGTGGTGCACACCTTTAATCTCAGCAGCAGGGAACCAGAGGCAGGCAGATCTCTGTGAATTTGTGGCCAGCCTAGTCTACAGAGCGAGTTCCAGGACAGCCAGGGTTACACAATGAAACTGTCTCCAGAAAGAAACAAAAAGCAAAAACAAGCAAAACAACAACAAAATACACTGTAGAAAACTGGAAAAACAGAGTTTTTAAGAGGCAAAAGATCCTTATGCCTGTCTTCCAAAGGGGGTCATGTGACTACTGCGTACATGCACTCACATAACTCATGTCTGAGTGTTTCTTTTTGAAATAATGTAACTGTTAGAATCTCTCTCTACTTTTTCTGATGAGCAGTGTTCAGTTATGACAAAATGAAGGGTGGAGAGTCAGTGTGGTCCCTGCATGCTAATTGTTAATTGTTATCAGAACATTTGCTGTGAGTTTGTATGTTTTCTTTCTGCTAGTACATTATGGAAGCAGGGTGTAAAGTAACTCAGGCTGGCTCTGAGCTCGTGATCCTCTTGCTTTTCACTTTTCAGGTGCTGGGGTTATAGGTATACCCTGCTCAAGCAGTGTAGGTGGGGTTTTCTGTCCTGCCAGCCTGCTCCCAGATAACCATGCGGAAACTTGATATTAATTACAAATGTGTGACCAATAGCTCAGGCTAGTTACTAACTAGCTCTTACAACTTAAATTAATCGTATTTCTTATCTACGTTCTGCCACTTGGCAGTACCTATTTTCAGCATGACATGTTCATCTTGCTTCTTTCTGCGACTCCTACCACCTTCTTCCCTGTACTGTTTTTTGTCTAAGTCCCACCTAACCTCTGTCCAGCTGTGGGCCAGTCAGCTTATTTACTAACCAGTCACAGTGACATATATCTACACAGTGTAAAAAAAGATTCCCAAAGTAGCTTTAGTCTCACATAGATAGAATGTGTTTATCTGGTCACTTCACAGTGTATATATCCACAGGGTGTAAAGGAAAGGTCCCCAAGGCAGCTTCAGTTTCACGTGGACACAATGTGTTTATCTGGTTACTTCACTGTTTCCTTTTTTGTTGTTTTTCAAGACAGAGTTTTGTTATGTAGGCTTGGCTGTCCTGGAACTGGCTCTGTAGATCAGGCTAGCCTCAAATTCAGAGATCTTTTTGCGTCTGCCTCCTGAGTGTTGGGATTAAAGGCATGAGCTACCATGCCTGACTGTTTCATTTAAAAAAAGAAAGAAAACCTTTTTAGGAACTAAGACAGAACCTCACCCATGTTCGACAAGCACCTGACACTGTCCTGTGTCCCTAGACTCTTTTTACTTAAAAGAAATTATTTGTGTTTATGAGTATTCTGCTTGTATGTATGTCTATACCACATTCATAGGGTGCTCCAAAGAAGAGGACGTGGGATCTCCTGGTACTAGAGTTGTAGAGAGTGTGAGCTGCCATGTGGAGGCTGGCAGTGAACCTAGGTCATTTGGAAGATCAGCCAGTGCTCTTAACTGACCCCTCTGACCCCCTCTTTTCACTTTCTATTTTAAGACAAGGTCTCACCACCTTTTCTAGACTTTGGTCCTGCTGCCTCAGCCCCCAGAGAACTGGGATTACAGGCCTGCTTACCAGTCCCAGCCAGATCACCCTACATTAGTACACCAACAGCATCTCCTACAGATTGCCCCAAATAAACACACTGCTGTTAATCTTGTTTTACGTCCAGGGCGGTGGTTCCCTAATAGCCTTAGTCCAGCTTTACCTTCCTTTCCTGGCTTGACCTAAGAATGTACCCAGTAGGGTTTTTCCCTTTGTAATTAATATAAGTCAAACAAAGGTTATGTGTTATACTTAGAATTCTTAGTCTTGTTTGTCTAATATAGCTTCATTCCACCATTTCTTCCTTTTTAGAAACAGGTTTGGCTATGTAGCCAAACTGGGTTTGAATTCATGATTCTCCTGCCTCCGCCTCATCAGTGATGGAATTATGAGCTTCTACCACCATGCCCATTTCTCCCTACTTTTTTACAAAAGCATTTTTATTTGAAGTACATTTTCAGTGAAATGCACACGTTTTGACGATAAGGCTCTGTGAAGCTTTACAAATGTAAACTGTTAAAATCTTGACTCCTGCAGTTTTCACTTAGCACAGTGAACGTTTCCCTTGGCATTCAGTGTTCACTTATGCAGTGACCTGGGCCCTTTGGGCTTTGTAAGTAGAACAGATGTCCATATGTGAAGACGGGCTATGAGCTATGAGCTATTTCTGTCTCTTCCATACCATCTTGGTCCCTCCTGTTTGGGTCAGGCACTCTGGCTCCAGTCTGAACCATGGGCCCTCTTGGGGGCTGATATGCCCTGCTTGCATTGACCTCCTTATGCTACATTGGCCCTTCACTGGGGCTGTCCACAATGGCGGCTGCCAGATCCCTTAGGTGAAACACGACTGTGAGGTGGGAGAGGCACTGGTGTATGTGCCCTGTGCTGGAGTGCCCTGAAGCGAGCAATTGAGCACTGGTACAGGTGCACTGGTACAGGTGCGCCTTGGTACAGATGTGCCCTGGTACAGTGTGCCCTGGTACAGGTGTGCCCTGGTACAGTGTGCCCTGGTACAGGTGCGCCCTGGTACAGGTGCGCCCTGGTACAGTGTGCCCTGGTACAGGTGCACCCTGGTACAGTGTGCACTGGTACAGTGTGCCCTGGTACAAGTGTGCACTGGTACAGGTGTGCCCTGGTATAGGTGTGCCCGCACAGCTCGCTCTGGGCTGCTGTGCCGAGATCGCAGGGTCTCTGGGGAGAGGAGGGCTTTTGTCTTAGCTCAGGTGACTGCAGTGGATTACACGTACACACAGTCATGCATGCAGTGGCCTTGTGGCAGTACCTGATGGGTGCGGTGTCAGAGCCAAGCTGCTGTCAGACACCGAGGACTTGGCCAGGGACACAGCCACAGGCTTCTCATCCCCACATCAGGCAGCCGTCCCTATAGACTTGAGCCTCCACACCTGCTCCTTGGAGCAGTCTCTTCTGATATTTGCTGCTGCCTCCTCCAGAGACCTTTCCTCCTCCCAGCATTCAGAATCGCTGGGGCTCTCTCCCTGCTCCTTAGCCTCGTGTGTTCCAGAAACTAGTGGGCTTTACACCTTATTGCTTCCATCTTGCTTGGTGAGATTTCCATTGTGTTCCATCTGTAGAGAGTCTTACTCTTATGGGAAGATGTATACAGAGAAGGATTTTTCTTGCACTATGGTTATGAGTATCTGGGTTGTGGAACACGCTAAAGAGGGATGAGGAGACTTTGGGCCAGCACGTTACAGATTCAGGCTTTATAATGGTCTCTGGGATCATCATTTCTCTCCCCCACCCCCCTTCTCTGAAAATGCAATAGCAATGTTTATTTGGGTTGGATTATGCCTGTAGGCTCTTCGTTCATAAGCTCCTGGTTGAAAGGTGACATGATTTTATGGCCAGGAAGAAGATTCATCCTCTGAGATAGTGGGGAGTCCTTCCCCAGCCAGGGAGACCCCCTACCTTGGACTTTCCAGAGTGAGCTGGAAAGTCCTGACCAAGGCCATGATGTAACATCTTTGAGGCTTTACCAGTTTTGTTTTCTCTCCCTGTTTCTCCAGCACAGCTGAAGGGAAAGCCCTGAGGGGAAAGGACGTAAACATGCTGGCATTTGGGAGGCAGCAAATGGTGTAGTTCTTGGCAGACTGGTGCTTCATTCTGCTGCCCCCAGAGAGGGCAGGGTTGAATGTGACAGCTGTTATGGGGAACAGAGTGGGCCGAGTGCCTGAAACATGAGGAAGAATAGAGACCTTGAGTCAGTCTGACCAGAAAGAGCAGTACAAACAGCATCCCCTACCCCCTCACCCCAGCCAAGTCATTCAGGCCTTAAAGGAGTCTTTTGGTAACAGCTCTGCCCTTGCCTTTTATCTCTCTTCTCTAGAACCTTGAGTTTAGTTCTGCCATGGGATCAGGAGCCCTGGCTGAGCCTGTCCACTCTAGGCCGACCTCCCATGTACAGGGCTGCTGTAACTCGTGTTCCTTTTTCTTCCTCTAGAGACTTCTGAACAGCTGACCCCTGAGGAAGAGGCTGAGGAGACAGAGGCTTGGGCCAAACCTCTGAGCCAGCTGTGGCAGAACCGACCCCCGAACTTTGAGGCTGAAAAGGAGTTCAATGAGCTCATGGCCCAGCAGGCTCCCCACTGTGCTGTCTGTATGATCTTCCAGACATACCACCAGGTGAGCCTGCCCTGCTGCCAGCAGGCATCCCGGGCCAGCCGTCAGGAAGCTGGGTTTAATTATGGGTGCAGAGCTGGGCCACTGCTCTCTTTAGAGCCCCGCCCCCGCGTCCTCTCCATGTCTGTGCTTTGGCAGATAACCCATCCATGGGAGCTTACCCTTAAGGGTGCCTCGATTGGTGATCCTTGCACATGGCATGAGCCTCGATTCTTGCAGAGCCTAATGTTTCTTATCCTCCTGGTCTGGGGCTCTTTCTGCCTGACGCTGTGCAGTCCTGATCAGTTGGGGTCCAAGACTGCAGTTTCTTCCCCATTTGAAGTCAACGTCGGGTGAAGAGTCAGGTTCTCCTGCCATTGTCTTCCTCCCTCACTGCCACAGTCAGTGCTGTTTGGCAGAGGGTCTAACGCACCAAGGGCTGGGCTCAGCTGTGGCCCTTCCCATGCCGGGCACTGATGACCTCACCATCATGGGCCACTTGGGCCAGGCTCTAGAAGGACAGGCGGAATTCACAACAGCAGGGACTGCCTAGATGGTCCTACACACAGGGTGGCAGTAGGTTAGCAGCTCAAGGGGCACAGCTGCCCTGAGCTTGGCAAGGCCCCAGGCTCATGCTTGCAGAAGGATGGAACCTAGACCCACATACTGGATCAACAACCCACTACGTCTTTGTGTGAACAGAAAGCCACAGCGAAAGAACTGTTTGTGCCTTTGTGAGGGACGTGACTGGCCTGATTGTTACTGTCAGCAGATCTCCTTAGGTGGGGGCAGAGTCTTGAGTGGCACAGGCTCAGAGGGTGATGTTTCCAGGCTCTGTTCTTGGAATGGGGATAATGGTGCCATCCAGCGGCAGAGCCAGAGGATGTTTGCTCTGCGTATAGTTTGCCAAGGGCAGCGTGTAACATAATGTTCTTCCTAGAGAGGCCCCAAGCCAGGAATCACAGGTGGGGATCCAGCCATGTGACAGTGCTGTAGTTCAGGTGACCTGCTGACATGGCCCTCAGAGGTAATCAGTGCTGGCCCATTAAGAACATGTGCTCTGGGTGCTGTCTCCCAGTGCGCACAGTGGGGCCACCATGTGCAGCACCCGGGGACAGGCAGTGCCTTGCTGCTAATGTCTCAGTGCATTTTATTATCACTTGGTTTGGGAAGACTGAAATCCCAGGTGCCTCTTACTTGCTCCCTCTTCTCAGTTGTCCCCCAGGGGCCTTTGTTTGATGCTGCTGTGAGAAATTGAATTTGAGTCATTAGAGGTAACTTCAATTAGTAGCTTCAGGATAATGGCTGTGCACCCGGGAGCTATAGCTGCAGGCATAGCAGTAAGAGGCCCAGCTTTGTGCTGATGGAGCAGGTGGAGGGCTAGGAGCACAGACGTGTGCTCACTGTGCGGTGCATGTTCTCTGCCTTTCACTTAGGTGGAGTTTGGAAGCTTTACTCAGACCTGTGGGAAAGCTTCGGAAGCAGCTGCTCAGACTCAGAGGACCAAGCCATTGATCCCAGAAATGTGCTTTACCACAACTGGCTGCAGCACAGACATCAACCTTTCTACCCCTTACCTGGAGGAGGATGGCACCAGCATGCTAGTGTCCTGCAAGAAGTGCAGTGTCCGGGTGCATGCCAGTGAGTACCTCTCACCTCTCCTCCTCCTGTCCCAGCAGCATGGCCTGCCTGTTGGAAGTTGTTGTCACCTGTTGGCCTTCCCAGTGGCCTACAGCGAAGGATGCTTATGAATTCTTGGGAAGTTGGTGACTGGTGGATGAATAAGTTTCCTTGTGGCTCCAGCATCCATCCCAAATGCCTGTCAACTTTGGAGTCCCTTGGGTTAGTCCCTGGCTACCTACTAGGGAGATGCGCTAGTGAATCAGTCTCTTGACTCTCCTAGGTTCTGGACCATGTTGTATGATTGAGCCCTGGGGGCTCTGGCTCAGATTGTGGGAATTTCTGTATGGTTTACTATCTTTGGGAATGGTATCTAAGGAAGAGTATTGCTCTTCCCTGTTCTGACCCCAGCCTCTGGATTGGGTTTCATTTACTCTTCCTGGTGTTGTTTATTAGGTTGCTATGGGGTACCCCCCACAAAGGCTTCTGAAGAATGGATGTGTTCTCGGTGTTCGGCCAATGCTCTGGAGGAAGTGAGTATCCCCTACCCTTCCCATCTTCTCCAGAAGACTGGGGTGGCTTCAGGGCCAGCCTCTTTCCATGCTGGACATAATTTATGTCTACAGCAGTTAGCTTAGGATTTGGTACTTCGTGATGTCAGAGTGGATCTGGAAGCTGTTGGCTCTGGAGGGGGAAGACCAGATAGCTGCCCTGTGGAGGAGCCATCACTCCCTTTGAAGAAATCAGCTCTAGGTTTGAAGTCTCAGAATGGGGCTCAAATGATTCGTTATACAGTTATAGTTATGTATTATGGCCCGTCTCTTACAGGGGAGCCCTGACTACAGGGCATGCATCCGAAGGTCCACCTGCCATTGCATTGCTTTCTCATACAGTTTAAGAGGTGTCTGCAGGAAGTGTCAGGGGGGCACATTGTATGGGAATGAATTGCTGGTAACCGTTTTCCTTCTCCTTTCTGGGCAGGACTGCTGTTTGTGCTCATTGCGTGGAGGGGCCCTGCAGAGAGCCAATGATGACAGGTGAGTTCTGAGGTTCGTGATGCCCAGTTCTGAAGCAGCATGCACGGTGCCGTGAGGGCGGGAGCTGCTCCTGAGTGAGCATCTACAAGGCTCATTCTAGCAAGCAGCCCTAGACTGCCTGGCTAACTTCATTTTCCCATCAGGGGCAGAGACATAAGTGGCATCCTTCTTTGAGAGGCACTGGCCACAAATGCTGACAGATAATGGCCCTGTGTGAATGACACAGACATTTTGTGGCCTTGAAGCCAGGACACTGACCTTGTTACAGTTGACTGGCTAACCAGGCAGCCTGCCTACCTTTCCTTCTTTCTTCCCTCCCCTCTCCCCCCTTTCTTTCTTTGTTCTTTTCTTTCTTTTCTTCCTCTTTGTCATTTTTTTGATTTTTTTTGAGACAAGGTTTCTCTGTGTAGCCCTGGCTGTCTTGGAACTAGCTCTGTAGACCAGGCTGGTCTCGAACTCACAGAGATCCACCTGCCTCTGCCTCCCGAGTGTTGGGATTAAAGGCATGTGCCACTATGCCCAGCTTTTCTTCCCCCTTTTAAAAACATAATTTTATGAGTATGGATGTTTTGCCTGCATGTATATCATATGCACAGGTTTCCACAGAAGCCAGAAGATCTCCTGGGACTATAGTTATAAATGGTTGTAAATCACAGGGTCTCCTGAAATATACTGTGTAATCCTTGTTGATGTCTAACTGGTGATCCTCCTGCCTCAGCCTCCCATGGACTGAGATTGCAGACATGTACCAAGCACTTTCCCAAAGAGCGAGCTCTCCCCATCCAGACTTGGTGTTTGGAGGACAGGCAGATGCACTCAAGGGAACAGTTAGACACTGGGGAGAGCTTAGGCAGGCCGCCCTGTTGAATCTACAGATGTTTCTGGGCGTCTCAGCAGTCATACAGCCGATTCTCGTGGAGTCGTATCTTTGTGCTCCATCTCAGATTTACCTTCTCTGAGGGTTTGCTCCTGAGGGGCTTCTGTCTAGGGAGTTGCCCACATGGGTTCACAGCAGCTGGTGGTGAATGGCCTGCCTCTGAGTAAAATGCCACGGTGGTCCAGCCTCCCGCCCACTTTGCAGGGCTTGTATCTTGCTGCTTGCAACAGATGACTGCTTGGCTGTGCCGTACCCTTTAAAGGCATGCTGCTGTTAGCAGTGGTCGTTGTGATTCAGGCAGGGTAGAGCTGGCTGGTAATATTCCTTATTTAGAGTGGAAATGACTCTGCTTGAACCTCTTACCTTTGCCAAGCCTTTAATCCCTGCCCTGCCCTCTAAGGCCACAAAAACAGTCCTGTTCATATTCCCAACAATAGCCCTGCCAATAGTGCACACTATTGTTTCCATGGTTGTTGCAGGTTTTCATATGGTTGGAGCTAAATGGGCCTGAACCCAGGGCCTTGTGCATTCTACACACACTGTCGATGGAATATCAGACCCAGCACAGTCTGATATAAAGAGATTCCACGATCTTTGTTTTCTCCACTTGAGACATGTCTGTTTCTCAAAAGGTGTCTGGGTGGGAAAAGCTCTGAGTGTACTCTCTATTTTTTGCTCCCTTGAACCCATCACATAGTCATCTATGCTTCTGCGTATTTGCCATAGATTAGAGGGTTGATCCTGCACTGGCCATGGGCAGTGTGTGTGCAGTACTTGATTTGGTAAATGGCACTTTGCCTCCTGAGTCTTGGAACCTGGCTGACCGAGTGGCCTTACTGGGTGATGGAGGAAGTTCTGTCAGCAGGCCCCCCGCCAGTGGAAAGAGGTGACTGAGCCCTTCTTTTTTTGGCAGATGGGTCCATGTTTCATGTGCTGTGGCAATTCTAGAAGCAAGGTTTGTCAACATCGCTGAGAGAAGTCCAGTGGATGTGAGCAAAATCCCTCTGCCTCGCTTCAAGCTGGTAAGCAGGGAGGGCCTTATGGGATTTGCACAGTTCCCCCGCTGATGAGTTTGGGAGGGGTGAATGCATTTCTACTTGACTCGTGGCCTCCTTTTCCCCTTTGTTTTGGTCAGTTTGATTCTCACCCTATGGCTAAATTACTTAGTGGGGACTTAGATTCGGTCTGGAGCAGGCCCCGGGCGCCCTCATGTTGTGGGAAGGGTTGACTCCTGGTCATTTGGTCTTGTGCATTTGGGAGGGGAAACAAGGAGAGGCAGGCTGCCGTCCACGGCACATGTGCTCTCCCCTCTGCAGAAGTGCGTCTTCTGTAAGAAGCGGAGGAAAAGGAATGCCGGCTGCTGTGTGCAGTGTTCGCACGGCCGCTGCCCCACCGCCTTCCACGTGAGCTGCGCCCAGGCTGCCGGCGTGATGATGCAGCCCGATGACTGGCCTTTTGTCGTCTTCATCACCTGCTTTCGGCACAAGATCCCCAATTTGGAGGTGAGAAGGCACCGTGGTAGAGTCCTCTTGACTGTGGCCAGTTTGTGGTATCATCACGCATCCTCGACGGAAAATGCTAGTGGGTTAGCAAATACGAGACGGCCCTGTCTGTCCGTACTGCTTGCCTTGGCCTTCACAGTCCAGTGGCACTCAACTAACTGCGGTTTGTTGCTTCGGCTGGTCTGTTTCCTTGTGTGCTTTTCCCAGGTGAGGTTGGTGTGCAGTTGCTTACATTGTTAGTCTGAGCACCCTTTCCTCACCCCAGGGCGAGGGATGTCACAGCAGCTCTGTACCTGGTGAGAGAGGGCTCTGACAATTGCACATTTTCTGCCACGTTCTCTCAGTGCTGACATGTGCAGGAGATGTGGGGCATGAGCTCTAGGAATCCTGACGGGGCACGGGTGGGCACGAGGAGGTCGAGGAAGTAGCATATTCATGGCTTCAGGGCTAGAGTAAGTCTTGAGACTGGACAGTCGGTGGGGGCGTGGATGGGGGGGCAGAGGACTAGGAGGAGAGGAGGGAGGAGAAACTGCAGCTGGGGTGTAAAATAAATAAGTTTGTTAAAAAAAAAAAAAAGAATGAACATTTGGGACTGGTTCTGGAAACCCAGCAGGTAGTCATGGGAAGTGAACAGTGCCCACGGGTGAAAATCCTGGACTGCCACATTTAAGTTTCTTTTGAATGAAGAGGCCTTCCAGAATGCCCTGATTGTGAGTCACTTGTGTGCAGGTGTGCACACGCATTGCTGTGCCCATGGAAGTCAGGGCAGCTGTGGCAGTCGGTTTTTACCTTCCACCTTGTTGAGGCCTCTCCTGTCTGCTGTACTGTGTACTCCAGGCTAGCTGGCCACCAAGCTTCCATGTGACTCTCCTGGCTCCACCCCTCCTCTTGAAATAGGACTGCTGTGTGTCACAGTGGCTGGCTTTTGTTTTGTCTTGTTTCATTTTGTTTTTCTGAGACAGGGTCTCTCTATATAGCCTGTTCTGTCCCGGAACTCACTCTGTAGACCAGAGTTCTCTGCCTCACAGATCTCTGCCTCCCAAGGGCTGGAATTAAATGCATGTGCCATCACTGCCCTCTGACTTTAACTATGAGTTCTAGCACTGACTTCTATCTTCATTCAGACTTGGATCATAAGTGCTTTCCTGTGCTGAGCCACCTCGCCAGCTGAGTATGCTCTCAAAGTTACACTAGTAGTAGTTGTTGGAGGAGAGGACGGAGAATTGAAGGAGGCAGGGGAGCCAGTCAGCCGAGGAGCAAGGGTGGTCTGAAGCGAACACAGAAGCAGACCTTTGAACACATCTTACCCTGAGAGCCCACGCACAACCTGTGGAGTTGACAGCTGGGTGATTGCTGTGAAGGGGTGGGGAACAGGAAGGGAGGGAGGAGAGAGGGGTGGCTGCAGGTGCCTGAGTTACTCCTCTGAGACCTCGGAAGGATGTTCATTTGGTGAAGGTGTCAGACCGTGATCGAGGGGGGAGCAAGGCTGTTGTTACAGAGGGGTGAAAAGAGGAGATCAATTTTGAGGTCTGTAGCGTGTCGAGTTGAGCAGCTAGTAGGCCGCCTGGGATGGGGTGAGTATCACAGCAGCTTTCGGAGGCTAGTCCAACCCAGGTTCTTTGGAAACTGGGCTCTGGTGATCCCCAGCATGAAGAGCAGATCATGCTGCTTCTGAGTCACTTAGAGTCCCAAGGGACAACCCCACCCTCCCCGCCCCGGAAGCCAGAGTACAGTTGGGGAGGACACAGGCTCTTCACAGTGTGGCATGGTGAGTCAGAACAGAGCCAGTCCACGGTGGGGTGGGGTGGGGGGCTCTTCATGCCCTCTGAGGTTTGAGGAAAAGCATCCCTGGTAGAGTTGTTCTGGGTTTCATGCCGTAGCCCCTTGGTGCTTCCAGCTCGCTGTGTGTCAGCTCTAACCGCAAGCCTGTGGCAGTCCTCCTACTTGTCTGGTTACTGAGATTCCAGGAGGTTAGCCCCATGGTGCTTTTCTCATGAAGGTGTGCCAAGACCTCAGTGGAGATGGTGGAGTGCTCTTTAACTCGAGGCTGAGGCTGTGTTGGAATAAAGCCTGAGATAGCATCAAGCTCCAGTTGGTGGCTGGGAAGCCTGAGCCTGTTCATGGAACCAGGTGGCAGATTTATGATTAATTTTAGTCTGTAGTTCCTATACTTGTAGACTGCTTGGACCATGAGGGAATTCATGTTGTGTTTTTTATAATCCACTCTTCCAGTGTGCGTTAAGCATTTGCCACAACCCAGGCTCGGCTAGAAATCTACCCAGTCCTCATGTAGCATCATGAGGTACATACGGTCGTTTTGAAAGAGCCACGGGAAACTAGTGACGACACAGTATGTCAGAGCACAGACGGAGCAGTGGGTAAAATTAGTGCAGGTCAGAGATGCGGGAGAGTGGCTTGTGAGGAGCGGCAGCAGTGAGCAGACTCTGGGTGTTAAGAGCCAGGGTGCTGGCGAGTGTACAGGATAGCATCTTGGGTGGAAGGACTAGCAGTGCAAAGGCCCTAGCTAGGAGCATGGGTAGTACTTGTTCAAGGAATAGTGAAGAGGCGTGTTTGAGTAGTGTCTGGGTAGGGTTTGAGCAATCACATTAGGGACATCACACATCACATCAACCAAAGGGGTTGTGAAGGATGATACTTGTGATGCCCCCTAATAATGGGGCAGTTTGTTTGGAGTGGAGGGCCTCTGGAAAGTTCAGTCCTTGTGCCCTTCTCGTGAGGGGAGAACTAGTGCCCAGGGCATTGGGGAGTGTTGCTCACGAGTCTAGGGCCCAGGGCCACCAACTTCCTATAAAGTCTCTGCCCAGATGCTACAACACATTCCTGGACTGTATACATTAGTATGTATGATTTGGCTAGTTTCAGGGAAATCCTGAAGGTTAGTTCCTAGAGTTTTGGATAAGATTTACCATGGTATGTAGGCACGGTGAGCAAGCCTGTAATCTTAGTGCTTTGGAAGCTAAGGCAGGAGATTGTTCCAGATTCCAGAACAGAACAACCCAAGAAAAAGACAGTATTATCTAGAAACCAGTTGACTTGGGGCTCAGGTGAACAGAGTTTACAGAGGAAACATGGCCCTGGCTGGAATGGTGGAAAGGCCTGTTTCAACTTCCTCTCAGCCCTGCTTTCCCCCACTTAACCCCCTTCCCCGCTGTGCCCATGAAGGGGAGCCTATCAGACTTGTCAGTGCAGTCTGTGAGTAACCCAGGCTGTTTCTTCCAGCGTGCTAAGGGGGCCTTGCTGAGCATCACGGCCGGCCAGAAGGTCATCAGCAAGCACAAGAACGGGCGCTTCTACCAGTGCGAGGTGGTCAGACTCACCACCGAGACCTTCTATGAAGTCAACTTTGATGATGGCTCCTTCAGTGACAACCTTTATCCCGAGGACATAGTGGTAATGTCTGGGAGCAGTTGGGGGCTGGGATGTCTCAGTGTTTCTAGCTGCCTGACTGTGGTCTCTTCCCCATCCCCTTTGGTTCCTAAATAGATGAAGCATTCATTCCCGGGTTCCTTTTCAAGGAAGGGTTTAAGTGCTAGGGTGCGTTGCTTCCTTCCCCTAGAAGTTCATGGGAATCAGCGTTTTCTGCAGTTCTTTGAAGTATGTGTATATCTCAGACTAAATTATCCCTGATGGCATCTAGTATAGGATGTGAGCCCGCACTCCGGAAGCAAACCAGTTATGTGTGATACAGCTTCATTGCATAATATCTGTGATTTTTTCAAAAGAATGATCCAGCCTTCTCTTCTGCCATGCGTTATTGGGATGTGTATGTTGTTTTCTCTGGGCTCTTCTTAGGTGAGGGTTTCGGAGCTACCCAGAAACTTCTCACACCCGAGACACTAGAGCCCTACCTGGAACTGGGCCTGTGTTTCCTGGCTCAGTATTCAGTGCTGAGCTCGGCTCAGATTCCTCAGCTTTTGCCCTTCCTTTTCACGTGTTGAGCCTAAGCACGCAGCACAGAAGAGCAAAGCCATCCCTCTGGACAATTTGGGTCTCCCTCCACACATTTAGACTACATCAGCAGCTTCATTGCCAAACAGATTATTAATTAGTGTCCTATTGCTATGACAAAACACCATGACCAAGGCAACTTATAAAAGAAGGCACTTAATTTGGGGCTTATATTTTCAGATTCCACGATGCAAAGGCATGGCAGCAAGAACAACTGAGAGTTCACTGTTTGATCTGCACACACGACACAGGGCGACACACACACACACACACACACACGCACACACACACACACGCACCCACACCCCATGGCTAAGAGTCTTGAAACCTAGGAGCCCTCTCCCAGAGTAATACACCTTCTCCTTCTAGGCTGCATCTCCTAATCCTGCCCAAGCAGTTCACCAACCAAGACCATGCAATAAATGTGGGCCCAGGGGGCCATTCTCATTCAAACCACCGTTTCATCACTGCTCTGAGACCTGGCCTTTTTACCCCTTTAAATTTTGTATGCCCACTGGTAACAAATGCAGTAGAATCTATGAAAGCTTCATGTCTTCGCTTTGATATGCACACATGGCCTGCTTTTTATACGCATCATAGATTTTGCTGGGAATGTCAACACGATAAAAAGGCTAGTGGTTTGTTCTTTCTGTTTATTTCTTTTTCTTTCTTTTTCTTTTTTTCTTTTTTCTTTTGGTGATGGCATGAGGGCCAGAACTACATCCCAAGGCATTGTTTTTTTTTTTTTTTTTTTTTTTGTTGTTGTTGTTTTATACCAGGCTACACTGCTTAACCAAAACTGGACTACTCAGGCTCCTCTGCCCGTCCGCTGGCTGTGCATCACCACACTCAGCTAGATGAGTCTATCTCAAGACTGTTTCCTAGAACGCACTCCCATACAATCCAGTCCAAGCGCTCCTCCATAGCAGATCCTGGGGAAGCTTCAGAAGCACCGCTGGGAGGACACAGGGACCGTGGGTTCTAGAGCCCACACCTCTTCTGTGTGCTTGCTGTGTTTACTAAGTTTATTATACCCGTTTGGTGTTGTTCTTTGTTTTTGCTCACCTAGAAGCAGCAGGGATTGGGCAGATGAAATGAGGCCAACCCTGTGACTTATTGCCACTTTCTACCTAGACAAGCTGCCTTTCCTGGGGCCCCTGAGCAGGAGCCTGTCCTGGCCCTTCCTCCCTGAGCCAGAGTGGCTCGCCACTGTGATCAGGTGGAGCCACTCTCACTCCCGTCTGCTCTTTCTTCAGAGTCAGGACTGTCTCCAGCTGGGGCCTCCTGCCGAAGGCCAAGTGGTTCAAGTGAGATGGACAGACGGCCAAGTCTATGGGGCCAAGTTTGTGGCCTCCCACCCCATCCAGATGTACCAGGTAGCCAAAGGTTCTTGAGTGGGAGCTTGAATGTGGGAGGGTACTTTATTAATTCAGCTTTTCCTCTTGGGCAGGCGGCTTGTCTTTGCTCGTGGGAACTTGCAGGTCCTAACAGTCCTCACAGATCTGGAGCTCTGCCTTGCGTCCACCGGGCTTTCAGACATGGCCGTCCTTTCTACCACGTTCCTTCCTCTAGCTATAGGAGATTGCCACTGTGCACAGAGATCCAGAAAGGCTCCGGTACCCTAGCTGAAGGCCTTTGTTTGCTTGGCAGGTGGAGTTTGAGGATGGCTCACAACTTGTGGTTAAGAGAGATGATGTATACACACTGGATGAAGAGCTTCCCAAGAGAGTCAAGTCTAGACTGGTGAGTGTGTGCTTCCTGTGCCCTTAGCTCCTGTCTCAGCGGGAACAAGAACAAGGCAGAAGCACGTCCTTTTGGTGGTTATGGGTCCGAGTGGTCACAAAGTGATCATTTACTTACCTTTTCTCTTGTAGTCGGTAGCTTCGGACATGCGCTTCAATGAGATCTTCACGGAGAAGGAAGTAAAGCAAGAAAAGAAAAGGCAACGGGTCATCAACTCGAGGTACCGGGAAGATTACATCGAGCCAGCGCTGTACCGGGCCATCATGGAGTAGATGCTTCCTGGGTCTGAGAGGTTCCCAGCCATCAAGGCGAGAGCACTCGAGGGTTCCACAGCACAGCAGATACTTGGAACTCAGAAGTCTCAAAAAGTAAAGCTGTACAAAGAAAAGGAATGAAATATACAACCCCATCACCTTCTCACTCCACCTCATTGGATTCTGTCATGAAGACAAGCCTTTCGGGACACTTGGCAACAGTGCTGCTCTCCCGCTGGGGGGCCGACACTGGAATGCTGTGACTGCATCGGCCCCCCAGTCCAAACGGGTCAGCTGTGCCTGCTGGGCCAATTGCCCTGTTCCTGGCCCAGAATGTAGCTTCCTTCCGCCCACCTGCATCAGTAAGGCAGAGGTGCTGGTGCTTGCCCTGATCCCCTTTTGTATTTATGTGTGTGTGTGCGCTCGCGTGCGTGCATGTGTGAGTGTATGTGTGTGCGAATGCTTGTGTGCTTGGTCTGGACCAGCTTCTGACAGCAGCCCCTAGCCTTCACTTTCTTCTTTGCCTCTGCAGGGCAAACAAAATGTGAAATTGTGCCCTCAGCTGAGCTGAGTCAGGGCCTGGGGGGTGGCTAGCGTGGGTACCATCTGTCCCTGCTTGGACTGGTTTCAGGAGAGTGCCGGCGAAGCTGCAGGATTGAGGCGCTAAGGAGCTGACTGCCACCTCTTTGTCTGCCCTTGAAGTAGAACTCAGAGGTTACCTACTATGTGCCCACAAACTTTAGGCACGGAGCCCCCGTGGCACAGTATTAGAGGGTGTGGGTGGGGACTACCTTGAAGGGAGAATTTTAATGATGGAAACAGGCAGAGCCTGGTGGGTGATTTTTGTCCAGAGGAAATTACAGTTATGCAGGGGCTATGGGGTTAGGATGAACTGGGGCCACTGGAGGCCTGGGGCAGGTGTAGCTTTGCCCTTGGTCATGGGTGGGGGGGACTGATTGAGGGTGGGGGGGGGGGACTAGAGGGCAACATTGAAGGGGTTAAACAGGTTTTTGCTCCTCTTGAATTTGTTTGCCTGGGCCCAGTATTGGAGGGCTTCATACCTTGCTCTGTATACAGGAGTCAGATTTATAATACTTCCCCTTTTTTGTTACGTATGAACTCTATAAACCAAATTATTTTGAAAACTGGTGCATTACCTTGTCCTTAGCAATAAAATGTATTGAACAGAGGATGCACTGTGGTCTGCCCCACAGAGCCCAAGTGGCCCAGGGTCAGGCTGTGGAGCAGGGCCTGGGAAGCTGTTCACACAGGTGGGTATGGTCCTTCTGTATTAGGCATCCAGGACCTGTAGCTACCGGTGCCTCTTCCTGCTGCTCCTGGAGGAGGTAATGGAAACTGTTAGGCAGCTGTCTTCTCAGGAACCCCATCTGGTGGCCTCCCTCACTGCCGTTCGTGTAGACCGGGAGTGTATGCTTTAAGTACTTGAAAAGCTGGAGACTGATTTTTCCCTGTGGGGTGCAGATGCTTCTGTAGCTGGGGAGTGTAGTTGGCCGGGTAACTAGGTGAGCCCGAGCTGGGGAGTGTAGTTGGCCGGGTGACTAGGTGAGCCAGAGCTGGGGAGTGTAGTTGGACAGGTGACTAGGTGAGCCCGAGTGGGGGAGTGTAGTTGGATGGGTGACTAGGTGAGCCCGAGCTGGGGAGTGTAGTTGGATGGGTGACTAGGTGAGCCCGAGCTGGGGAGTGTAGTTGGAAAGGTGACTAGGTGAGCCCGAGCTGGGGAGTGTAGTTGGCCGGGTGACTAGGTGAGCCTGAGCTGTTGGACAGCTGCTAGGTGGAACAGTTGCAGGACTTCTGCACAGTGTAGCTGCTCCAGCTGGCCTTACTTTGTGCTCCTGCAGCTGACCATGTGCCTACGCAGTGTTTCTTTGTGTCCCTGGAACCTGGGAGGTGGCTACTGCTTGGTATTGGTTATGGAGAAAGGGAAGAACAGAGTTGGAAAAATGCTTTTCGAAGTTAACTCCGCAGAGCCAAGGAAAGGAGGCTGACCTCTGTTCTTCACTCAGATTCTCAGGGGGGTATGGCTGGGGAAACCAGGCAGGGCTAAGCTCTCCTGGAATGGTAAGTGGGACCCAGAAGCATAAGTCTTCACGAGGGACGAACACAGCTTTTTCAGACACCCATAGTTCCTATGATGCTGAAGGACCTGCTAATTGGGTGCTTGGTGTAATCCCAGCTCTGTGGGAACTGAAGATTGAATTTGTCTTTATATTAGGCAAACATCCATCCACAGCCCTTTCCACTCTCCCCCAAAGATGGACCCACCACTGGATGGAGAGATGGCTTAGCCATTAAGAGCACTTGCTCTGACAGGTTCAGTTCCCAACTACCCACTTGGTGACTGGCATCTGCCCATAACTCCAGTTCTAGGGGATCTAAAGTCCTCTTCTGGCCTCCACAGGCACCAGAACGTACATGCATAGTAAAAGAACAAAAACACAGGAGCCCACCACGTTGTCCAGGCTGGTCTTGAATGGTACAGAGTAAAGTACACACCATCTCTACCATGCTTGGCTAAGTCAGCCATTTAAAAACACTTGGCCGGTGGAATAGCTGTAAGAAAACTCCAGCTCCAGTGATGGGACTTTCCCAAATCTCACGAAACTGTCCTGTGGGTTCTTTTTGTTCTGGGCCTTGAGCTTTTAAATTTGGTTCTTCGCTAGACACTTCTAGCCTGCACAGTCAAGTCTGGGCTCATGAATGACCACAGCCAAAGGTTGCATGCGCTTCACGGCAGCTTTTTGCCAAAGCAAAAGGACCGCCTTATGTAGAGTAGGGTGCAATGTTTGGGTTGGCATCCAAGAGTGGCAGGTTAAGTCCCCACCTCCTCTTCGGGGAAATTCTGAATTAAATTCTGCCTTAGGTGGTTCATGCGCTCTGCAGTGTGATGAGGAGCGACCTCCTGAACTGCTGGGTATGTGGTTTGGCCTTGTGGCCCATCTGCGACATTATGCCTCTTACCCTCACAGGATTGGAGAGGGCCTTCAGAGGCTTCTGGGGGTCAGATCACGACCACTGGCACCTAGAAAACAAGCCCACGGGGGGCTGGGTCTTCCAGCGTCCCAGTCTGACAATAGAGCGGTGGGGTAGGGATAGGAGACTTCTTCTGGGAACGAGAGGGGACCTGGCCGCAGCGGGGCTGCCGCACGATCGGCAGCTCCACGCCGCGCTTCTCCCCAATCCCAACTCCCGCAGCCCGCGATGTGGGGCGGACTCGGCCTCCGACTTCCATTGGGTCTCCCGGGTCCGGGCCCGCCCACCCCTGCGGCGAAGCCCCGCATTGGTCTGCCCGGTGCCCCGCCCGGTTCCGGTGCGCCCATTGGTTGCCGATGCCCGACCCCCGGCGCGGCCGCCGAGGCGGACCGCGGGATTGGTGGTCCCGCCGCTGCGTCCTCACCATGGCGGCGCCCGTGCAGCCCGCCGCGTCCTGGGCACCCGCCGGGGTCCCCTCGGCTGTCCCCGCTATTCGGGCTGCAGCCACCTCCCCGCTCCGCGTGCGCCCCGGCGCCGCCCGACCCCGGCCTCCCTCTCCGCTGCGGTAAGGCCTGCCCCGCACCCCGACGCAGTTCTCGGCCGCCTCGCCCCTCCCCCGGTCAGCGGCCCGATCTGCACTGGGGACCGAAGCCCGGGCCAGGGAGGGGGCCAGGCCTGAGGAGGGCCGTGCAAGCGGGGCCGAGCGCGCAGCGGTCACCTGCGTGCTGCGCCCCGGAGCGCGCGAGTCTGGGCGCTGAGGAGGGACGCGGTCACCCGGTACCCGCTGTGGGACGAACGCAGGAAAGTCCTGGGAAAACCTAGCGGGAGTCAGCAAGAGTAGCGGTTGTCATCATAGCCTTCCCCGGGGCCAAATCCTCGGAGTGACCGGGTCAGTTTGTCAAAGTACGTCTTCTCGCTACCTTTCCTCCTGGAGTGTTTCCCATTGTCTTCTCGGTGATCTTGTTTGCGAGAGAAAATCTTGGCGAGGTTGACAGATTTGGTTATAAGGATGTCCCACTGATGTGTTTAGACTTCTTTTTACAACAGCACTCATTTTTATGATTCCTCAATAAACCTTATTTTCGTTTGTTTTTCTCGCGTATGGGGAGGAAGTGAAAACGGTAAAACTGAGTCACTGTAATTAGCCAAGGGAGTGACCCGGTGGCGGGAGACAGCTGTTATCCCAGAAAGTAAAGAGTACTTAACACGTTTCTGTGAGGCCCTTTGAGTTATTGGTACGATAGGTAGTGTACCATGAAGATAAAAAGCCCACGAATTAAGTTCCCGCTATGTAGCACCGTAGACGTCATGACGATTTCAGTTGTGTCCGTGAACTTTCAACTAAAGACTCAGACGAGTGGTAGCCCGGAACGTTAGGTACACACATGTAATAGCTAGCACCCAGAAGCTGAAACAATGCTGGGCTACTAAAATAATACCTGGTCAACAAGAGCCACATAGCAAGGCCCAGTCTCAGGAGACAGAAAAAGAAAAAGAAGATTGAGGATTAAAAACTGGAGCAGAACCTTGTAACCAAACGGGAGTTTCCCAGAATCTAAGGTAATGGACATTTTGAAATACAAAGTGGTGCCAATTTCTCCATTTCACAAGTCTGAAGTCTGTGTCTCATGACAAGTAAGTTATTAAGGATAAAACAAGGCAAGCGTGTTCTTAGAGACTAATTGGTGCCCATACAGTCAAGTGTCTACTGAATACATGTTTTGTGCAAGGCATTGACTGGAGGGAAACTCCAACAATTAAATTAGAATCTGGAACATGTTCTCATGCCCTATGTAGGATAGTTGTGTGAATGAAGCACACACAAATGATAGTTTATGGTGTGCTCTCGAGAATTCCAAGACGGTAGGTGCTGTGAGAAATCCAGAGGGAAGGTGAGTGCGTTAAGAAAGGCTTTATGGGGGAACTGAAGTTTTGAGCTGAGCCACAGGGAGTGGAAAGGCTGCCTGGAGAAGAAGTAAGCCGAGGAAAAGTGGGGATGGGGAAAGTGTAGGGGCACTCAGGAGTGCATGTGGATGCTCCCAGGGGTTTTTCATAGAAAAGGAAGCAGAGACGAGGTTCTACAAAAGGCAAGCTGGGGGCTGGGGATGTAGTTCAGTTGCTAGAGTCCTTATCTAGTATGCAAGGAGCCCTGGATTGGATCGTCAAAACCACATATAACCAGGTATGGTGGTACTCTTTCCTATAATCATAATACTTTGGAGATGGAGACAGGAGGATTAGAAGTTCAAAGTCCTCCCTGCCTACATAGTGAGCTTGAGGCCAGCCTAGGCTGCTAGTGACCCGCTCTTAAACAGAAACAGAATCAGAAGGCAGGCTGAAGAGGCACCTTCGTCCTGTGAGGAGCCGAGGATAAATAGATGGCCATATGGACCTGGACATCTCAGCAACTCAGTAAGTGGCAGTTAGGTTGTATTGGCACTATTACAGTTCGCCTCAGTCACCACAGAGCTGTAGTCAGAGTGGCTTCTTGCCTTCATTTATTGGCATCGTGCAGTTGGTGACAGGTCCTAGGGCTGCCACCACACTGCTCTGCCATCAACTCTTAGAGTCATCACACTGGTTTGGGGCCTGCTGTTCCTGGGAATTGCCCCAGAAGCCCCCTGATCACGTTTTCCTTTCTCCCGGGTAATCCTCTCTCACCATTACCCATGGGCATGCCACCCCTGCTTTCAGCAGCTCCTTGCTGTTGGGTTAGGCCCTGGGCAGCCTGGTATCAGCAGCTTATTGCCATACCCTTTGATAGATCACATTTTCTAGGTCGGTAGAGCCGCTTGGCTTTGGGTTTTGTTGTTTGAGCTCCAGTGTATTTGCACTTTTGGCTCTTTCAGTCTTAAATAACCCCCTTCCTTCTCAGTCATTGCCCCTGGCTGGTGTTTTATGGCAGTTTGACAGGGAACTTCCTCTCTAAAGCTGTTTTGTCCTCTTCCCCCTTCTAAATGTGCTATCTCTCTCTAATTCTGGAGGCTCTGCCTTTTGTATTTGTAGTGTGTGTGTGTGTATGTGAGACAAGATCTTGTCTGATGCAGGCTAGTCTTGAACTCTCTCTCTCTCTTTCTAAGCTTTTTGAGACAGGATTTCTCTGTGTAGCCCTGGCTGTCCTAGAACTTACTTTTGTAGCCCAGGCTGGCCTCAAACTCTCAAAGATCTGCCTGTGTCTGCCTCCTGAGTGCTGCTATTAAAGGCATGCGCCACCACCACCCAACTCACTTTTTTCCTTTTTAAACAAGACCTCGTGCAGCCCAAGTCATCCTCAAACTCTGTGTATAACTGAGGATGACCTTGAACTCAGTCTTCCTGTCACCTCACCTCTGCAGTGCTGGGCTTAGCGATGGGGTCACCTGATTCCAGGCTTCCAAGTTTGCCCTTTAGCCGTAATTGCTTGCCTGTCTCCTCCACTCGTAGCATAAGATGCACTTTTTAAAGGCATGGGTTGTCTTCTCTGTTATCCGGCACAGTGTTTTTACATAGTAGGTACTTGGCATATGTATTTTGTGTAGAAAATAGTATTTTGATGCAGGCGATACTATAGTTACTGTCTGCTGCTCCTGTCCATTGTAATTACTGGTCTTGCAGTATACTTAAAAACTGTTCTAACTAAAAGAAAAACAGGCAGAGGTGGGACGGCTGGGGGTGACTCAGTTGGTAGGGTGCTGGTTTGGGAGGTTCTGAGTTCCATCCCCAGCACTTGGTAAACAGGGTGTTGTAGTACATGCCTATAACCCCAGCATTCTGAAGGTGGAAGCAGGAAGATCAGATGATGAAGACGGGGCCCGTCCAGATGTCTGAGTTGGTAAAGGCATTTGCTGCCAAGCCTCATGGCCTGAGTTTGATTCCTAGAACACCCACATGTTAGAAAAGAAGAACTGACTCCTACAAATGTCCTCTGGCTGCCACATGGGTGCTGTTTGGTGGGTAAACAAAATGAGACAAAAGTTAAAAAAAAAGTCGAAGCTATTCTTCAGCCGTTTGTGGATTTTGAGACCAGCCTAGGCTATGAGATCTTGTCCCCTGCTTCCACCCTAAAAGAAAAGGAAAGAAAATAGCCTTGAAGTGGGATAGCTACAAAAGCGTCCTTTGTGCAATCAAAATATTTGTGGTAAAAAAGGTAAAGTTGGCTGTAGGAGAAGATACTTTCTTGAGAGATGTGGGGTGTTGGTTTGAACAGTTTAGAGTAAAGGAAGTCTCCATATCTTGGTGACTTAACAAAACCAAAGTTGACTCCCTGTTCTTGCTGTCCATTTGTCACAAGTATACAGAGAACTGTCTGTTGGTCACACTAGCTCAGGGTGGAGAAGATTGGAAACCAGTGGGTGGTCGAGTGGGTACCAGCTTTTACAGCTTCAGTCCTGCCACTTTTACTCGTATTTCATCCGTCAAAGTGTGGCACATGGCCTTGCCTGACTTTAAAGCAGGGTCAGGAATAGCAGACTTCACTTATGACTAATGCAAAATGCCCAAACTATTTTGGCACTTAGGACTGACTTCTGCATAACCTGTGGGTATCGGAGCTCAGACCATTGGAGATTAGAGCTAGTAAGTTAGATGGGCACTAGAGCAAGTTTACAGACGTCAGCGAGAAACAGAAGGGCGGGTCCAGGACCCAAACTCCATCACATCCTGTGTAAATACTCATAAGCCAAGGCCGGAATACAATAACTCACACTCCAATTGCGGCGCAGCCATCCCCTAAAGTATTACTGTTGTTTTGTCTTAGGACAGAGTCTCATGTAGTTTTGGCTGGCCTGGAATCCTCTATTGTAGCTGAGGATGACTTTGAACTCCTGATCCTCCTGTTCGCAATGTTCAAGTGCTCTAGCATTTTGATGCATCCAAAACTAAGAACAGTTGCATTATCCTGGTACAGTAGCACGCACCTGTACTTAGCACTCAGGAACAGAGACAGGAGATTGGAGAGTGTGAAGCTAGCCTTATAAAAACCTGTCTCAAAAATACTTAACAGCAGCCGGGTGGTGGTGGCACACACCTTTAATCCCAGCACTCTGAGTTGTTCCAGGACAGGCTTCAAAGCTACAGAGAAACTCTGTCTCAACCCCTCCCCCCACAATGATTAACAGGTGAGATATAATTTAGTAAGTGTGCCTGGGGTGCACGGAGCTCCAGGTTCAGTGCCCAGCACTGTATGAACTGAGTGTGTTGAAGCATGTCTCTAATCTAGCATTTGTAGAGGTAGGAGGTTGCAGTTCCAGGTCATCCTTGGCTGCAGAGTCGGAAGCTAGCCTGGAATACATGAAGCTCTGTTTAAAAACAGTACAGATGCATGCTACTGCATCAGGCTAATTTACCTTTTTAAGTTTTGGATACCTCAGAATGCTATTTTATTTATTTAAAGAGAAGAATAAGTAGTCTAAATCATATTTAAGTTTTTTGATTAAGAAGTCAGGGAGCGGGGAGGCAAAGGCAGGAGTCTTAGATTCAAGGGGCAGCCTGGGCTACATAAGTAAGACCCTGTCTCAGAATTCGAAATAAGTAAAGTCAAGAGTATAATAATTTGAGATGCATTTAATTGGTTTAATTGGATTTAAATGAGGTTTCAATCTTGGTGCTTGGATTCCTCTGCTAATAGAGAAGCTAAAGTGCTGGTTGGAGCTGATTCAGGAGATAGAAAAGCTATCTTTCTGGGTTGAGTCTTGGCACCGTCACTAACTAGCTGTCTAATATTCAACAAGTTTTTTGTTTTGTTTTGTTTTTTAACTTCCTGTGCTGGAGTTTGATCCCAGAGACTTGTACACGCTGGATGAGACCTGTGCCTCTGAACCACATCCCCGCCCAGTATCTTATCTTGTCCTTTTTGAAACAGGGTCTCAGACTCAGAGAGATCCTCCAGCCTCTGTCTCCCAAGTGCTGGGGTTAAAGGCGCGCCACCATATCTGGCTACTTTCACACTTAGATGGTATTTAGCAGCTCTGCACCAGTCTCCAACATTGTAGCATTACAGATTAGAAAGCTGCATCCCCAGTTCATTGAGAAAAACCAGCAGTTATGGTACTGTCAACTCTCAGTACCCATGGGTAGCTGTTTCCTAGGCTCCCTGAGGATACCCAGATCTGAGGTTGTGCAGTTCTCTTACATAAGATAGTCTAGAGTTTGCATATGACCCCACACAGTCTCTTTATACTTTGAAACACCTGTGACTATAGCCCATGGTACAATGTAAATGCCTTGTAAATACTTCTTGTGCTCTGTTGTTTAGGGAACAAAGGCAAGAAAAATGTCCTTGTATGTTCGTTACAGACTCTTTTTTTAATTCGTTTTTTTTTTTTTTTTTTTTTTTTTTTTTGTTGTTGGTTGACTTGGTCTTCACTGTAGTCCCGGAAGGTCTCAAACTTGTGGTAATTTTCCTATCTCTGTCTCCTGAGTGAAGATATTAGGAACTACTATGCCTGACTCAACACATTCTTTTGTTTTGTTTTGTTTTGTGTTGTGTTGACATAGAGTCTCTGGCTTAGGATGTCCTGGAATTCATTACATAGCTGAGGGTGACTTGAACTTCTCACCCTTCTGCTTCTACTTCCTGGGTGCTAAGCAGGCATATACCACTTGCCCATCAAACATAATATGCTTACAAAATTTTGATTATATATGTGTGCATGTCTGTGTATGGTATGTTTGTGTGTGCGTGTGAGTGCAAGTACATGCAGAGATGAGGGGTATCGGAGCCAACGAAGTGGAGTTTCAAAGGGTTTTTGAGCTCCCTGGTGCGGATGCTGGAAACTGAATTCGGGTGCTCTTCAAGAAATATAGTATTTAAAAAAAATTTTTATGTATATTATTATTTGTGTGGGGGTGTGCTGTAGCATACCTATGGAGGTCAGAGAATGAGTTTGTGGGTTGATTCTCTTCCTCCACTTTTATGTGGGTTCTAGGAGTGGAAATTAGGTCCTCAGGCTTGCATGGCAAATCACTTCTGTCTACTCAACCACCTCTCCTGTTCCCAGACATTTATTTATTTATTTATTTTAATAATTTTCATCTGTGGTTGATCGAATGTGGAACCAGCAGAGATGGAAGACTGACCACCACCTTGGAACAAGGGCTGACACTCAAGGTTTTGTGGATGTCTTAAAGGGACCAGGTGTCAGATTGGGAATATCAAATAATGGTTTTCTAGAGAAATTAATACCTAATATGAAGTCTTAATTAACCATCAGTCATTGGGTAGATGTGAGTTTAAAGGGCTTTTTTCCACAGGAAGCCACATATGCCCAGGCCTAGAGACCCAAGAACGTGGTTGTATCTTGAGGCCGCTTGTGTGGTAGAAGTGCGGACCGTCTTCAGGCCATGAGTGGAAGAGATGCAGAAGTCAGTCAAGAAGATTGAGCTAGGGCCTTGTGAGTTAAAGCTTCATCCTGAAGAGGATTAGGGGCCCAGGGAAGGATTGGACCATAGGAAATGACATTATCAGCTTTGCCTTTCGCGACCGCTGTGGGGAGGAGGAAAAAGGGTGGCTCTGGTGACTTAGGAAGCTCTGAGGTTTACATCCCACGCCTACTACAGGAGTCATGAAATATTTATAGATGAGATTCCGTGAGGTGAGAGTGGAGGAAGGATGCTGGAGGCCGATCCTGTCAGATGACAGGTGTGTCTGCAGGGAAGTGCAGATAAGAGCAGACCAGAGAGATTTCATCAGCTCCATAGTTTCTGACTATCGACTGACCTATTGGTCTTCCTGACTTTCAGATTTGAGAATTGGAGATAAAATATCTTAACTTCCAAGGGTGTTGTGATGACCGGCTGGAGCAGATGTAAAAGCCTGGGCCTGTGCTGGTAGATAGGGAAGGGATCTGTGTGTGTCTGCTTGTCTGTCTGTCTTGTGCGTATAAACATGTATGTGCACGGGGAGACCAGGTGCTGTTCCTCAGGAGCTGTCCACAGTGATTTTTTGAGACACGGTCCCCCTGACCTGGGGCTCTGTGACAAAGCTAAGCTGACTAGCCAGCTAACCCACGCAATCCTCCTGTCTCCCTACCGCTGGGATTCCAAACGTGCACTAATACACACTTGTTTATGTGGGTCCTGTGGAATCAAACTTAGGTCTTTCTGTTTATCTGGTGAGCCCTTTACCACAGAGCCACGCCCACAGTCCCATAACGGACCTCTTGCAATAAAAACAGTGATTTTACTGTTGCTAACAGTTAGTATATGGCTTCCAGCCATGGTAATGTTCATTAGCCTTAAATCCGCTCTCTAAAGATAACCGCCGTCTGCTCCATGGCTTTTTACATCTTTGAAGGTGATTGATGCTGCTTGTCTGACAGTGTTAGGCATAAGGGAATCATTCTTACATTAAGAAGGGAGAATTGATACGAATATTATACCAATTAAAACAGTGTTCTAAACGCTAACCAATTCTGTTCCCAGACCTCGTGCGGAAGCGGCACAAGGGTACCCCACACGTCCTGCCGCTGGTGATAATATGATGTGCTGAGCCACTTGTGTGTTTGCTTCTCCTTGGTTGTCTCCTGACTTCTTCCCCTTGAGATTTTATTCCACTGCTGACTTATGGTGGCATTTTTCATAACGATGGTAATAGGGCTTAGTTCAGATTTTTTTTTTTTTTCTGTCAGCTTCCTCTCTAGCCATCCTAGTTTGACACAAGCTGCTCCGCTGAACTCTGCAGAGCTTAGCGTATTTCATTCTGGTGGCCCTGTCAGTATTTGTGTCTGTATCAGTTTCTCTTTCCTTCCCGTCAGAGTCTCCTTCAAAATAGTGATAAGAGAGTGTTTGCTTCCGTACAGGGTCTCTCCGTGTGGCCCTGGCTGGCCTGGAACTCACTATGAAGACCAGGCTGACCTGGAACTCACAGAGGTCTTCCTGAATCTGCCTCCTGAGTGCTGGGACCAAAAGGGTGCACCACCATGCCCAAGAAGCCTTTTTTTCCTTTTAAATCTTGTGATGTGTGATTGTGTGTATATATGTGTTCATGTGTGTGCGTGCAGGCCTGTGGATGTCAGTCCTCACCTTTCATCTTGTTGGACAGGATGTCTGTTGACCCTTATGCCAAGCTAGCTGACCTGTGAACTTTTGGGGATTCTCTTGCTTCCTCTTCCCATCTTATAGAAGCCCTGGGTCACTTTGACATAGGTTCAGGGGATTTGAACTTGGGTCTTTATGCTTGTATGATGAATGCTTTACCCACTGAGCTGTCTCTCCGTCCAAAATGTATTGTGTGTATGTGTGTGTGTGTGCTTGTGCGCATGCTGTGTGCATATAGAAGCCAAAGACCAGCTTTAATTGTTCCTCAGAAGCCATTGTCTTGTTTTGTGTGTGTGTTTTTTATGAGATAGATGTCTATTAGAACCTGGAGTTGACCAGTTAGTCTAGGCTGACTCTCTGGTGAGCCCTA
This sequence comes from Arvicola amphibius, assembly GCF_903992535.2. Taxonomy (NCBI): domain Eukaryota; kingdom Metazoa; phylum Chordata; class Mammalia; order Rodentia; family Cricetidae; genus Arvicola; species Arvicola amphibius. The sequence goes on from NC_052052.2 coordinate 32,505,471, forward strand.
GAAATCCACTAGGATCCTCCTGTCTTCCCCCTCCTCCTGCCCAGTGCCGGGATTATAGTGTTTGCGAGGCAGGCTTTACCCAGGAATTAGCTCCCAGCCTTATTGCACCCTGTGTTTAGAAAGTCAGGCTCGTTGGGAAACCCTGTAACTAAGTGTTTCTGAGACATTTTGGCTTTAGGATTTCTTTTACAGTTAAAAATATTAAATACTCCCATAGAATGTTCATCTTTGTAGGTTTTGTCGATTACTTTACTATACTAGGTGTATTGAATGCATTGAAAGCTAGTAGAGAGCTGGTGGGGTAGCTCACCTATCTCTGTCACCTCCACCTCTCTCTGTCTCTGTCTCTGTCTCTCTCTCTCTCTCTCTTTCATACACACATCAATAAATCACTTTTAAAAAGTTATTAGCTACTGAGAAAACTAGCTCACAGGAATACACAGGCGTGGTTTCCAGCAGCTGTGAGAGCCTGAGAGCAGCCATTCCACATGCCATGTTGTGTAGCCCCACGACTCTGTCAGACCCTTAGTCCCTTAAGTGAGTGTGAACGAGGAGGAATGTCTTAGAAAGATTATGGGAGTAGAGTCCCCCACAAGTTCTTGGATCACAGGTCCTTGGAACACACTTGGAGAACTGCTTATGTTTGTATATCTATGTGTGTTTATGTGTGTGTGTGTGGTGTGTGTAGTTTGTGTATATGAGTATGAGAGGGTTTATAGGATGCTTTTATGTACTTCTGCTAACAAAGTAAGAAGAATCATAACACTGATTAAACTGAATCTTCTTCATGTACTCAGCCTGTCTTCCTCGGAAAAGCTAATCTCCAGCCTTTGTTGAGACAGGTGCTTTGGCAGATGTGTGTACTTTTGGCACATCGGGTAGGCACCACGATCTGAAAACTAGGAAAACCAGTATTCCTCTGGGAGGAAAGCACTGTGGTTAAGCTCCAGAAGTCCTGTGAGGGCTTAGCAGGACCGTGGCTGACGAAGTCTGTCTGTCTGTCTGTCTCTCTCTCTCTCTCTCTCTCTCTCTCTCTCTCTCTCTCTCTCTCTCTCTCTCTCTCTCTCTCTCTGTATGCATTGTGATTGATGACCCTGCTCTGTGAATCTGAATCTGATTGTTAGGAGCGTGGCCACGTCCACATCGGTGCCATTTAGAACGACAAGAGCCTGTACATTAGGAAGTGAGCATGTCCCCACCGTCTTCCTGCACTGAGGAACCAGTGGCAGTGAATGAAAGATTAGAGAGTTGTGGTGTCTTCTTTTGGTATACTGGTCACTTAGAACTCCTAGAGATGTCACCCTTTGAAGGCATGTGGCCTGAAGATGGTCTTGGCACAGTTCTGTCCTGTCTCCTCCATGTTGTGGTTTGAGTCGTCTTTCTGACACAGGTCTGCATGTTTCTCCACAGAATCCCACAGCAGTTTCTCCTTGCCAGTGGGATAAAGCTCGCATTCCTCAGCAGGACTTCAGTATCGGCTTCCCAGGCTCTGTTTAGCTTAGGCACCGCCTCTCTGAAGTACTCCAGAACCTCATAAACATCCATTAATTACGACCACCCCATAGTGTCTGAGCCTTACTTATCTTGTGGTTGGTAGCAGTTATCCCTGGGCAGGTAAATAATGGCTTTGTTTGCTCTGATAAGATAGCACAGTCCACCGGGGCTGTTCTCAGCCCTGGACACAGTGGGTTTGTTCACCTCACTCTGTCTGTGCTTGTTTTGAGACAGGATCTCTGTATAGCCCTGCCTGACCTGGAATTCATTATATAGATGAGGCTGGACCTGGAGTTCATTATATAGATGAGGCTGGACTTGAACTCACAGAGATCCACCTGCCTCTACCTCCTGAGTACTGGATATTAATGTTTCTTTATTTGTTTTTAGAGATGAGTAGGTAAACAATATGGAGCTACTGCATAGGCCTAAACACGCAGTCTCCGAGAAAGAGCAGCAAGGTGCAATTAGCTTATATTTCTTTCCTTTTCTTTTTTTTTTCTTTTAGAGACAGAGTTTCTACAGGCTGTCCTCAAACTCACTCTGTAGACCAGGCTGGCTTTGAACTCACAGAAATCTGTCTGCTTCTGTTCCCAAGTGCTGGGGATTAAAAGTGTGTGTCACCACCTACCTACCGGCTTGTCTCACATTCTAACCAGATACTGTTCAGCACACGTAAGAGCAGACCTCTTAAGGCCGTTCTTCCAGAGGACCCAGGTTCAGGTCCCAGCACTGCATCAGGTGTTTCACGACCCTCCATCACTGCTCCAGGGGGTCTATCTGATGCTTCTGACCTCTGCTGGCACCTGCATCCACGTGCTTATGCCCACACACAGACAAGTAGTCGGAAAAGGGGAAACCTGGATGAATAAAGGGAAAAACGTCGTAGAATAATGGAACCCATCATTAAGTCTGAAGATGTCACATTGCTTCAGTTGGGTTTTTCAAAGAAACGCAACATTACGTTTTCTTTAAAGTCCCTAGTGTCTTCCTCAGTAGAGACAACCCAGCTTTGATTCTAAGTGCTTCTTCTTTGCATCTGTGTTTCCAGGCTGGGTGACATGTTCTGCATCCCAGTGAGCTGGCCCGCACTCCTTAGGGGCACAGCCATGCCCCTTTGTTTATGTATCACCAGCAGCTGCTTTTGAGTTCCAGTTTGGTTTCCAGTTTTCTGGGCATCCTGCCATCTCTCAGCCTTCCTTTCCACACCAGCTGCCACCCCTCTTTCAGGCTGCCCAGTAGACAGGGCCAGTTTCTCAAATACTGAAGTATACTTTTTTCATCTGCACTCAGAATTCTCCTTGTTCTCGTAGATATCAAAGTTCCAAATAAAACTTATGTCTCCAACTTTTTCCTCTGAACAACATTGAGACAAACAAGTAAAGAAATATAAATTATTATTATATATTACTATATAATTATATATGTGTGTGTGCGCGCGCGCACGCGCGTGCGTGCCACTATAAGCCACTGATCTTAGCTTTTCCTAAGCTCCTTCTAGCAAGAATGAGCAATTGAAATTGTATTTATTATTGCAGCATGTGTATGTACAGTGTGCGTGTGGATGCCCGTGGACATAGCCATGATGCCTGTGTGGAAGTCAGAGGTCAACCCTTGAGAATTGGTTCTCTTCCACTGCAGGACGAGGGATCTAATTCAGGTTGTCAGGCTTACTCATTAAATGCTTTTACCCAGTAGACCATCTCACCGGCCTGTGCCCTACTTTTTTTTTTAAAGATTTATTTCTTTATTTTTATTTTTCCAAGTACACGTGAGTACACGCCTGCATGTATGTATGTAATGTATGTATGTGCATAGCATGTGTGGCTGCTGACATTGTGGGTCAGAAGAGGGCATCAGGTTCCAGGAACTGGAGTTAAACATGGTTGTGAGCCACCATGTGGGTGCTAGAAATTGAACCTGAGACCTGTGGAAGAACAGCCAGAGCTCTTTATTGCGGAGCCATCCTTCCAGCTCCTGTGTTAAGCCTGTTGTCAAAGACTGTGTGGGGGCACTTGTCAAGAAATTAGAACTCACCGGGCCGTGGTGGCGCACGCCTTTAATCCCAGCACTCGGGAGGCAGAGGCAGGCGGATCTCTGTGAGTTCGAGACCAGCCTGGTCTACAAGAGCTAGTTCCAGGACAGGTGCTAGAAACTACAGGGGGAAAAAAAAATTAGAACTCTCTGAGGCCAGCCTGGCCTACAGAGCGAGTTCCAAGACAGGCAGCTTCTGTACAGAGTAACTCTAGAAAACAACAACAACAACAAAACAAAAAACCCTACCCTGCTGCTGGGAGCAACAAGGGATGGGCACTTTGCAGAACGCTGATGTTTTCTCAGCTAAACACAGCTAATGTTTGGCCCCCACACACATCATTCTGAGGCATCTTTACCCACTGTCGCCGCAAAGAATATCTCCAAGAGCAGCGAGAAGCCTATGACTGTATGAGAATTTGTGGATGAGTGTTTATGGTAGAATTACTCAAACCAAAAGAAGAAAGAATTCAAGTATCTACCCACTGATTGATGGGTAAATAAGATATGGTTCCTCTGGATAAAGAAGTATTATTTGACAATAAAAAGCAGTGAAGTCTTGGTGTGCGCCACAGCAAGCAGGAACCTCAGACTCACTGCTGATTAGTAGAGGCCAGCCACAGATACCTACGCATTGCATGGTGACATTTTTATAAGATTCCAGAATAGGCAGGCACATCCATAGAGATGGAGAGTAGATTAGTGTTGGAACACAGATTCCGTAGGATAGTGTCACTAAGGGACACCTTTTCCACATGAATGGGTGCATTCTAAACGTGACTAGGGTGGTCTTTGTACAACTCTGTGTGCTTTGTGAGTATTCCTTTGTTGCTGTTTAAGACAGGGTTTCTCTATGTAGCCCTTGCTGTCCTAGAATTTGATCTATATTCCAGGCTGGTCTCAAACCCAGAGATCTGCCTGCCCTGTGCCACCAAGGCCAGCACTTTGCAAGTGTTTTAAGAAGTCACTAAATCACATATTTTTTTTAAAAATCTCAGTTTTTTTTAAAAAAAAACTCATATGTATGTGTGTGTCCATTTATGCATATGCAGATACTGTGGAGTCCAGAGACGTCCTGTCTCCTGGAACTGGAGTTACAGGAGGTTGTAAATGCTTGCCATGGGTGTTGGGAACAGAATTTGGGTCCTATTAACCTCTGAACCATCTTTCCAGCCCCCAGTGTGTGTGTGTGTGTGTGTGTGTGTGTGTGTGTGTGTGTGTGGGTGTGTGTGTGGGTGTGTGTGCGTGCATGCACACTTGTATGTATACCACATCCATGCCTGTGGAGACCAGAAGAGGGCCTTAGATCCCAAGGAACTGGAGTTCTTTTGGTTTTTTTTTTTTTTTTTTTTTTTTTGGTTTTTCGAGACAGGGTTTCTCTGCAGCTTTTTTAGAGCCTGTCCTGGAACTAGCTCTTGTAGAGCAGGCTGGCCTCGAACTCAGAGATCCGCCTGCCTCTGCCTCCCGAGTGCTGGGATTAAAGGCGTGTGCCACCACCGCCCGGTTTGGTTTTATTTTTGAGACAGGGTCTCACTATGTAGCTCTAACTGTCCTGGAATTTCCTATGTAGATCAGGCTGGCCTCAAACTCAAGAGACCTCCCTCCCTCCACCTCCTGAGTAGCGAGATTAAAGATGCGCACTGACATGCCCATCCTCCTAGAACTGGAGTTAGAGGCATTTGGGGAATGCCTGGCTTGTTATGTGGGGGTTGAAACTGAAGTTCTGATTGTGCAGCCAGCGCTCCTGACTGCTGAGCACCTCTCAGCCCCCGGATTACTTTCCCTGAATGGGTAAAGAACATGATACACGAAGAGTTATCTCAAGTGAGGGTGTTTTTAGAAAGTAAAGAGTGAGGCCAGCTAGATAGCTCAGCAGGTAAGGGCCTTGAAGACAAGCCTGATTCCCGGAGTTCAGTCCTGGGGTGGAGGAAGAGAGCTGACTCACTTGGGTTGTCCTCTAGCGCTGCATTTGTTCTCTGTCTTGTGTCCATACACACCTGCACATGCACACACATACATGCACACACACCTGCACACGCATGCATACACCTGCACATACACACACCTACACACACACATACACATGCAGACACCTGCACACACACACATGCACACACACACAGAGGTAGTTTTTTTTTTTATTATTAAAGAATAATTAGTACAGAAAAGTGTAAAAAATGAACCCTATTTAAGAACTATTAGGCAGTAAATTTATAACCATCACAGCGGGTAGCTGGGTCCTCAGTGTACCCTGGTGTTTAAATTCCCTTTGTTGAGGTGGAGGTGGGGTGGGATAGGATGGTGGGGCCTGAAAAGATCACTCAGGAGTTAAGAGCACTGGCTGCTGCTGGTACACACACATATGGTGGCTCATAACCATCTGTAACTCTGGTCCCGGAGGATCCAGTACCCACTTCTGACCTCCACGGGCACTGGGCATGCACACGGTGCACAGACATATATGCAGACAAAACACTGATACATATGAAGGATTTCTTTGTTCATCTCCAGCCTGTTCTGGCTGCCTTTGCAGTCCAGAGGAGCCCGGTCCCCCAGCGACTTTGTAACTATCCACTTTCTCATCTTTCTCTGTCCCGTTTGGCTGTTGCTTGAACAGACAACATTGCTCTCCTGGACTTCTGCTGGTTTTGATTTTTTCAGGAAATCCTTTAAAGCCTCTATTTTTTCTCATCTTATCTTATTCTTTCTTTCTTTTTTCCCCCCTAAATCGATCACAGCCTTTATGATCCTTAGTGTATTTTCATGAGGGGCCACATTTTCTTTCATATATTTCTCCTTATCTTTTATGGTGTTGCCCCCAGTCCTTTGGTCCGACTTTATTGTTTTACCACCTATGATAGTTAATCTCGATTGCCACCTTGATTGGACTGAGAAAGGCCTAGTGATTTAGTAAAGCACCTTGAAGGTGTGTTCCAGCCAGGATTAGGCGTCACACCCCCCACAGATGGCACTCCATAGTTGACCTTATCCATTGTTGGACTCAGGATCTGAGTAGTCTATTGTGATGTGGAACTGAGAAAGGTGTGGCCTAGGTGGAGGAAGTGTGGCTCCGGTTACCGCTGTCTTCCCACTGTGCTGCCACAGAGTGAATCACCTCTGCTCCACTCCACTCTCCTGTGCCACGCCATCCTGCCCCACTGCGAGCCCGGAGTTGGGCAGTCCAGTAGCCTTGGACTGATGCCTCTCAAACTGTGAGCAGCACTAAACCTTCTCTCGCTTTGCTTTCCTTGGGGGTTTGGTCATAACAGCATAAAGCTAATCACATGTAGTTTTCTTTCCCTAGGTGCTCTTTCTTTGCCTTCTGCCCCTGGTGTTTGTTTTCTGTAGCCCTCTTTTAGGTGGAACTGACTGTTTGCTGGGGATGGAACTCAGCATTGCACACATGCATGGAAGCCCCTCTGTCCTGAAGCCGCACACATTCCTGGGAGTCCCTCTGTCCTGGAGCTGCACACATGCCTGGGAACCTCTCTTTCCTAAAGCTGCACGCATGCCAGGGAACCCCTCTGTCCTGGAGCCGCATGCATGCCTGGGAGCCCCTCTGTCCTGGAGCTGCACACATGCGTGGGAACCCCAGTGTCCTGGAGCTGCACGCATGCGTGGGAGCCCCTCTGTCCTGGAGCTGCACTCATGCCTGGGAACCCCTCTGGCCTGGAGCTGCACACATGGGTAGCAGCCCCTCTCTCCTGGAGCTACACGCATGCGTGGGAGCCCCTCTGTCCTGGCGCTGCACCTTGAGCTCTTGTTACATCTCCAGGCTCATCTTGTTAATGACCTTTGCTGGTTCCCTGATATATATATCTCCCATATGTTCCTCAATTTTCTTGACTTTCCCTATTCTTTCTACTTTTGTTATCCTGTGTTTATGTAGCTCCTGTATGTACCAGTTCTTTGCTGTTACTGTTTCTCTATTTGTTTGAGACAGAGTCTCACTATGTAGCCCTGGCTGGCCTGGTCCTTGCTTTTCAGGCTGTCCTTCAGCCCTGCTGCCTGAGGACTGAGATTAGAGGCATGCGCCACCCCCTGGCTCTTACTGTTCCGATGCAGCTTTTCTGAGTATGTCCCTGTTTCTCTGTTTGTCTCTTTGGTGTTGGGGATTTGAACCCAGAGCCTCATGTTCTGCTGGTTAGTTGCTTCCCAGACTCTTTCTTAAAGAGGTGGTACAAGGATGAATGGAGCCAGATCATCTCAATTTGAGTCTGGCTCTGCTGTATACTGGACTGTGATCTCGGACTGCTTTGTGCTTGGGTTTCTTCACTATGAGCTGTAAATGATAACTTCATAGACTCGAGAGGCAGAACTAATAAATAAAACTCTTAGAGTTGTGGCTGATCCATAGTAAGTAATACGTGAATATCAGCACTATTAATTATTTTATTAGTTGCGATGAAAAAGAACACAACTGTTCTGAGTAGAATAATGTCATAGATTTTGTATATACTAACTGTTTAAATCTGCTCAGCCAAGTAGGAATTCTGAATAGCTTGGGTATGCTCAGCAAAAATCATTTTTTTAAATGAAAGGAACTGATAAAGGACCAGGTAGTGGTGGCACACGCCTTTAATCCCAGTTCTCTGGAGGCAGAGGCAGGCCAATCTTCATGAGTTTGAGGCCAGCCTGACCTACGTGAACGAGTTTCAGGTTACACAAAGAAACTTGGTCTCAAGAAACTAAGAACAAGGAGGAGGAGGAGGAGGAGGAGGAGGAGGAGGAGGAGGAGGAGGACACAGCAACAACAACAACGACTGATAAATGAAGACCTGGTTTGCTTCTGATGCCTTTACAGGAAGATGTCCTGGAAGTGCTTGTGGGTTTGCATGGTAGCGCCCTATCCTGTGGCTGAGTCTGAGGGTCAGCAGTACTGACACCTCCATTCCAGTTGTTTCTGGTTTAGTTCGGAAAGTAATCAACTGTAGGTTGTTTTAGAAACGGTTTGGGTGTAGTTTCTTTCAGTAGATTCAGATCTGTGTAAATTTCTTCCTGTGGCTGATTAAGGCCATATAGTTTTCTGTGGCATGAACAGCCCTTTTAAAGCATGCTGTAACCTATTGAGTCATCAGGTAGTCAACAGATAAGTGTTTGAACATATACCAGGGCACAATGGTAAACATAACAGCAATTTTCCCTGCCTGCGTGAGCCAGAATCTAAGTGCTAGGTTATTATATTTACCAATATAATAGGAAAGGGGACGGGCTGCACAGGTGCTGTGGGAGAATCCGGCAGAAAGCCTTCGCTAAGGCGTGAGGCAGGTAGCATTTCCTTGTGCTTTAAGTTGAGGATGAAGGGCAAGCAGGAATTGGCTGGAGGAAGGGGTGTGATCCAATGGTTTCTGCCATGGCTGGAGTTTGGTTCCTAGCGTCCACATCAGGGGGTCCTCGGCCATCTCTAAACTGCTCTAAGGGATTCAGTGTCCTCTTCTGGCCGGCACTGTCCCACACATGTGGCATTCTTACACACACAGGTATAGATAAAAATAAATCTTTAAAAAAAGATGCTACACCAGAGAGCAGCCTAGGATATACAGTGGGGCCCTGACTCAGAACAAGTGGGCAACGAAGGCTTCAGCCTGACCTTGGGCGGGAATGGTGAGCTCTGAACACTGACAGAAGTTCGCTGGTGGGAACAGAAGGCTTGTGGAAGGTGTGCGGGAAGATGGCGGTGCCATGGGAGGTGGGTGAGCCTGACTTAGTGCTTGGGAAATAACCCAAGGGTGGTGAGAAGTCTGCTCCTAGAGTCAATTGTATTACACTGGCTACTGAGCGCGAGGGTTGGGAGGGTGCGGACGGAAGTTATCGGTTTCTATGAGTCTTCTACGGAACCAGAGATTATGGGAGGCCCGGGACAACATGTTATAACAGTCTAGCCGATAGGATGGGTGGAGGGCTCCAGGTGTGACTAGAAGGTAAAATTCGTAGAGCTTGATTGGCCTGTGATTAGCGGTGTGTTGGGAGTGTCGAGCATTGTTTCCAGGGTTTCTGAGGCACTCCCGTCCTGTGAACGTTTCCAGAGGTGAGCAAGTATCTGCTCATCCCTGGTAAGGCACTGACAACAGACCAATGTACGGTTCCACCTGAGCCCAGCTTGGTGAGCCGATGAGTTTGATAGGCTTACTTACAGAGCAAGAGTGAGAGATTACTTCCGGGAGTATGGGTAACCCTGGAACAGCCACACCACCAAAACGTCTCCCTCCAAGCATGGAATAGCAACCTCTCCGTGGCTGCATAGATTGAGTCTCCTGCTTCAGTAACCCTTCTGCTTCCTCCGTACCTCGTTACCGCTTGCAGTGTGTGTAGACTCACACGGCTGAGAGGGCCTCGTCAGAGGGAGAGGCTGGACTCTCAGGCGAGGGCACAGTGATCCTCCCTACCCACTTCTGTGAAGAAATGTCACTCAAATCAGCCCGAGCTTGAAGGTCACAGCTGCTCTTGTGAAAATGGTAATGGCGTTGTTCTACATCACCTGTGGTGGTCAATCCCGTGGACGAGGCCTTTGGAGGGAAAGTCAGAGGAGTCTGTGAATCAGATGACTTAGCAGCTGTCAATGGTCAGCATAATGACGGTAAAATAAACCAGCCCTTTGGGGTTGACTGCAGAATGAGAATGCCTAAGACAGATGAGTTCTTTTCCTCCCTTCTTTTCTGAATACTTTCATTAGATGAATCACATGCTTTAGGGGCTGAGCAAGGTCAAAGGTCAGGGAGAGGCCGAAGTCCACAGTGGGGTCAAGGGGGCAACAGAAAGTGACTGTGTTGAAGCCAGTGGCGGGAGGATTTCTGAATGACCGAACGCTGGAAAGGGAAAAGCAAGGGTTAATCACTTGGTTTGTATTAGGATTGGGAGTATCAGGGAGAACTGATTGTTCTCAGTGTGTAAAGGCCAGTGCAGGTGCAGAGAGCACGCGTGCACATTCATGTGTGTGCTCACAGGTCCTGCCCAGCTCAGCCCCTGAAAGGGCCTATGGCGGTGAGGACGCGGAGCATCTATATATGGGTTTCTGTCTGTTTCTGCGGTCCTGGGAGTGGAGCCCGGGGCCTCCCTGTTCCTTGCTGTGTATGTAGCAATGCTGCTCGTGGGCTCTTTGTTAGGTAGATGGGTAAATTTGTTAGATGGACTCGTGGCCTGTCCTGTGTCTGCCCGAGCCTAAGGCTGTGGTCACCGACTGGCTGCACTGAGCAACGTCCGTGCCATAGCTTCTGCCCTCTCTAAGAATCACGTGCACGTGGTAGGTGGATCGATTATTCCTGACATCTTTCGCTCTTAAGTTCTCAGTTAAGATACAGAGCCCATTGTGCACTAGAAGCCAAGTCTCTGGGGCCCAGAGGTGGCTCGGTTGGTAAGGGGCTGCTGTGTAAGCCTGAGAACCCGAACTTGACCTCCGTCACCCACATGAGACGCTGGGTGGTTTTAATCCCAGCTCTGGGACCCGCTGACCAGCCAGCCTAGCTGGCCGATGAGCTCTAGGCTCAGTGAGAGACCGTGTCTTGAAAAACAAGATGGCTTCAGGGGAAGGCCCACACAGGACAAGATCTAAAACGTCTCTGGTGTGTTTCACTTTGAAAACTTTGCCTGTTGGTTTTTATAAGACTGAAGGTGATATATGAATAAATAGACCCTGAAATATACCCCCTCCAAATCTAATTTCTAAAGATTTATTTATGTGTGTGTATCCCTATGTGAGTTTATATGCACCATGTGTATACAAGAACCCTTGGGGACCAGAAGAGAAGCGTGGCTCCCCTGAGAACTGGAGTTACAGGCAGTTCTTAGCTGCCCTGTGGGTTCTAGGAGTCAAACTCAGGTCCTCTGTAAGAACAGCAAGTGCTCTTAACCATGAGCTATCTCTCCAGCCTCAGATCCGCTTAACTTTTAAATTGTGGGCACCCCAGTTTGTTGTTGCCAGGATGAAGCTGTACATATGCATACGTGTCTCTCTGTAGGTCATTTCCACCCAGCTGTGCGCCCTAGGCACCGGTCCGTGTTGTTCTGCATCATTTGCTTCCTCCTCTCTGGCCAGTGCATCCTGTTCTGCACCTTACTCCCCTGCCCTCCGGGGTCCACTGTTCACCCTTTCTCCGTGTGCAGTGGCTGGCCTTGGTGAACTGCACCACCTCACTTCCTTGCCCTCTGGCTTCCATTTGAGAGTTGACAAAACTGGCAGAACAGCAGATCCAAGGGTGAGCAAGAGGTTAGAATGTTCTTGTCACCCCACTGCTGCTGGCCACTGTCCCTGTGAGCGCTGTGCCCTGCACCCCACTGCTTCCATCGAGTGCCTGTCTTCTCCCGCCGCCAGCGCTCACAGCTGCCTGGACACCTTTCTGTCTGCTCCCCTGCCCTTGCTAGTCTCCCAGCGGCTCTTTTAAACCCTACCCACACAGCTTACAGCATCCTGTCATCACACCTCCTTCCGCCTGTTCAGTGTGCTTCCTGTCAAGGCCCAGAAGACATGCTGCAAAGAACCCGAGATTTGTGGTTTCCTTGCAAATAGGGCATTTGAACTGGTGTTAATTTTATCTTTAGAATCTGTGTGGCTGATGGGCATTCCTGCATAGGGCTGCTTTTAAGTAATCTCTATGTGTGTATATGCCACGGCACAGACGTGGAGGTTAGAGGACAACTTGCGAAAGTCTGGTTCTTTCCTTCTACCATAGGTATGACTCTTTGGACTTGAACTCAGGTCGCCAGGCTTGGCAGCCTGCAGCCCCACCACACTGGCATCACGCAGGTCCCCTGTACAGGACTCCTTTCTGTTTGTAGCAGAGCTGAGTAGAAACATTGTAGATTTCTTTATGGAGACAATACTGTGACTCATTACAAATACAATTCTAAAGTGTATAAGCAAAAGCAGAGGCCTCCCAAGGCCCCTTCCTGTTCCCTAGGGGCAGCTAGCATAGCGATAATGGTGCCTCTCAGGTCTTTATATGGATGTGCTTAGCATTGAATAAATGTACTTATGGGTATAGCGATAAACTCATGCCTATATGTCTGTGTATCTGTCTGAAGGGGCTCATTTCTAGAATCCACTTGTGGTCCCACTATGTTTGTCTTGTCCCATGTCTGTTAATAATTAAAGCTTGGATTATAATTATGTAAGAGAAGGTAAATTTTCATTGGAGATATTGTGACACGTATAATTGGTCTTCACCTCTGTCTCCTGGCAATATAACTCCTAAAATCTTTAGAATATCTGAAGTGATCTCTTGATGTGTGCCTGTGGCATCTGCTCTATGGCTGTAGGATGGAGACTGGTTCTCTTAGTTCCTTTTCTGCTGCTATGAAAAAAAAACATGACCAAGACAATCTATAAAAGAAAACATTTAATTTTAGGCTTATGGTTTCAGAGGCTTAGTCCATTACCATCATGGCAGGAATCATGGCATCGGGCAGGCTGGCATGACTCTGGAGCAGTAAAGGAGAGCTTACACCTTGAGACCCAACCCCGAGGCAGAGAGAGGGACACTGGGAATGACTTGGATCTTTTGAAACCTTAAAGCCCACCCCCAGTGATACATTGCCTCTCTCAAGGCCACACCTCCTAGTCCTTCCCTAACAGTTCCACTGTGGACCACATATTCAAACATGGTAGCTTGTGGGGGGGTGTGGCTAGTCTCATCCAAACTATGCTTTTTCTGATGAGACTGAGGTTGCAGTAAAGGGTTGGGACCTTTAGTCTCACTCCCCAAGCTTTTCAGGGATTTGAAGTTGGATTCCAATGGCCATGGTGTAAATTTTTGTCCACATACCAGAGGCTCCACAAAACACGAAAGGTTGCAGTTAAACAGGTCAAGATTCCTGGGGTGCCAGCTGCAGAGGCCGTGGAAGCCCTCTGTCCCTTTTCCTTTATGTCACCTACCATGTCTCTTTTTCTTTTTTTTCTTTTTTTTGGTTTTTCGAGACAGGGTTTCTCTGTGGCTTTTTGGAGCCTGTCCTGGAACTAGCTCTTGTAGACCAGGCTGGTCTCGAACTCACAGAGATCCGCCTGCCTCTGCCTCCCGAGTGCTGGGATTAAAGGCGTGCGCCACCACCGCCCGGCTATGTCTCTTTTTCTTTATCCTTTATAATGTCTTGTATTCAGTTGCTAAATACAAGGGTTTCTTTGGGATTTGTGAGCCAGCCCAGCAAATGAATGGAACCTAGGCAGGCAGTCTGGAGAACTCTGGTTTGTAGCCCCTGGGTCAGAAGTACTGGGAACCCCAGCTGGGGCTTGTGATTGGCACCTGGCATGGGTCTGTGAGCCCATGCTCTCCGCCCATGGGATCTGATGCTATCCCCAGGCTGGCAGAGCACAGCTTGATCAGAAAACTGCTGGTGTCCACTGTTGCATTATATGTTGCAAGGTCCTCTCACCCGCTGTTGTGTTGAGAAGATATAGACAAAGCAAAGTTTGGCCACTCCCCGGACAACTTCAGTTTCTTTCTTTCTTTTTGTTAAAACAATTTATTTAGCTTTATTTTATGTGCTTTGTTGTGAAGGTATCAGACAATTGTGAGCTGCCATGTGGGTGCTGGAAACTGAACCTGGGTCCTCTGGAAGAGCAGGCAGTGCTCTTACCCACTGAGCATCTCTCCAGCCCCTTATCTTACATTTTCTAATCGTTTATCTTTGGCATGTTTTTAAAGATGGTCTTAACTTTTTTGTAAATTAATCTTATAATCACCTACCTTATTGAATTTCCCATTTATTCTTGTGTCTTTCTCAGTCATGAGGGAAAAGCTCTCATAAGTGGGCTATTCCATCATCCGCAAATTAACTTTTTATCTCTTTGTTATTAATACTTAAATTTTTATTACACTTATATCTTTTTGTTTGTTTTTTTTTCAAGGCAGGGTTTCTTTGTGCAACTCTGGCTGTCTTGGAACTCGCTTTGTAGACCAGGGTGGCCTCGAACTCAGAGATCCATCTGCCTCTGCCTCCTGAGTGCTTGAATTAAAAGTGTGCACCACCACTACCCAGCCATTCCTGTGCTTATTTCTATACTATGTATGTTGGGATTGGACGGGCTTGCCATAGCACACATGGAGGTCAGAGGACAGCTCTGTCCTTCTACCGTAGGGGTTGCATGGAATGAACTCAGGCCATTAAGCTCAGCCGCAGGCACCTTATCCTCTGAGCCATATCCCGTTACTAATGTTTACACAGTGTCTTTTCATGTTGTTTGGTCACTGGGTTAAGTGATTGAGACAGGGGTGTGGGATCTGACTCAGGGAAGTCTTCTTGGATGGTGGTTACAATCAAGTTTGTATCAAAGGGTGTACTATACAGCAAAGGGGGTGGAAAATGAGTTCCAGGCAGGCCTTGGGAAGGGAAATGAGGTGGCATTCAGAGAATGGCTAATGTACCGGGCACTGATGAAGCTCAGAGAATCAGGGGCCGCCTGAAAAATGGCAGGGACTTACGCTATAGAGCAGACTTCAGAAGAATTTAGAGTGGAACAAGAGATCCTTGAGGCAGAGTGGTCTCTGAAGCTGCCAGCACCCTGAATGTTGGAGCCTGTGAATATGTCACCTGACTTGGCAAAGGCTCTTTCTAGATAAAATGAAGATTATGGCCATTTAAAGAGGACAATTAGCCTGGATTAAGTAGATGGGTCCAGTATAATCACAGGAGTCCTGGAAAGTGAAGGATTTCTCCAGCTGAAAGCAGAAGCGGGCTCTAAAGAAGGGCAAATCAGAGAGTGAGAGAGGCTTAGCCTCCACCACTCATGGGGCTATGGAGAAAGTTAGAGAAAGACTACAGAAGCAAAGACTGATCCTGCAAGGGAGCCAGCTGCAGGGGTGAGAATCACGTAGCAGCTGGAGTGAGCATGGACTGGGGTTCTTTTCTGGAGCTTCTTGGAAGTGTGCAGCCTCTGGCACACTGGCTCGGTCTCACGTAACTGTACACTAAGGACCTGGCTGAGCTACTCAGTAATAGTGTGTTGGCCTTCAGGACTCTGAGATAATGAATGTATTTTACTATAAACTGTTTAGTCTGCCCCTACCTTGATTTAGCAGCAGAAGAAAATAAATTCAAAGGAGTTTGAGCATGGCAGCAACGTTTTCAGATTTTATGTTAGAGCTGGGCATGGTGGCACACGCTGGAAGTCTCAGCCAGCACTCAGAGGCTGAGACAGAAAGATCATAGCCTTGGGTCCAATCTGGGCTACACTGGCAAGTTCTAGGTCAGCCTAGGCTGTGTAGAGAGAGCCTTGTTTTGAACGATATAAAAGAGAACCAAGCAATGGTGCTGTGTACAGAATGGATGCAGAGAGTATAAACTCATTTGGGGGAACATAGTAATGGCAGGGACTAAGGTCATGATGGGAAGGCATATGACATAATTTACTTGAGGGCTGGAGAGATAGTGCAGTGGTTAAAAGTGCTTTACTGCTCTTCCAGAACTTGAGTTCCCAGCACCCCCCTCGAGTGGCTCACAACCACCTGTAACTCAGCTCTGGGGGAGCTGAGGCCCTCTGCTGGACTCCGGAGGCACCTGCACTCATAATTGAATATGCCCCACCACACGCAGGAGGATATGCATAATTTACAAAGGGCTAGAGAGAGGGCTCAGTGGTTAAGAACATGTATTGTTTTTCTAGAGGATTCAGGTTGGGTTTTCAGCACCCCCTCCACATTGGGCTGCTTGCAATTGCCTGTAATTCCAGTTACAGGGGATCCCTGGCACCTGAATGCATGTGATGTACATACAGGCATGTCGGTACACCCATAGATAAACATACAGCTTTTAAAAATCTTTTTTTAAGAATTGAGAGGCTAGAGAGTTGGCTTGGTCATTAAGAACACTTGCTGCTATTTCAGAGGACCCAGGTTCAGTTCCCAGTATTCACATGGACGCTCACAACCATCTGTACCTCCATTTTCAGGGAATCTGATGTCCTCTTGTGGCCTCTGCAGGCACTAGACACACACGGTACACACACACACACACACACACACACACACTGACGAAACACTCAATACACATGGAATAAAAATAAACTTTTACAAGGCAGTCATGGTGGTGCACGTCTTTAACATCAGCACTGGGGAGGCACAGGCAGGTGGATCTCTGTGAGTTTGAGGCCAGCCTGGTCTATAAAAGTTCCAGGACAGCCGTGGTTGTTACACAGAGAAACCTGTTTCAAAAACACCAACGAAAACCAGAAACCAAAAAAAGTACACTTTTACAAAAATGATTTGATTGGCTGTTGGCATGAGCAAGGTCATGGATGACTTGGTGCTGCGCAATCCAGAGAGGGCTCCTTGAGACAGGTGCCTTGCCGCGAGTCAGTGGTTGCCGTTCACGTGGAAACCGTCTCTGAAGTTTCTTCACGCATAAGGATGATAATAGCTTTATATCTTAATGGCTTTTTTTGTTTTTGCTCTTAGGTCATGTAGGACATGGTAAATCATGTGAAGATGGGACTCTTGGTATTTGTGCGCAATCTGCTGCTAGCCCTCTGCCTCTTCCTAGTCCTGGGATTTTTGTATTATTCTGCTTGGAAGCTGCACCTGCTCCAATGGGAAGACTCCAGTAAGTATGGCCACTGTCGTTCCCGCCAAGCCTGTAGCTTACGCGTAGCTGCCACGCCTGTGGGGAGTAGGCGTAGACACCTCCCACCCTCCAGTCGCTGCAGGCTGAGAGCTTTGATGCTCCCCCCCCCTTCAATCTGCATGCTGTGGCGTGTCTCAGTTTCCTTTACGTGCTCGGTGAGAATGTGCTCTTCTTGGGTTCAAACCTCAGACTGTACCCAGATTTCAAGTTCCCGAAGGCTCTTGTCTTTTAATTAGTCAGATGCACCCCACCCTTACTTCTCGGTTACTGCCTTGGGGTTTGGTATTTAAGTTGGTTTATTTGTCTGTCTTCAGAACTTTCATCTTTCCTTTTTCCTTGCGTTTTCAGTTTGGTGTTGTTTTTGTTTCATTTCCTCCGGGACACTGTCTCCTTCATCTTTTCAGCCCTTTGGTATTGAACTTACGTCTAACTCGAATACCAGTGACCCAGCAACTCCCAGCCCCTTCCCTCCATCTGGTCTCAGATGTGATGTAGTGTCCCCCTCACGGCCTGACTGGTCTGGTTTCTGTTCCCCATGTCCTCTGTGTTACAGGCATGCAGTTGAGAGAATGACCGTACTTGACACCCATCAAAGCACATTTCGTTCTTGGCAACAGCTTGAAGCACCACAAGGGGAACCCCCGTGGCTCTTCTTTGGCCGTTTTGTTTAATCTTAGCCTGGTTTAGGAAACCAAGCCTAGTTGGATTCTTCTCAAAACCAATTTTATTTTTATGGACAGCTCCTGGATGTGAGCATGTAACTAACTGGTCTAGAGAGTAGGGTTAGTCCCTGGGGCAAAGTTAAAAGGAGGTGGAAGATGCAGCTGGCACCTGGCCACCACTGTCCTGAGGCCCTAACGCAACAGCCATGGCAGTGAAACAGACCAGATTTTTCTCACATGCTCCAAACTACTTGGGTAATTTTAAGGTGAAATTTAAAATACCTTACTAAATCTTTATGGCTTTGTATATATTGTTCGTGCCTCTTAAATGTTTAGCTTGGGCTGGGACTGGGCTCAGCTGGTGGAGTGCCTTCCTAGCGTGCACAATGCCCAGTACCAGTAAAACTAGTTCTGGTGGCTCCCACCTGTAATCTGAGTGCTCAGAAGGTGAAGTCAGGATCAGAAGTTCAGGGTCATTCGTGGCCACATAGTGAGTTCAAGGTCATCCTGGGCTATAGGATTTTTTTTTTCTTTTTAAAGGCTTAGCTTATAATTATCACTATTTTGTGTTTCAAGAAGTTATTCAAATTTTTCTGCCTTGATTTATTTTTAGAATTAAGATTGGGTGCTCCCAGGTAAGGAACCTCTGTATCAGACAGTATAGAATTCTGAGCAGTGGCTGCATGTCAGTGGAAAAGTCCCCACTGAAGTCATAACTAAGGATCAAATAATATTTTCCTAGAGAAGTAGAAAGGAATTAGCATTATGGAAGACCCATAATAGCAGGCACTCAGCCAGACAATAGATACATTTTATTTCACCTAATTTAATTCTTAATATCAGTCTGTGAAGATGTCTTTAATTTTTATTTTCCAGTTGGACAAACCCCAGCCGCTTAATTAATGTACCAGGGTCACACAGCTGAGCTGGAATTGAACTCTGATTTTCCATCTTTAAGACCCATTTCATATTGAAAACTATAACAAATTTTGAAGAGGATTTAGTTCTGTATTCTACTTGATAAAAAGAGAGAGAGAGAGAAAGGGCTCTCAAAGAGGTATTAAAAGGCAAAGGAGGGAATGAGAAAGAAGACAGGGCTAAAACCTCCAAAAGAGACAGAACCTGGACCTGGCGGCCCACGTGGTACAGTAATCGGGAGGCAGAGGCATGCAGATTTCTGTGAGTTCGAGGCCAGCCTGGTCTACATAGAGAGTCCAGAACAGCTTATGTCACCTAGTGAAACTCTGGCTCAAAAAAGAAAAAAAAGGTGGGGGAGGGAGATTGAGGAGGCAACATGGAGGTGTTGGTTAGGTTGCGGTGGCAGCGGCTCACAGCCAGTGTGCTGTCTGTGGGCCTGGGTGGCTCATTCTTAGTCACCAGCAGCTGTGTTTTGTGTTGTGAGCTGATGAACCAGTAATCACAATGTTCCTGACATTCTCTCTCTTAAGCTTCTTAGAGATTTGACTTGGAATAGGATGTTGAGTTTGTCTCACTGTGGAATCTCTGTGTTGTAGTATGAGAGGAAGAGGAGCAAGCCTGGGTGGGACACCAAGGCAGAGAGAGACCTTCACTCAGCAAAAGAGGCAGGCCCTAATGGTTGCCTTGTTGGAGGTTGGGGTGTGTGCGTGCGTGCGTGCGTGCGTGTGCGTGTGCGTGTGCGTGTGTGTGTGTGTGTGTGTGTGTGTGTGTGTGTGTGTGTGTGTAGGGTCTCACTATGTAGCTCTAGCTGGACTAGAACTCATGATGTAGACTGGACTAGCCTCAAACTCACAGAGAGCTGCCTACCTATGCCTTCCACGTGCTGGGATTAAAGGTGTGAGTGTCTTCCAGATAGAAGTTTTGCAGTTCTAGCAATTATAAGGCTTATTGTAAAGGGGTGCAATCTACTTAGCCCTGGGCCGCTTCTGGATAAACGCATATACCAGAGGCCTGGGTCAGATGCTTACCTTCAAAGAGTAGTTTGAGATTAGCCTGGTTATCAACCTGTTTTATACAGTGCCATAGAGAGGGCTAAAGAGATGGCTCAGTGGTTAAAAGAGGTTGCTGCTCTTGCAGAGGACCCAAGTCAGGTGACCCAACTCTAGCTTTGAGAAATCAGATGCTTTGGTATCCATGAATACCTGTTTCACACAAATATACACACACACATGCACACATGCATGCACACACACACACACATGCACACACAAACCATTAAAAATAATTTAAAAGCCAGGTGTGGTGGCATAGGCCTTTAATCCCAGCACCAGGAGGCAGAGGCAGGCAGTCTCTGTGAGTTTGAGGTCAGCCTGGTCTAAATAGTGAGCCAGGCTAGTCAGGGCTACACAGTTGAGTCACTGACTCAGAAAAGCAAAAAAACAAAACAAAACAAACAAAAAACCAAACCAAAACAAAAAAAACCCAAATCTTTTAACGAAGTTATTTCAGATGAAAAATAGCGTGGGAACATGATGTTGTGCACACACTTACAAACCCCACAGCCAGAAGCTGACGCGGGCTGGGCTCTATGCCAAGGACACTGTTTCAGAAGCAGATAAGCTGAGCCTGGTGGTCCAGGTCCTTAATCATAGCTACTCAGGAGGCTGTCACTAAAAGATCAGAAGTTCACTGGGTATGGGACTCACCTTCAGTCCCAGCACTGGGGAGGCAGAGGCAGGCCAGTCTCCAGGTTTGAGGCTAGCCTGGTCTCCAGGGCAGCCAGAGCTACACAGAGAAACCGTGTCTCAAAACACCCCATTAAGGGGCTCAGTGGTTAAGAGCATTGCCTGCTCTTCCAAAGGTCCTGAGTTCAATTCCCAGCAACCACATGGTGGCTCACAACCATCTGTAATGAGGTCTGGTGCCCTCTTCTGGCCTTCAGGCATACACACAGACAGAATATTGTATACATAAAAAAAAACACCCCATTAAAAGAAAAAGATCAAAAGCTCAAGATCCGCTGAGCCACATGGTGATTTCAAGGCTAGTCTCGGCAACTTACTGTGATCTTGTCTCAAAACTGAGTTCAGTTCTCAGCGCCCACACTGGGTGGCTCTCACCCACCTGTAACTCCAGCTCTAGCAGATCCAACACCCCTCTGGCCTCTGCAAGTACCCTTATACACATACACGTACGTGCACACAGATAGACACACACAGGTAATCCAGTTAATCTTTTCAGAAAGGGAAGTGGAGGGTGGCATTTCTGCCGTGGCTTAGATATTCACTTCCCCGTGACAACAGAGTAAGTGGTGACAGAAGTAGCTGTAGCGTTATAAATAATGGTTCCGTGGGCAAAATAACAAAAGGGCTGTGTCCAGAAAGGACACAGGTGTAGATTTCAGCCACTGAGAAGGAACACACTGAGCGAGCTCCCCAGCTGCCCAGCTTCCTGCCAGTGCACCACCCGCTCTGTTCAGAGGTCCGAGTGGGATGGGTAGTGTTGGCTTCTGCTACTCAGAGATACCTGGAGCGGCACTGGGACATCCGGAACAGGGGGAGTTTGCGGGATGGCCCATCCAGGGGTATTGGACATCTATGGGAGGAATCCAGTGAGTCCGAGCTGTTGCTCCCTGGGCAGAAACACTGAGGCCTCCCACCTGCAGCTCTGCCCCAGGATGACAGAGAGAGGTGGCAGTGGGGAGTGACGAGGAAAAGCAGTGCTGGGATATCGGGAGTCCCCACTCTTGCAGTGGAGAACTCTCAACGCCGGGTATGCAGCACGGGCACTGCCAGGCCATGCCCTAGGTGTCAAAGTCTCACACAAGAGCAAGACCTACTGTGGGCCACTCTTTCAAGACCAACAGAGCTCCCAGCAACAGTTTTTAAAGTGTGGGTCACCTCAAGCTTAGAAACACATTGTAAGAAGTTAAGCATGCACATCTGTGTGTCTGTAACCATTTACTCAAGAGGCATGAAAACCTCTGTCTGCACAAAGATTTGGAGGCAAATGTCTGTGGCAGGTTTATTAACAATAGCGGATACTGAAAACACCCCCAGTTTCTGTTAGGGACGAGTGAAACAGTGTGCTGTAGTGCACAGGGGAGCGTCACGTAGCAGTGAACCGGGAACAGGCTACTGTTGCATGAGACAACCTGCGTGAATCCCATGGCCATGCTCTGCGTGCCAGAAACAGGTAGGAAAGAGTACAGATCATGTGATTCCATTTAGATTAAATTCTAGAAAGAGCTAGACTAGTCCTTGGCTATAGAGATTTATGTCAGTGATTGATTTGTGCGGAGGACCGTGGGAACTTGAAGGGATTTTCCCTGATGATAAAACGCTGCCCATCTCGTTTGAGGTCATGCCCACACAAGTGTATATATTTGCCAAACATCAGAAGACCTGTCTAGGTGAGTGTGAATTTTATTTTTAAGTATTTTTTAAAAATTAAATCTATTTCGATAAAATCTTTATTTTAGAAGAAAGAGTTGGGGCCGACAAGAAGGCTCAGTGAGTTAAGGTGTTTGCTGCAAAGCCCTGACCAAGTTTGATCCCCAGCACCCATATGATAGAAGGAGAGAACAGACTCCTGCAGGCTGTGCTCTGACCTCCACGTGTGCACAGTGGCATGTTTGTGCGTGCCTAGACATGCACACAAGATAAAGAAATGTAATTCTTTGTTAAAGATTTATTAGCATTATTATTTTATATGTATGAAGGTTTTGTCTGCATGTATAAGTGCACCACATGTGTGCCTGGTCTTCACAGGAGGTCATAAGATGGCATTAGATCTCCTGGAACTGCAATTACAGATGGTTGTAAGCCATCAAGTGGGTACTGGGAGTTGAACCCAGGTTCCCTACAAGAGCAGCAAGTGCTCTTAACTGCTGAGCCAGTTCTCCAGACCCTAACTTTTTTAAAATTGAGAGTAGTAATAATAATATAAGGCAAGAAACTTGCTCTTCTAGACATCTGAGTCTGTTCTGAGGCACAGTAATGGAACGGCGCCTCCAGCGTAGGAAGAAGGTGGACCTGTGACCTGTAGCGCAGGAGCTTGTACCCAGAAGTGCGGTCCTGAGAGACAGGGACTGAGGTCTGAGGGCGGTGATGGGTTATCCTGCTTTGTTTTCAGTCCGTTGCCTAATTTAGTCAGAAAAGTGCAAGTTAAATCCTTCTCATATCTCACACCAAAATCAGTTCCATATCAAGGTTATAAAGAGTGTAATATTACGGCTGGAAAGAGTTCATTGCCATGACATCAGGCCAGGAATCATAAAAGGAAAATGGAAGATGCTACTCTTGTCTATTAAATTTTTATAGGAAAGAAATTGTAAAATTTTAAGCAAAGTTAAAACAAATAACAAAGAACATATTTTCATTATATGTGATGGAGGGTTTTGCTTTTGTTTTTGTTTTTATGTTTTTTTGGGGTTTTACAAATGCACCAATATCCGTTTTTCACTGGTTTATATCCGGGAGGGGTGCAGCCTCCCACAGATTCTGTGCTCAGTGGCCGTTGTAGGAATTTGACACGAACCATGCCACTGTTGCCATGGGCCCGAGTTCCCCAGATCACCTTTCCCCTGATCACTGGCTTTGTTGGTTTGCCTCCAGGAGTCACTGTGTTGTTTTTGGCTTTGTATAAACACATAAGTACATCTCTGGTTTCGTGTCAGGCATAAATACTTTGAGCTGTGTGCTATCTTTGGTTCAGGAGACTTGGCTTGTAGCCAGCAAAAGTGGCCCTGCACCATAGCCTTCCGGACATATTTGCATATTAGAAGTCCTATTCCTAGGAGGCCCCTGTATCTGTCCCCAAAATTCAGCAACCATGATAGAGATTTTTTTAATTGTTGATCTCTGTTTGTTTATTTATTTATTTATTTATTTATTTATTTATTTATTTAATTACAGCCTCACCATGTGGCCTGTTATTCACAGCTCTTGGGCCTCAAATTCTCCCACCTCAGCCTCCCAAGTGCTGGAATTGTAGGCTCATACTACCACACTTAAACTTATATTTTAATATATTCTAAGAACTTGTGTAAGTTTTTTAAATTTTAGATTTATTATTAATTTATTTTATGTTTATGGGCATTTTGCCTCCATGCATACCACTTATGTGCCTGTTGCCCACAGAGGTCAGCAGAGGGTGTCAGATTCCCTGGAATTAGAGTTGCGGATGGCTATGAGTTCCCACGTGGGTGCTGGGAATCAAACTCGAGTCCTGTAGGAGAGCCACAAGTTCTCTTCACCACCGACCCATCTCTCCAGTCCCTACTAAAATATGTTGAAGATTCATGTTCTTTGAGCTAAGCTTACATTTCTTACTTTGTGTGTGTGTGTGTGTGTGTGAGAGAGAGAGAGAGAGAGAGAGAGAGAGAGAGAGAGAGAGAGAGAGAGAGAGAGAGAGAGAGAGAACAGGTCTTACTTAGCCCAGGATGGCCTCAAAGTTGATTTGTAGCTGAGTGATCTAGATTTCCTTATCTTCTGCCTCCATCTCTGTAGTTAGGAGCTAACCAGTGTCTGTGCCACCACGCCAGCTTGCATGCTTGTTTTGGCCCTGTTAGGTGTAGTTTGGTAGTACTTCCACATTTGAAAGTTGAGATGCACGTGGCTTAGCACGTTCTTAATGCCTCACTTGACCATTCTTAACCAGTTTTATAGATGGGAAAACCAGGGCTTGGGATTTTTGTTTGTTCAGAGACAGGATCTCAAGATGCAGCCTTGACTGGCCTGGCACTGGTTATGTAGATGAGGCTGGCCTCAACCCCACAGAGATCCACCTGCTTCTGCCTCCAAAATAGTAGGATTAAAGGCACGCCATCTCTTTCCATGGGAAAACTGAGTTTTAAGTGAGTTGGTGCTGAGTGGGGACAGGTCTGCATTCAGCACTTGGTCTCTAGGGGTCTGACCCCCACCTGTGTAATACACAGAGTCCTTAGGTCTGGAGCTGTCTTTCCTTCTGCACACCCCTTAGCAGTACCCCACAGCCAACTGAAGGCCAGTCAGTGTGCACTGGGTCTTACTTGTAGTCAGTGTGCTGTGGACTAACTGTAGTCAGTGTGTGCAGTGGACTAACTGTAGTCAGTGTGTGCACTGGTTTTACCTGTAGTCAGTGTGCAGTGGACTAACTGTAGTTAGTGTGTGCTGGGACTAACTGTAGTCAATGTGTGCAGTGGGACTAACTGTAGTCAGTGTATGCTGGGTCTAACTGTAGTCAGTGTGTGCAGTGGACAAACTATAGTCAGTGTGTGCAGTGGGACTAACTGTGGTCAGTGTGTGCAGTGGACTAACTGTGGTCAGTGTGCAGTGGGACTAACTGTGGTCAGTGTGTGCAGTGGACTAACTGTAGTCAGTGTGCAGTGGGACTAGCTGTAGTCAGTGTGCAGTGGGACTAACTGTAGAGTTCTAAGCAGCCTACAGCCAACAAATTCATGGCTGTACTGACTCAAAGCTGAAACTTAAGCAAGAATAACTGTGATTTCTCACTATGCCCAGTTTGCGGCAGTACTGGAAGCATGCTGATTCCAGAGCAAGGGTCAGAATGTGGGCGGAGAGGAGCTGTCTGAGCGCAGTGGTCCATTGCCGCGCGTCCTGTCAACCGACTGCTCAGGAGATACTGACTTCATTTTGCAGGGCGCTCCAGGCTCCTTCTGGTTTTACTTATATCCGATTTTTATAGTTCAGTATTTTTTTTTTCTGTAGAGTTCCACTAAGTAGGTAATGTGTAATTATGAATAAAAGTGAAGCCATGTGGGGGACTTTGTGTCATGAAGAAGGAACTTGTATTTTTGGGTCAGTTTTGGACCATTAGGAAAACCTGTCAGTGTGCTTCTCGAATCACAACTTTCTCCCTCTTGAGACAAGGTCTCATGTGGCCCAGACTGGCCTCAAACTCTTTAGAGTGGAGGATGGCTTTGAGCCACTGACCCTTCTGCGCCACCCCCTGCGTTGCCTAGGTTACAGGTGTGTGTCACCACTCACTTTCATTAGCTGCTGGGGATTGAACACAGGACTTTAGGCATGCAAGGCGGGCACTCTATCAGCTGGGCCATACCCCACAATCACCCAGCTTTGTTGTGTGAGTGACAGAAATTCTGATAGTTCTCTTATCTCCTTCCTTTGCTGTTGGCGGCCTTAGTCATCCACAGTCTTCTCAGGTTCTAAAGCCACGCTCCAGCCCTCCTGTCTAGACGGCTGACCTTTGCCATTGTTCTCTCCCTTCTGGGCTTGCAGGAGCTTCTCCTGTGTCTTTGAAACAATGCATATCCAGGTTGACCTCTCTCTGTAGCAGGGAGGGGCTGTTGCCTCTCATATGAAGGCATTTTTAGTGTCAGACAGCGAAAGGCATTAGTGATGATGCTAACACAGGAAGGGAAAAAAAGAGAACAATTTGAAAATTAGAGAGTGGAGACAGACACCCTGCTACAGAGATTTAGTGAGTGTGACGCTGGCGCTATGAACAGCAGGGCACACATCTCAGTGAAAGAGCTCAGGAGAACTGCTTCTGGGAAACCCACACACAAAGGCAGACTTTAAAGGAGCCTCAAGCTTTCAGAGTCAGGGAAGGAGACTGCTGCAGTTGGCAGCACGCACTGCCTCTTGCAGCGGACCCACATATGTGTGCCTGCGACTCCGAGGGAGCCAGTCGCACTTGCATGTCCTCCCTGGGCACCTGCACTCATGCACGTTCCCACACAAACCCGCAATTATAAAGAAATCCTTGAGAAGAGAACAGTCACACAGAAGGAAGTAAAGGGCTGCCTTGGGGCGGAGCTGGTTGTTGTTCCCTTCACTGTGAAGGACGCTTGAGAGCTTCAGGGAGAGAGAGGATCAGCGGCTGGGCAGGCGTGGAACGCTGACAGCAGGGCAATCAGGAAACAACGGTGCCCGCTTCTTTCTCCTCTGCCCTCCTCTGTCCAGTCCCCCAGCCTGAAATGGTGCCACCCACCCATCTTCCCCACTCTTTATTAATCCCTCCGAAACTTCTAGTTGCAATCACGCTGACAGTTGCAGCAGAATGTCTAGGGAAGGACAGGAACAAAGCCTTAAATGCAGATATCCTAGCTGGGCCTGGCGCGCACTGTGGTCTCAGCCCTTGGAAGGTGCAGGAAGAAGGATCGTCCTTAGCTGCAGAGCCAGTTTCAGGCCAGTCTGGGCTACACAAGACCATGAAAACAAAACAGAAACAAAGGACAAACAGTAATCACAGAAACTCATGGGGAGAAAATGTCGAACTATCTTAAATCAAATGTAAAGACTTCGTGTTTTAAGGGTCCCACAGACACAGTTAACATGCAGATGGTATGCCAGGAAGGGAAGCGTCAGTGTTGAAATTGGTGAGCGATGGTGCAGATACCCTGATGGGTTGCAGCACACTTGGGAGAGGGCTTGCTTAGTGTGCAGGAAGCCCTGCTCTGACCCCCAGAACTGCATGGAAGCCAGTGTGGCAGTGCACACCCCAAATCCCAATATCAAGGAAGGTTGGCAGCAAAGTTAGAAGGTCGGAGTTCAAGGCCAGACTGGGCTGTGTGACCCTGCCCAGAGATAGAAAGGGCTGGGGGGGGGGTCCTCAATATCACCATAGGAAATGGGCAAAGAGTTGGAATAGGCATTTTAAAGAATTAAGAAACCCTTTAGGCTAGGCATGGGTATGAAATGTTCAAGTTAAAACAAAATACCGCTTTCTACCTCTTTGGCAAGAATTGGAAAGCTGGATGATGTCTAATGGTCAGAATGAGAAACCGCTATAACCTGTATTCTCGGCTGGCAGCGGGAAGATGGCACGGTTCTGGAGAGCCATGTGACAGGACTGGCATAAGCATATGTATGAATGCCATTTCACCTGGCAAGTCCCCCTTTCCCTTTTATACGCTGCGCAGCTCATCAGAGGCATGCAGAGTGGACCAAGCAGCTGGGGGATGAGTGAATCTCCACCCTGAGGGTGGAGGTGAGTGGGCAAGGATCAGGGTGATGTCATAGGGATACACAGCACTTTGAAGCAAAAAGCTACAGACCTAAGACCTGGACAGGATGTAAAAAGAAAGCCCTGTTTGAACTGATAGAAGAACGAGAATAAGAGTTTCGCTTTGTAAACCAAAAGAACACCATCAGGTGTTGCGGCTCACGGCAGCGGTTTCAGCACCTTGGGGAAGCCCAACCATGAGTTTAAGGCCAGCATGGGCTACAGAGTCTCAAAAACAGAATCACAAACCCACAAAAGGTACGTGTACAGAGACTGAAGTGTGAGCTGAATCTGCATGGTGGTGCGCATCTCAAAAAAAAAGAAAGAAAGAAAAAGAAAGAAGAAAAGAAAAGAAGCATGAGTTGAAAGATTCAAAACTGTTGAACTTGGGGTGGGGCTCTGGGTCAGTGTTGGGACGATTGCATAGCCCACGCTAAACTGTGTGGGTTCAGTTGATAGAACAAAAAAAAAAAAAAGGAAAGAAAGAAAAGAAAAAATTTAGGTAACTTTTTTTAACCAAAATTAAAATTGACTGCTATTCAAAAGATGTAATTTAGAGAATAGGAAGGTAAAACTCTCCTGGCATATCCAGGCGGTGGTGGCACACACCTTTAATCCCAGCACTTGGGGACAGAGGCAGGTGGATCTCTGTGAGTTTGAGGTCAGCCTGGTCTACAGAGTAAGTTCCAGGACAACTAGGGCTGGCTACACAGAGAAACCCTGTCTCAGGAAAAAACAAAAAGGTAAAACTCAGAATGGGAAAATACTCAGTACTTGTGTATAGACTATCCAGTGGTAAAATTTCAATTCTTTTGTAGATTTGTGTGTAAAATAAAAGGTTTTCACCATTTAACAGTGAGATGATAAGCAGCTAAATAAAAACAAATGAAAGACTTGGAGAGATGCTTCATGGAAGAGGATCTCTGAGGGACTTGAGGACATAAGGTTGTTCTCAGCCTTGGTCACTAGGCACACGAGAAACCAGGGGTATTAGACGCGCACCGGCGCAGTCCGTTAAGAAACATGGTGAGGTGGTGGCAAGGATGTGCCACCGCAGAGCGTCCTGTGGCCGGTCGTAAATGGAGGTGGCATAAGAACTTTGGAAGCTAGTTGGAGTTTTTTCAGCAAGATAAACATATGGTTGCCAAATGATATATCCTTTTTTTGTTTGTTTATTTTGTTTTGTTTGTCAAGACAGGGTTTCTCTGTGTAGCTTTGGCTATCCTGGAACTCACTTTGTAGCCCAGGTTGCAAAGTTTCAATGTGTAAAACATCTCCTTCTGTATACAGTAACTATTATGAGGGGGGTTCTGTAAAACCCATTAGTACCATGAGAATGGCATACAATTCTGCCTCCCGAGTGCTGGGATTAAAGGCGTGTGCCACCACTACCCAGCCAATATATATACTTATTTAAGTATATATGTGAGAAAAATTATGTAAGCCCGCGTTCATACAGAAACCTGTACTGGAATGCTGCCAACAGTTTATTCTCAATGTCTCAAACTACAACACAGCCCAGATGTCTATCAGCAGGTGGATAGATAGACAAAGCGTGCCATTACCATCTGGGTACACAGGCGTCACATGCCTGTGGTCCCAGCACTTGCGACGTTGAGGTGGAGGATCAGGGGTCAAGATCATTCAATACTATGTAGCAAGCTCAAGGCCAGCCCAAGCCACACAAGACCCTATCTTAAGCAGAAAGTGACATGATCACATAATGGAGTACCGGGCAGCAGTATAGAAGAAGCAGATTGAAGGCCTGGAGCGACGGCTCATGCTTGTGAAAGTGTGAGGATTTGAGTTTGAATCCCTAGCACCCATGTTAAAGACTGGCCATAGCCCACACCTGCCCGGCACCCGTGTTAAACACTGGCCATAGCCCAGACCTGCCCGGCACCTGTGTTAAACACTGGCCATAGCCCACACCTGCCCGGCACCCGTGTTAAACACTGGCCATAGCCCACACCTGCCCGGCACCCATGTTAAACACTGGCCGTAGCCCACACCTGCCTGGTACCCATGTTAAGCACTGGCCGTAGCCCACACCTGCCCGGCACCCATGTTAAGCACTGGCCGTAGCCCACACCTGTGATCCCAGCCCTGGAGAGGCAGAGATAGTTGGATCTCAGGAGCTTGCTGGCCAGAAAGACTAGTCTAACCAAAAGGCAGGTTCCAGGTTGTGTGTGTGTGTGTGTGTGTTTCTTGTTGTTTTGAGACAGGATTTCATTTTATAGCCCCAACTGGCCTGGAACTCTCTATGTAGACCAGGATGACCTCACACTCACAGAGAGCCTCTGCCCCCCAGGTGTAATGTCTGGTCAGTTACAGCTTCCGTGAGAGACCCTGTCTCAAAGTATTAGGTAGGGAGTTCTAGAGGAGGCCACCCAGTGTCAGTCTCTGACTTCCACACATGTACACACGGTGAGCATGTTTGTACGCATGCGTACAAAGATACACCAGCACCAATTGATGCATGCAATACCGTGAGTGACTATCAAACTCCTTCTGAGCTAAAGAAACTAGGTATAAAAGAATACACTTTGCTGGCTAGCAAGATGGCTCAGTGGGTAAAGGCACTTGCTGCCAGGACCCACGTGGTGGAAGTAGAGAGTCAGCACCCGAAAGTTATCCTTTGACAGCTATACTTGTGACAGGTGCATGCCCCTCCCCCACCAGAACACCCCCCCCTACACATACACATTAATTAATTAAAAGTAACCTTCAAAGGAGTACCTGTAGCATGGCTCCATTCATTAAAAAAAGGAAGCTAGTTGTAACTGAGAAGCCGGTCAGCGTCCTCTGCAGGAAAAGTGACGGGAGAGGGCAGATTGCACAAGGACACACGGAGTTTTTGAGCCAGATGGGAATGAGTTACAGGTTGTGGTGAGAACTCTGTGAATATGTTACCTGTCAACGCTCTTTATGTTGTATGCTTTAATACAACTTACCGTATGTAAATTCTTCAGTAGAACTGATTGGGAAAAATCCCACCTCCAAAAGCAAATGTGACTTAAAGGAATCCAAACTGTCAATATAACAGGATGCTGCCTTTGCAGGTGGGGAAGAAGGAAAGACACCGTGACCTAATTTATGTCACTCTAGACAGTGGGGGTGTGGCACTCACTGAGGACGGTGGGGCAGTTGTTTCTGTGTGTCTGTACTTTCCATGACATCTAGGACAGCCATATCAACCACGATGAGCAGCAGGTACCACGAGACGCTGCGGTGAGGATGGGGGAAATATTGAGGCGGAGAACCATCCCTTGCTGAGGGTCAGAGGCCGTGGGATCGCTCAGACACTGAACCGCCCCGATTTGTTTTAAAATTCAACATCGTTTTCAGTCAAAATCTGAGAAAGGTTGAGATTCCTCAACCTTTTATTTTTATGAGATTTTTCTCTTAATGAGATTTCCTCTCTTATTTTTTGGTAGACATTGAAAATGGATTTTAAAATTCACGTGGAAGTGCAGAGACCCTTGGGTAGTAAAGATGTTTTCAGACAGAAGCACGTGAGGAGGGTTCACGTTGCCTGGAAATGTTCTATAAAGTACACATACAGATCAATGGGACAATAGAGGCCAGAAATAGATCTACACGTGTGTGGCCAGAGCCATTCAGTAGGGACAGACAGTACAGTTTGTTCACTTAATGGTTGCAGAAGAAATCCAAACGTTGACCTTTACCTCTTGCCAGCTACAACATTGACTGGAAATGGATGATTCCCCCGAGTCAGGAGAAGGACAGTGGAACCGAGAGGTGCAGGGGTCAGGGTACCCAAGTGGCCTTGGAATGGTTTCTTAAATGAGATAAGAAATACTCAGACCAGGCAGTGGTGGTGCATATTTTTAATCCCTTTTAATCCCAGCTCTCGGAGGCAGAGGCAGGTGGATCAAAAAAAAAAAAAAAAAAAAAAAAAAAAAAAAAGAAGGAAGGAAGGAAGACTCAGTATATTGTACTTTATTTAGCAGAATATGGCGCTGCAGCTTCAGGGGCTGAAGAAGAAAGATCCCAAAGCCAGCCTAGGATACATAGACAGAAGTTATCTCAAAATGTCTGCTTGCTTTTGGGCGAGCATGGTGGATTACATCTGTAACCCTAACACTTTGAAAATGAAGGCAGAGGGTCAGATGCTCAGGGTCATCCTTGGCTACATAGTGAGTTCCATGCCAACCTGGGCTACATGGAGGTACTGTCTCAACAAATAAACCATTACACATTTTTACTTACTTTTTTTTTAATATTTATTTATTTTATTATGTAAACAATATTCTGTCTGTATGCCTGCAGGCCAGAAGAGGGCACCAGACTCCTTTACAGATGGTTGTGAGCCACCATGTGGTTGCTGGGAACTGAACTCAGGACCTTTGGAAGAGCAGGCAATGCTCTTAACCTCTGAGCCATCTCTCCAGCCCCTTTACTTACTTTTTTTTTAAAAAAAGGTTATTTTATGTGTATGCATATGCAGCCTGTCTGCACAGTGCCTGTGGCGGCCAGAAGAAAGTGTTGGGTCCCTGGATCTGGAGTTACAGACACTTGTGAGCTGTCTGGGTGCTGGGAATTGAACCTGGGTCCTTTGGAAGAACAGCCAGTGCTCTTAACCACTCTCCAGCCCCATTATTTCTCTGTTCACACTCTCACACACACACACTCACTCACACACACATACACACACACAAACACACACAGAGTTCCACATAGTAGGTAGATTTTTGCTACCCCCCCCCATTACTCTCTTTCTCCTCCCTGTCTGTCCTTCTCTCCATGCCCTGTCTGTCCCTTTGTCCACAGCCTGTCTGTCCTTCTGTCCACAGCCTGCCTTCTACTTTAATGTTGTGTATTCTTGAACACTTACGAAAGTCTTACAACCCAGGACAGGAAGACAAAGGGCCAATTAAAACTGGGTGAAGGTACAAATAGGCGCCTCACTAAAGTAGACCTACAGATGGCAGGTAATCATTTGAAAAGCTGCTCACCATATTAGTAATTAGGAGAAATGCAAATTAAAGCCATGGTAATAGACTGCTCTAATAAACCTTTAGAATGTCGAAAATTAAAAGACTCTATCAGGTTAGCAACACGCCAGCAACCACGGCGGCGATGAGACAACCGGTGGGGACGTGAAATGCCACAGCCACTTCGGAAACATTAGCATTCAGCCAGCATCCCTCCAGCCATACCACACCAAGAGAAATGAAAGCATATGTCCATGCCCAATCCCATGCCGAGTGGCCTTAGCAACTTTTATTACATTAGCCCCAAGCTGGAAACAGCCTGAGCAGTAAATTGTGGCATGTATACACAGTGGGCATGCCACTCAGGATTCAGAGGAGCAGACAGTTGATGCCTGCTTGCAGTCGCTTACACGAATCTCCAATAATTATTCTGAGTGAAAGAAGCCGGATATTAGGGTCATGGCATGTAATCATATTTATGCGGAATTCTATGAAATACAAAGTGATTTTTGTGACCGAAAGCAGATCAGGGTCTCATGAATGAGTGGGGCCTGAGAGCACAGGGTTGGTGTGCGCTCCTTAGCTTGTGATGTCACACACGACTGTCAAAGCACCCATACCAACTTGTACACCTTCTAGAGGGGCAGTTTGTTGTATGGGAATTGTAATTTGGTGGTGCTGTCTGCAAAACAGCCAGGGAGTAAAAAAAATTACCCCCGAAGGATGCCGCTTGGTTAGAGTTGGCATCTCAGGAGCGCTACAATCCAGCCGAGGACAAA
This sequence comes from Arvicola amphibius, assembly GCF_903992535.2. Classification (NCBI taxonomy): domain Eukaryota; kingdom Metazoa; phylum Chordata; class Mammalia; order Rodentia; family Cricetidae; genus Arvicola; species Arvicola amphibius. The sequence continues at coordinate 32,538,834 of NC_052052.2, forward strand.
CTGTTTTATCATTAAAGACATTAGGATGTCGCCCGCGCATGTGCACTGTATGGGCAGGGAAACCATCTTTTAAGAACGAGAGCCACGCTGGAGGGCGTTTGCTACCAATAAAGGGCTGACGGAGTTTGAACTGCTAGGAGGGATTGCAGGAAGAAATGGGCAAAGAAAGCGGTAAGCACAGGTGTAAATCTAAGCGGACCTTCACTCCACCATCCAGGCAGTGCCGGGCATCATCACAAACTAAGGAGGGCGTTATGTTGCCAACTGCTGATAAGATCTGGACAGGGAGAATGTCAGGAGTTGAACGTCTTTCTTGCATTGTCTGGTAGTAGTGTATACAGATAATTGATACCCTTGTTAAGTTAAATAAGCAGGTTAATTAGAAATTAATGCATGTAAAGTACATAACTTAAAGACCTATCGAAGGGTCTGGAGAGATGGTTCAGTGGTCAGGAGTGTTTGGTGCCCTTGCGGAGAATCCAAGTTCCATGCCCTGAACTCAGACCATTCAGAAGGGCCTGTAACTACACCTCTAGAACTCAGACTGGTCAGAAGGGCCTGTAACTACACCTCTAGAACTCAGACCATTCAGAAGGGCCTGTAACTACACCTCTAGAACTCAAACTGGTCAGAAGGGCCTGTAACTACACCTCTAGAACTCAGACCATTCAGAAGGGCCTGTAACTACACCTCTAGAACTCAGACCATTCAGAAGGGCCTGTAACTACACCTCTAGAACTCAGACCATTCAGAAGGGCCTGTAACTACACCTTTAGGGGCTCTTTTGCCCTCTTGTGTAATAAGAGGGGTGAGGGAGAAGCAGGAAAGTCGGTGCAGAAAAGTAGTATAGAAGGAAAGCTCCCAGTACCTGGACTGAACAGTGGGCTGTGTTGACACGTGTACATCCATGTTGGGATGCTGTACATCCATGTTGTTTCTGAGGGACTGAACAGTGGGCTGTGTTGACACGTGAGGCAGGGAGCCGAGCATCCGTGTTGTTTCTGAGGGCAGCGCGGTGTTCCTTTGGCGTTTTCGTATTAGTAAGAAGCCTCCTGCCTGTTGCTCTGCGTTCCACACTGATACCACAGAGCGATAGTGGGGAAGATCGCTCGCCCCACAGAGTAGATCAGAGCAGGGCACCAAACAGTGTAGGCCGTTCAGCTTTTGTTAAAAAGCCAACTTTACTTGACATTCTTGGTGAAACAGATTGAAGTTCATTAGTGATGACTGTTGGATGTGATCATTTTACCCAAATGTGGTGTGATAAAGAGCGGAAACGTCACGGCGCCCCACAGACCCTGAGGTGTTCTGTCTTCAGACTGCTTGTGTGCTCCTTGCATTGCAAGCTGAGCTAGCTGCTGTCTTGGAGAAATGACTCATAGGCAAACGATGGTTATCTGGGTTATCTAGGGTCAAGTAAGGGTGACCTGTTCTCAGAAATGAATGAGGTGAATGAGGTAAACCTGCGTCCAAAAGGAAGCCACTGGCTATGTTACAGCAACAAAACATAGCTTCCATGCGATTAGAATGCTGGAGAACCTGTCTCTGCTGCTCTTGTGTGACTTCCTGGGGAGACCTGAAAACGCAAATTCACTTCAGATAGGTCACCTCTGTAGTCTAGCATCCTCCAAGTTAGCAGGGAGGACAGAATGAGGAGTGGAAGACAGATTGTCAGGTGAGAGAGTCTGGGGACCTACCCCCCTCTTGTAAGGGGACATTAACCCCTTCATTGCTATTACCACAGGCCTTTCTGTCCCTGTATTTTGCTTGTTTTGTTTCCTTGTTTGTGGAGCCAAAGGATCCTGTAGGTCAGGACAGCACTCTGTTCCTTGATGGATGATCATGTTAGCCCAGGGGAAACATTACATCACAGCAGGTGCCGCAAGCCGGCAGCTCGGTTGTCTAAGCAACCTTCTGCTTCCGCCCCTAGTAATAGTAGCGAGTGTGGCTATGTGGTATGGTCACTGGGAGGTGTGGGAAGATGGTCATAACCGTGAGGAACACCCTCTTCCCATTCCCCTCCCCTAGAAAGCGACGAAACCACCCACAGCTGAAAGAGCTATCCACAGCGGATGAATATCCGTAGGTTTAATGACATGGATCCTAGGACACCGCCCTCTGAGAGCTGTCCAAAATTGCATTCTTAAATTAGGTTTTAGTTTTGATTAGCATCCAAGACCATCCCTGGCCATGTGGATGTAATGTTTCCCCTGGGCTAACATGATCATCCATCAAGGAACAGAGTGCTGTCCTGACCTATAGGATCCTTTGGCTCCACAAACAAGGAAACAAAACAAGCAAAATACAGGGACAGAAAGGCCTGTGGTAATAGCAATGATTAACTGTAATCCTTCTTGGTTTTTTTGTTTTTCTATGAGAGGTTGATTATGTATGCTTCATTCACAATAGAGATTTGTAAGATTGAATACACAAACACAGCAGGACACAGTCCCCTTTATTACTGTCCCTGTCTTTGTGACAGAGCACTTGACAAAAACAACCTGCAGGGCAGGGGTGGGGTGGGGGCATTGTTTGGCTCTCAGTTTAAAGGGATACAGTCCATGGTGGGGGAAGTCTTGGTGGCTGAGGTGACTTGGAGCAGCTGGGGCTGGTGGCCTGACTTCCTCTCCTCCTCCTCACTGCTCAGGAAGCAGAGAGCTGGGGCTGGAAATGAGACCTTTTCCCAGCAACCTACTGCTTCCCCACCTCCTGAATGTTCTATCATCTCCCCAAACAGTACCACCAACTCGAGACCACGGGTAGGGACCTTGCATGGTTCAGCCGTAACATTCCTCACCTGGTTCCCCAGCTCCAGTGCAAAGTGCCATCAACTTCACTTCAGAAGTCCCCATAGACACTGGTCCAAGGTCCAGAGTCCCTTCTGACACTCAGGGCAAAGTGTTAGTTAGCTTTGAGCCCCGGGAAAATGAAAAACAACAAAATTCAGTGCCAATACTTTCAGTACACAAGGCACAGAGTAAACATTCCCATTCGGAAGGACAGGGTAGAGACAGCAGTGGGGGACTGGACCGAAGAAGACTGGGCCTCAGTAGGGCAGTTGATAGCACCGTATCTGGCACTGGGGCTCGCCACATCTGAGCACCAATGGATTTGGATAGCCCTGTTCCTACAGCTCTCGGGTCTGGGGCCTACAGTTCAGCCTGGTAGGGAAAGCACAATAGCTGGGACCAGTTTGGTCTCAGGTGGTGGTAGGAGTCTGCGGCAGGGCTGCTTTGTTCCCATGGGCCCCTTGGGATGGCTCCACCCACTGCCTGCAGCTCTCCTTAGCGAGTGTCCCACGTTCCTCACATGGGCAGTCTCCTGGGATCTCACATCTTAGGCCTCACCTGCACAGCCCACTCCAGAGTTCCACGCAAGAAATCGGACCCTGCTAACCGTTGCCTGGACTCACCAGGCTTGGGGCCAGCCTTCATGACCCTGCAAGCACTTGTAGTCTGCATGCGTGCTTGGAAAAAATTAGCTCCATAGCCGGCGGTGGTCACACACCTTCAATCCCAGCACTTGGGAGGCAGAGGCAGGAAGATCTCTGTGAGTTCTGGCCACAGAGGCAAGCCTGGTCTACAGAGAAAGTTCTGGGACAACCAGAGATGTTACATGGAGAAACCCTGTCTTGAAAAACCAAAACAAAAAAGATCATGTAGAATCTATGTTTAGATGTTGCTGCCAAGTTCCCCTGCGAGATCAGGGTGCAAAGTGATGAAGTCTCTTTTCTGTTCCAGTTTTCTGTATCAGTCACTTGTTGTTTGACAAAAGCTGGAAATACCATACGGGACGGAGGTGATTTAGCAGAGTTTCTGGTCGGATTTCTTCATATGTATGGGTCAGGAAGCTGAGTGTGTGCTGGGTTGTAACCGGTGAGGCCCACTCTCCAGAAGTCCACTTCGTCTAGCCAGCCTTCACCCCAGCCTCCTAAAGGTGCCCCAGCTTCCCCACACAGCACAGCAATGAAGGACCAGGTGTTCACACCTGGGAGTCTGTGGGAAACACCGCACGTTCAAATCAGACTAAGATGAAAACTGGAGAAATTTGCAAAAATATAAAGTAAGGTCTCACCTTCTTTTGTGAAACACAGTTTTTTCATAAAATTGGGTTTATGGTGATATTTAATGAATTTTTTGTGATTAGCTGAGTTAGTATATAAAAAATTAGCGTGTAAGTGTTGACTCTCACACTAAGACTCTTGACAGTCATCAGGAAGTTTGACCATCAAACTTACTAAACAATTTTTTTGTTTTGTTTTTCGAGATAGGGTTTCTTTTTTAAAAATTGTTTTTATTGAGCTGCATATTTTTCTTCGTTGTTCTCTCTTCCTTTCCCCTTCCCTTCTGCCCTCTCCCATGATTCCCATGCTCCCAATTTACTCAGGAGATCTTGTCTTTTTCTACTTCCCATATAGATTAGATCCATGTATGTCTCTCTTAGGGTTCTCTTTGTTGTCTAGGTTCTCTGGGATTGTGAATTGTAGGCTGTTTTTTCTTTGCTTTATGTCTAAAAGCCACTTCAGAGTGAGTACATATGATATTTGTCTTTCTGGGTCTGGGTTACCTCACTCAGTATGGTGTTTTCTAGATCCATCCATTTGCCCGCAAATTTCAAGATGTCATTATTTTTCTGCTGTGTAAATGTACCACATTTTCCTTATCCATTCTTCAGTCAAGGGGCATTTAGGTTGTTTCCAGGTTCTGGCTATGACAAACAATGCTGCTATGAACATAGTTGAGCACATGTCCTTGTGGTACGATTGAGCATCCTTTGGGTATATACCTAAAAGTGGTATTACTGGGAGACAGGGTTTCTCTGTATAGTTCTGGCTGTCCTGGAACTTTCTCTGTAGACCAGCCTGGCCTTGAACTCACTGAAGTCCACTCGCCTTTTCCTCCTGAGTGCTTGGATTAGAGGTGTATGTCACCACCACTTGGCTCCAAACAAAATTTTAAAAAAGATTAGAAAGCCCGACAAGTTTTAATACTGCTATTTTTCTGGAATCATTAAAAACTGTGACACATTGGGCTTGGCTTACCTTTCCTTGTGGATTCCATGAGCTGGGGGGGGGGGGGTCTGTTGGTTGGCTGACTTTCAGAAGTTTGCTTATGGCATAGTAATCCGAATAGGTTCCAAACAAAAGACAAATGACAACCATCGAATTTACAGTTTGCCTTTTAACTTTACAGTGGAGCAAAGTGGCACCATGCAGTCTGTCCCCTGAGGGCTCCTGCACATGTATGATGCCTATAAACCAAGGTGGACACACACACACATGTGCACATCCATCAAAATCAAACTAAAAGTCCGCACTCAGTCCCCTGCTTCTCACCTGCGGTACTGTGTCCAAAGCATTGCACCAAATGTTCAGCCCATTATCGCACAGATTATTGCGTGAGATGGTTTTGCTGAACTGTAGTGGGCAGTGTGAGTGTCGTGCGTGTTTAATAAGATAGCCTAAGGGTGGCTGTGTTTGACGCCGGAGGGGAGGGGCATCGCGTCACAGTTTTTGCTTGTTTGTTCACTTTGTTTGCTTGTTTTGAGATGGGATTTTACTGTGTAGCTCCGGCTGTCTTAGAACTCACTCTGTAGATCACGCTGGCCACAAACTCACAGAGATCTTGCCTCTGCCTCCCGAGTGCTGGAATTAAAGGTGTGTGCCACCACCCGGCTCAAGTTTTAAATGATTGTTAACGCTGCGTGTGTCTGCGTGTGGATGATGTGCACGCGAGCTTAGGAGCTGTCTTAGTCACTTTGATGCTGTGACAAAGCGCCACAGCCAAGGCAGCTCAGGAAAGAAAGTGTTTATTTGGGGTTCACAGTTTCAGAGGCTATTATATTATAGTCTGTGATGTCATGGCAGGGAGCATAGCAGCAAGCAGGCAGGCAGGCAGGCAGGCAGGCAGGCAGGCTTGGCACTGGAGTAGTGCCCGAGAGCTTATACATGATCTATAATCGCAAGAGAGGGAGGGGGAAGGGAGAGGCAGAGAGGGAGACGGACTAGAAATGGTGTGGATTTTTGGGACCTCAGAGTCCACCCCAGTGACACTTCTCCTCCAACAAGGCCACACCTCCTAATCCTTCCCAGTCAGTTCCACCAGCTGGGGACCAAGGGTTCAAATTTATGGGGCTATTCTCATTCAAACCACCACAACAGGTACCCACAGGGGCAGAGGTGTTAGGTCTCCCTGGACCTGAAGTTACGGGCAGTTGTAAGCCTTTTTTGGGGGTATGTGTGTGTGTGGGGGGGGGGACAGGGTCTCACTGTGTATCCCTGATTGGTTTAATAACTCACTCTGTAGATTAGGCTGGATTTGAGCCAGAGATCCACTTGCCTGTGCTTCACAAATGCTGGGATTAAAATCAGGCACCACCAGACCGTGTGTGTGTGTGTGTGTGTGTGTATGCGTGTGCATGTGTGTGCATGTAAGAGCAGGTACCCATGGAGGCCAGACATGTGGGATTCACTGGAGCTGGAATTACAGAGAGTTATGAGTTGCCTGACATGGGTGCTGGGAACTGAACTTGAGTCCTCTGTGTGATCTTAACCACTGAGCCCTGTTCTCCAGGTCTTCCACCGCATGCATTTCAATTTAAATACCTTTTCCGATTAACTGTGGATTGACGGGACATAGCCCCATTGTAAGTTGGGTTATCTGTCAACCTGGTTTTGTTTCATTTTGTTGTTGTTGTTTGCTTTGTTTTGGAGACAGGGTCTCACTCCAAGCCAGCTCGGGCTGACCTGGCATTCATGGCACTGGGCTTGCCTGAGCCTCCTCAGTGTTAGGATCGAAAGCAGAAGACACCACAGCTGGTGTTGTGGTGACACCGCTGTAGAAAAGGATCGGTCAGTCAGGGCTGGGAAGATGGCTCTGCTGGTAAAGTTCTTGCCTCGTAAGCATGATGACCAGAATTCAGGTCCTCAGAATGCAAGTAAAAAGTACCAGGATATTTGGTGGGTGCGTATAGTCCTAGTTGTGGGGAGTAGAAACAGGAGCCCCTGGAGCTCACTGGCCAGTGTTGCCGAACCAGTGAGCTCCGGGCTAGTGAAAGAGCCTGTCTCAAAGGGTGTGGATGACACCTGAGGTTGGCCTCTGGCTGCACACGCCTTTGCACGTACATGCACATGTACCCATTTACACATGAATATGTACACAAACTAGATATGCATCAAAACAAAACATCCAGGCTGGCTGCATAGCGCAGTAGTAGCTTACTTGCCTAGATGCACAAGGCCCTCCCAGGTTGGATCCATAACACTTTGAAAAAGAAGAGAAGAAACTTGTAAGTAAGCAGTCATTAGCTTCTCGAATGGTGAAGAATTTTTACCAGAAAACACAACTCTTAAAACTCAGTATGAAATATGGCTTTAATTTTTATCATTTTTAAATTTGATTTTATTTTATGGATATGGGCAATCTGCCTGTATGTCTGTGCACTGTATGTATTCCTGGTGTCTGAGGGTGTTGAATCTCTTGGAACTGGAGTTACAGATGGTTGTCACCCACTGTCTGTGTATGCACGCAGACACACGTGTACACACGCCACGCTGGGAACTGAACTTGGGTCCTCTGGAAGAACAGCCAGTGTTCTTAACTGCTGAGCCATCTCTCCAGCAACCCCCATCTCTGTCCAGATGAACTCTGTGAGACCCTCGGGCACAGTAGGCTTTGGTGGGAGCCAGTATTTCTAGTCTGATCTTTCCCTGTGAGCCCACAGCAGTGGTCTGGCAAAGAGCCCAAATATAACTTGAAAAGTGTGTGAAGCCACAGTGGGATCTTGAAGGTGGCTGCCTGCAGCATCTTCTTCACGCTGTTCTAATTTGAGTGTCAATGCCGCCGCTTATTCAGAGAAGGGTGGGAAATTGTACATATGTTCGTGTTTATATATACGTAAGCACATAGCACATCTAGATTTGCATATGTGTGTATAAAATAGCTGTGAGCATGAAATCTAGAAATAATAACTTTGATTGCCTTCCAGGAAGAAAGCTGGGGGCTGTGAGACAGGAAAAGGTGAGAATGTGCTGGGGAGAGCGAGGGCTAGAGGGAGAAGGAATGCCAAAAGCTGGCGCTGAGGGTGTGTGTGTGTGTTTATGTATATTTGTGTGTCTATGTGTGTGTTTGTGTGTATTTGTGTGTGTCTATGTGTGTGTTTATGTGTATTTGTGTGTGTATGTGTGTGCTTATGTGTATTTGAGTGTGTCTATATGTGTGTTTATGTGTATTTGTGTGTGTCTATGTGTGTGTTTATGTGTATTTGTGTGTGTGTATGTGTATATATATGTATGTGCCATGCTGTGTGATCCAGCATTCCTACTCCCCAGAATTCATGTACAGGGATTCCCACGGTTACCTTACCCACTGCAGAATTTTCTTTGTGTTTGTTTGTTCGTACTATTTTTCTCTTTTTTCTTTTGTGTGTGTAGGTGTCTTGCCTCTATGTCTGTCTGTGCACCATGTGTGTGCCTGCTTCCCTGAGACCAGAAGAGGCTGTCGGCTCCCCTGGAACTGGAGTGACAGACAGTTGTGAGCCTTCACGTGGGTGTTGGCAACCAGACCTGTGTCCTCTACAAGAACAGTAGAGTTGGCCAGGGCTCTTAACATCTGAGCCATCTCTCTAGCCCACCACTGTTTGCTTTAGTAGCAATGTTTGGAAGATATTAAGTATTTGTCAGCAGGGAACGAGTTAATGAATTACGGCTCCCATTTAGTGTGTCTGCAGCTGGAGCCAGAGGGCCCCTATGCACTGGTAGGAAAGGGTTTCTAGAATGTATCTTCAGGTGCTAGACCCGAGCATCGGGAATTCTGTGTGGGGCTAACAATGCTCTCTGTTTGTCATCATTCGAAGTGGGTGCAACTGGCTATTATATTCCTTTGTTGTAAAATAGTTCTAAAACCTTTTCCTCTGGGCTCTAACACATCATTATTATGAGCTTTTTTATTATGAGCAGTAGTTGGCACAGAGGAGCGACAAAATCATGTTTTCAAGTTATTAAATCTGTTCCACTTAGAGCCAATCAGAGTGGCCTCCCGCTGATGTGTTTCTGGTGGCCAAGTGCCTTTATATGGTAGTTCAGCTTTGTACTGGAGCGTTGCTGAGTAGCAGTCGGCCTGCGCCACAAGGGGGCAGCAGAGCCCTTTGATTGCAGCAGCACTGGGTTATGCAGGGTGTTTCTTTTGACCAAGTCCTGCTGTCTTAAAACATGTCGTGCCCCCTATCGTTTTTTTTAATAACTTCTCATAATTAAAATATCAATTACCAGAAGAGATGGGTAATAGATTCTAAGTGTGTGTGTGTTTGTTTGTTTGTTTGTTTGTTTGTTGAGGCATGGTCTCTCTATTTAGCCCCGACTGTCCTGGAACTCCCAGTGTAGACTAGGCTGGCCTCGAACTCACAGAGATCCACCTGCCTTTGCCTCCCAAGTGCTGGGATTAAAGGCGTTCACCACTGCTGGATTTTTGATTTGTGACTCTTTCTTACATATTTAATAATTGTTTTTGTTTTATTTCAAGCAAGGTGGTGATATTTACTCAGAACCATTTCAAAGCTGCTTTTCTCAGAAGGGCTCAAAAAGTATTTATGACCTCATATATCATCTCTAAAATAGTCTTTTAATTGTGTGTGTGTATGTGTGTGTGCGTGAATAAGTTCTGGATTTCACAGTCTCAGTCTTAAAGCTCCCATCCCATTGTGCCTCCCCTGTGTGTTTTTGATGGGGAGATATGGTTTTGGTGCTTAGGCTGAGGCAGTTGGGCAACCTGGCATTGCATGCAGGAAGCAAACTCTGAGATAAAAGTTGGCGAGGCTGTAGGAGCAGCCCCTGGGAACCCAGGAAGGGAGGGGAGAACTCAAGCAATGCTCACACAAGGAGTCCGTCTGTGGTTCTGTCTCAGTGGAGAGAGTTGAGCTGGTCCTTTTGAGTGGAGGTAGGGAGTGTGCTTTTGCAGTTCCTCATTTCCCGCTACTCACAGGTCACAGGCTGCTCCAGGGAGGAGCAGTGCCCTTCAGTCATGAGTGCTGGCAGTCGGGGGATTTCTGGTGACTGTGGCCACAGTAGCTTATTTCTCTAGGGGAGCGCTGTGTGGCGTGCTATGGTTCTGTTCTGGTGTCCAAGTCACCTGAAAGGGGAAAAGGTAACACGGTGTCTAATCCATTTGTGTGGCCGTGACAGAATACCTGATGTGGGGTGACAGTTTTCAGGGTTGGATGCAGCTCGGGATAGAGCGACCACCTCACATGCTTAAAGTCCTGGATTTGGTCCCCAACACCAGGCAAATCAGGCGTGGTGGGAGATGGAGGCAGGAAGGGCAGAAATTCAAGATCATCCATGGCTACTTAGTGAGGACTGACTTTGAATTTGATAAACAGATCAGGCTGGCCTCAACTCACAGAGGTCTGCCTGGCTCTGCCTCCTGAGTGCTGGGATCAAGGGTGTGTACCAACATGACTGGCTCCCAAATTCACATTTTTACAAAATGTCTTCTATGGCAAGCATTAATCTCTCGAGAAGATAGTACTCCTAAAGCTATCTGCCCTCCAGTAGGCCCTGTCTCTTGAAATGTCCCCCACCCACTTCTCAGGACTGCTGCCTTAGGAATCCAGCTTGTAGCACAGGAACCTATGGGGGACAGAGCATTTCCAAACTGTAGCATAAGTTTGTATGGCTGGTATCAAAACCTGTGGCAGTAGACGGAATCAAGGGTGAGCACACATACACTCGAATGTATGCGCTGTGCACATGTGTGTCCAGGCCACAGGTCGATAGCAAGTATCTTCCTCAATTGTTCTCCCCTTCGGTTTTTGAGTCAGGGTCCCTCACTGAACCCAGAGCTTGACACTTCGGCTAGAGTGGAGGCCTTGGAGCGCTGGGGATTCTTCTGCCTGCCTCCTCAGCGCAGGGATTATAGACACAGGCTGTGTGGTGCCCAGCTTTTATGTGGGTGTTTCTCATGGTTCCACCCAGCAGAGGGAGGGGGACAGGAAGATCACATGACCCTCACTGCTGCAGTTCCGCCTGGTTCATAGCTAGAGGGTCGCTTGATTTTTATCACTATTGGCAAACCAAAGCTACTTTTAAAATTACCTTTTAGATTCCTTAAAGTTGTAAGCTTAAGTCACTACCAGCATACCTTCATCGTCTTCTTTACCCGGGGCCATTTAAAAAGATGAGGGGGGGATTAGAAGTGAAATTAAAGGCTGGGGAAAACTAAATGTTACCAGAGGGAAGGAGAAAAAGAAAACTCAGAATCTAAAGATTCTTTGCTCTAGGGAGGCAAAATTCATGGTGTGTGTGTATGTGTGTGTAAGTGTGCCCGTGTGTGCTTACGAGAGAATGTGAGTGTGTGTGTCTCAAGTGTTCTCGTGTGTGTGCTCACAAGAATGCGACTGTGTGTGTGTCTCAAGTGTACTTGTGTGTGTGCTCACAAGAATGTGACTGTGTGTGTGTGTGCGTGTACGTGTGCGTGTGTGTGTGTGTGTGTGTGTGTGGTGTTTAGATTGAGAAGCCCCTAACTTGTCAGGAAACTATGAGAATCAGCTAGTGTCTATCCCTCAACTCTAACAGATGACATGATAGTTGAGGGATCTTGGATGAGGAGGAAATGTTCCTGCAAGTAGCCTTGACAGCTCCTTACTGTCATTGTATTCAGGTGACTGCCACCCACGGAGCTCTGGGGCTGGAGAAGCCCAGCAGAGATATCAATTACTGACACTGTCAGTCAGGGAGGATTACTTCCCCGGGCAGCTTATTTAGGTCGTTCCATCTCAGTGGGTGTGAGTGCAGGAGAGAGGTGCCTGGACCTGAGGTGTCTTGCAGATCCATGGCTGAAGTTCACAGGGAGAAAGTGGGGGACAGGACTGGGTGAGAATCGGGGTTTCAGAGCTGAAGAAGAAGCCAGCTGGGAGAAGCCTTTGAGAAAGCTGTGCTGTGCCAGGTGGGTGGGCCATCAGGGACCTGGGGAAAACGCTCCAGGTGAGCTGAATGTTAGAAAACTTCTGAAACCCCAGTGCTATCTTGTGAGCGACCTGTGAGGAACTGTGGTGGTGGTGAGTGTGTGTGTGTGTGTGTGTGTGTGTGTGTGTGTGATTTTCTAATTTCTACTTCAGTGCCTAAAATTAATTAACTAATTAATTTAGAATTTTCTTTGTTGTTCAAAGACATGGGCTCATTTAGCCCAGGCTGGTCTCAGGTGTGCTTTGAAGCCAAGGATGACCTTGAACTCCTGATTCTCTGGTTCTCTTGCCACCTGCCGAGTGCTAGGATCCTAGTGCCTAGAACTGAAAATCGGGGACCACGTTCCCTTATTTTCTCAGCAAAATTCATCCCACATCCATTTAATCACTTACTAAACAAGTTACTCTATCAGCCCGCGTGACTAGGACAGTCATTTTTGAGATCAAAATTGGTTTTGACCTAATTTTTAGAACCAAAATTACATTAGAGTTTGCTCTACTTTTGAGGGAACTACCGTAGGAAAAAGAAAGGTAAATTTTTAAACCACCTAAGTGCTTATCAGCTTCATAGAATGTCTGCAGTCACTTTTACTTGATATTTTAAAACAAACACAGTTTGGGGAGGGGTGTAGGAAAGGCCATAGACAGGGAGGAGCGGGATTGAGGTGGCAGGACCTGGCTTGTAGGGGTTGCTGTTTGTGTTCTTATGAGGTACCCGAAGAGAAGAACTCCCAAGAGTAAGTTGAATGGAATCTTCCTTAACCACGCCGGTAGGACTGTCTGAATTGAAGCAGCCCCGACCTCTAGTTGGTTTGAGCTTTTAAGAGCAAAGCAGCACAATCGACACACAATCGTGACTATACAGAAAGCAAATGCCATTTACAGAAGTGGAAAGAAATCAGTTCACCGTTAGCTCAGGGTCACATTGTACAGGAATTTAGGGCTGGTCCAGAAACCACTTTCACCCACGATAGTTTTAGCGCTCCAAGTGTTCTTAGGGATACTGTCATGATGGCGTAACTATTGTTCAGTAGCCTACTCCAGTGTCTGCGTTAGGAGGGAGCAGCCAATGGGAGGATTTTAAGCGCTGGAGAAATGCAGATGGCTTTGCACAAAGGAGGAGCCCACCAGCATTGTGACTGACAGAGTGAGCAAGTCGGGAGGGAGTGTTGGTCCCCAGCTGGTGGTGCTGTCTTGGGGGGTTCTGGAAACTTAGGGAGAAGGGACCTAGGTGGTGGAAATAGCTCCCCCGGGTGGGGGTGGGGGGCTTTGAAGGTCTTTCTGCCATCTGCTGCGTGGTCACGTTGGACAGCCTCTGCCTATGCTTGTCTGTCATGACGTGAACTTCCCCATGTGCTGCTACGATGGGGTCACAGCAGTACAAGAGTAACCCACACAGACTAGAAGGATGGAGAGCAGGGGTAGATGTGAGCCAAGGCACTAAGCCTCCAGAGGACGAGAGTAGCTGTCACGGAGGATGGATGGCTGCAGGCACTCGGGGTGACCGGGCAGTGAGTCAGGTCACAAAGGCTATGATGTCACATCAAAGGGCTAGACCTTCCTCAGTAAATGAAAGGGAGGCTGCCGCCACTCCATGAAGTAGGTTTCCCAGAATTGGTATCAAGTAAGTTTCTCACCCCAGGTGGAATTCCCATATGGAAAAATAACTTGCCTGCCCTCCCTGTGTGTTTGCAATTAATCAGCAAAAGTCTCATCATTGGACCAAGGGAATATAGCATGTAAATTAGAAGATACTTTCAACTAAATAATATTGAGGATGTTTCATGCTATAATTTACATAAAGATAATAATAACAATCTTAAGGGAAAATGCATAGAGTTAATTGCATCTGTTAGAAGAAAAAATCAGTCATTTAAACATCAATTTCAAGTTAGAAAATGGACAGACATGGTGTTGCAGACCTGTATCCTATTACTTCAAAGACTGAGGCAGGAGAGTTACAAAGTTGAGGCCCACCTAGGCTACATAAGAAGATACCGTCTCAGCCGTTGACTGTTCTTCCTCAGAACTCCAGTTTCTGAGGACTCCCAGTGTCCACATGGCAGCTCACAGTCATCTGTGTTTCGGAAAATCTGACGCCCTCCTCTGGCCTTTATGGGCACTGCACACATGGGCACACATACAGCTGCAGGCAAAACACCCATACACATAAAATAAAAATAAATATCAAAAAAAATTTAAGGACTGGAAAGATGGCTTAATGATTAAGAACACTTGCTGCTCTTCCAGAGAGACTGAGTGAATTCAGTTCCCGGCATCCACATCCCCCAGATGACTCACAACAGCCTGGCGCTCCAGTTCAGGGCATCCGCATCTTCTGCCTCCTCGGGCACCTGGACATGCCACACACAGAGATACACAAAAGTACATAGAGGCCTCTTATTTTAAAATTAAAGAAAACCACGCAGCACCTTAAACCCCAAGGGGGAACAACAGAAACTAAGGGGGAGTGTGGGAAGCGTGCGGATCATCCTAGCCGGAAGACCACCAAAGGAAGGCGGTCTGTCCAGAGAGAGAGATAAAACTGAGAAATTCCCTGGCAGGACCGATGACAGGAGCTGGGGGAGAGGGAGCAGCTGGGAACAAACAAGTGAACGCCACAAAAGCTGCAGGCTTTCAGAGGCAGCAAGAATATTGTGACCAATTTCATGCCAGAAAGTTCTGAAAATTTGTATATATGGATCAGTTCTTAAAAACTCGGCGTTTACTAGGCTGGGGAGATGGTTCATCAGAATGTGAAGCTGGGCGTCCAGATCCCAGAGCTCACATAAAAGCCAGCCAGGCGTGGAAGCTGCTTGTAATCCCAGCACTTGGGAGGCCAAGACAGGATCCCCAGGGCATGGATGGAGAGCTAGACTAGCTGGAATCCATGAGCTCTGGGTTCTGCGAGAGACCCTGACTCATTAAAAAAAAAAAAAAAGAGGGGTTGCGGGTAAGATTATGCCAACCTGACACAGGCTGCAGTCATCTGGGAAGAGAAACTTCAGCTGAGAAAAGAAATCTACCAGATTGTCTTGTGGGTAAACCTGGAGTGCATTTTCTTTTTCTTTTTTCTTTTATTTATTATGTAGTGTTCTGCTTGCATGTATGCCTGCAGGCCAGAAGAGGGCACCAGATCTCATTGTAAATGGTTGTGAGCCACTATGTTGTGGCTGGGAATTGAACTCAGGTCTTCTGGAAGAGCAGCCAGTGTTCTTAACCAATGAGCCATCTCTCGAGCCCCCCTGTATGTGGTGGGGGGAACCCAGCTCACTGTAGGTGGGGCCACACCTGGCCTAGAGGTCCTGGGTGCTAAAGAAAGCAGGCAGAACAAGCCATGAGGAACAGGCCAGTAAGCAGCTCCCCTCCATCGCTGCAGCATCAGCTTCTGCCTCTAGGTTCCTGCCCTGCTTGAGTTCTTGCTGGGACTTCCCTCAGCGATGGACTCTGATGTGGGGCTATAAGCTGAAGTAAGCCCTTTCCTCTCCAAGTTGCTTTTGGTCACTGTTTTGCCACAGCAATAGAAACCCTAACTAAAACAGCAATTGAAGAAGAGACTCCATGTCAGCTTAGGGCCTACACATGCGTAGACACCAGTACACACATGTGCCCACACACAGGAACATGGATACACACCTGTACTTTTTTTTTTTTAAGGTAGAGTCTCACTGTAGCCCTGGCTGTCCTAGAACTTGCTCTGTAGACCAGGCTGGCCTCCAACTCAGCAGAGATCTGTCTACCTCTGCCTCCCAAGTGTGTGGTGCCACACCCAGCTTGCAAAATTGTTTGTTAAGTGAATAAAGTTCAGCCTTTGCTCATACCAGAACTGCTCTGTGTACTGGCACTAGCGGAGAGCTTCAGTCTGCAGAAGAGAATCTGTGGATTCAAGCAGATAAGCGGGGGTGGGGGTGGGACAGCTCAGTGGGCAGAGTGCCTGCCATGTAGGTATGAAGACCCACATAAAAGCCAGCAGGGTGGCTGTGGCCCAAATCCCAGTGCTGCTGGCCAGAGACAGAAAGGTTCCTAGAGCTCTCTGGCCCGCCAGTCTAGGCGACCTCTAGGTTCCATGAGAGACCTGTGCCAAGAAATACAAACAAAACCCAAGGTGGGTGTGCTAGAGGAAGACACTCAAGGTCCACTTCTTGCTTCTACAACACACATGCACGTGTGTTTGCTCACATGCACACACAGAGAAACATACACAAGCATGCACTACACACTCATTCATCCAAACTTCCTATGGGTAGATTTTGTAAAGTTTCTATTCACAATTGAAGATAAGACAGGGATGCTGCAGAGCACCACCCTTGAGTGCTGAACTTGGTGCACGAAGACAAAGAAAAGGGGCCTAACATTTATTCAGGTCCCGCTAGGGAGGCTCTGGACTGAGACTTTCGTGCGTTCTGTTATTTCGTTTCTATTTCTATTTCTATGATCTTGCTGTCTTAAGCTGAAGGCAGTCATCAAGGAGCAGGATGGGGCCTGGGCAGTGTTTAGATGGGTGGTAGAGACGCAAGCAGCCGTAGCTCTTTCCATTCCTCTCTCATTTGCATGCATACGACAGACTGAAGTCACAGGAAGTCCAGCGAGTGCTCACTCCCTTCCTTCATAGGCGAAGAAGCAAGTGTGAGCACACGACCAGCCTTGTGTCACAACGGGCCTGAGGCTTGAACTTCCCGCCCTGGGAGTGAATAAACCACAACTTAGAGGCACTAAACCCAAAAGATGTTTGTAATGGAAATCCATGTGGAGGCCTTGGAAGCATAGTTTGGGGAACCACACAGAATACTCCCCATTAAGAGTCAGGAAAATGGAAAGGCTGGCCAAGCAGCTTAGCTGGTGGTGTGCTTGCCTAGCCCAGACCCTAGGTTCAATTCCTGGAACCTTGACAAAGTGGGCATGGTGGTGGATACCTGAAGTTCCTGCACGGGGGAGGTGGAGGCAAGAGGATTAGGAGTGTACGGTCATTCTCAACTACATAGCAAGTTCTAAACCAGCATGGGCTGCTATGTAAAACCCCTTTAAAAAAAAAAAGAAGGTAATAACAGGGAGAATTGGGGAGGAAATAGAGATAGTGGGGTGGGGAGAGGGAGAGAAAGACCTAAACAGCTCAGGCCTCTCTGTGAGAAAATTAACACTAATGCAACAGATTTTAAAAAGTATTTATCTTTATTTTAGGTGTATGACTATTTTATTCACGTGTATGTTTGTGCACTGTGTACATGCCAGGTGCCCACAGAGGCCAGAAGAGGGCATCGGATCCCCTGAAATTGGAGTTACAGGCAGTTGCTAGCCACCATGTGGGTGCTAGAAACTAACCCGGGTTCTGTGGAAGAGCAGCAGGAGAGATTTCGGAGTCTGATACAGGGGTGGGATGGGGGGATGAGGGAGAGAAGTCTCGGCATCTCGTGACTTGACATCCTGTGACACAGGGACACAGTAAAGAGGGGGTGTGCCCTGGTCCAAGGCCACAGAGTAGCTGCCCCGGAGATGAGAGCCGGGATGCAAAGGGCTTGGACAGATATGACTGACTCTCAGGACTAGAAACAAAACCCGTCTGAAGAAATCTTGCCCGGCTTCCTGTTGCTTCAAAGGAAGAAATTACTCAACTTAGCAGACATTTCAGAATCCCCACCGCTGATAGGCCCTTTGCCAAATGCAGAGAATAGTAACTGGGGAAAGCCAGGCTCCAAGCTGGAGATCTCAGCGGGTACACAGCTCTTCGCTCTGGCCCTCCGGCTGTCTTTGCAGCTCCATTTTCCTCCGGGAGTGAGGGTCCTGAGGGCGAGGTTTCGCTGCTGCACCTCTTTCAGTTAAAGTCTCCAAGCCGCTGGAATTCCCTCTCCAGTCATGGATCCCCCTCCTCAACACGTCCACCCGCCTCTTTCTTCTAGATCTTTCCATTTGGGCAATAAACTTAATCCTTTATTGGCACACCAGTAAAAACTGTGAGTGTATTTTATACTCAGTATGTCTGCTAGAGATAGCTGGCTGGTTAGAAACGTGAATTAAGAGACCTTTCCCGTGTGCTATGAGCTTGATTCTTAGAATCTTTATACTTAAGTAGTGAGACCTACGGGTGACCTAAAAATGTACCATAAGGTAAGCTACTTTCATTTGTGTATATGGATGTTTGCCTGCACGTGGGTCTCTGCACCACGTGTGAGTCCAGTGCCCATGGAGGCCAGAAGACGGCATCAGATTTCCTAGAACTGGAGATACAGAGCCATTATGAGCTGCCTTGAGGGCACTGGGAATCAAACCCAGGTCCTCTCGAAGAGCAGCCGGTGACCTTAGCTGCTGAGCCATCTCCTCAGCCTCTTGAAACTACTTTTGACCTAGGATCTAAAAATTAGATCAGAACTCAAAATTGTCTGCTCTCTCTCTCTCTCTCTCTCTCTCTCTCTCTCTCTCTGTGTGTGTGTGTGTGTGTGTGTGTATGTTTTAAACATAGGTTCTCATGTGTCCCATGTTGTCCTCAAACTTGTTATGTAGTTGAGAATGACCTTAGACTTCTGATCCTCCTATCTCTACCTCCTGATTACAGGTGTTTACCACTATGCCTGGTTTACGTAGTTCTAGGGATCAAACTTGAGGCACCGTGCATTCCGGGAGATCGGTCCTCAAGCTGCGTCCCCAGTCGGATTTTATTGTTGTTGTTTGTTTTGACCCTGGTAGAGCACTTCAGTCCTCAGTCTTTTGTGTATGTGTGGCCTTTCCTGTCCTATGGAGAACTTGGCCATGGTTGTTAAAGTTAGGACAATAACTGTAACGTCAAGAAAATGAATTTCTTAGACAGGCGGACACCCCCGTTTTAGCAGTGGTCGTGGGCATCATTTTCCTGTCCTCGAGGAGGTGCTTGTCACTGTGGTTTTTGTTCTAGTGCCCTGAGAGCCAGAGCTCTCTGACTTTCAGGATGAATGTCACTATCAGTTCTTCAGATTAGCTTTTAACCTTTTCTTTTTGGGGTGCAGAGGGGAACCTAGGGCCTTCTGCATACTAGGCAGACATCTGGATTAACATTGTCCACATTTGTTCTACCTCCATTGGTGGGAAGATGGGTAAATGTCCGTCTGTTTGCCCCCTCCCCTCACATGTGTGCGTGCGTACGTGCGTACGTGCGTGTGTATGTGTGTGTGTGCGCGCGCATGGCGCACACGCGCACATTTGCATGTGCATGTGTGCGTGTGTGTGTTTCTGTGCTCATCTCATCTCCTCTTTCTTTGATGTCTCATTTAGGCCAGGCTAGCCTCTACCTCACTACCAAGCTGAGGATGACTCTGAGGTTTGATCCTCCTAGCCCCCACCTCCCTAATGCTGGAATTAAGGTATAAGCCACTAAGTCCAGCTAATATTTTTCTTTACAGAATGTAAAGAAGTTGCAGTTTTTGATATTCTGTAGATCATCTCAGGTTGGTTCTAAAAAAAAAAAAAAATAAGGTTATTCTCCATAGGAGAGCGCCACTTTCACGCTAAGAAAACTGTCTTATTAACTCTTACACGAATCACCTAGTAGTCAACTTACTAGTCTCCAGGGGATGAAATGTTCCGCGGTTCAGTAGCTAGCAGATGCTCAGATTTACATCACTGGCAGTGGTGGGACATCCTATCATGGTGAGCCTCCTGGAGACAGGCGCATGAGACGCACGGTGTTTCCAAGCTGCATCTAACCACCAAGGATTAGCCGAGAAAGCCACACATGTGGGGTGTGCTCCAAACGAATTGTCCTGGACTCTGAAAAGAGGCTGTAACAAGAAGTGAGTGCGCTGTCCCTACGTCAGAGAGAGACTATGAAGAGGCAAACTAGCCACGTTCAGGGGTCGGAGCTCTTTTAGAATTTGTATATGAGGAAAAGGAGATAGGAAAGATGTCGGGGCTGTTGTGGACTGTGCAGGGGACATCCAGTCCTTGGAGAGTGGGGGTTGTGACAACTTTGTTCTTATTTCACTGCGCAGATGAAAAAAATGGACAGTTTTATGTCCTGTGTTGTGGAAAGTGTTGGGCTGTTTCCAGAAGTCCGGCACCTCCAGCATGTGCAGGTGTTTAGTGAATCCCCCACTCGGTTCCTTCTGGAATATTCAGGACTTTTGTCTTGTTGAATATGAGCTAAGTGAGGGACTAGACAGAAGGCTTAGGTCCACGCAAGCCCCAGGAGAAGGAATGACTAACGCCTGTGTGGAGGATGCAACCGTCACCCTCAGAGCTGCGGAGATTCTGAGGCAGCAGCTGTTAAGTGTTGTGACAGTGTAGAATTGTGTCCTTTCATTTACAGTGTAAACCTGTGCGGTAGGATTTTTTTTTTTTTTTTTGAGACAGGGTTTCTTTGTGTAGCTTTGGCTTTCCTAAAACTCTCTCTGTAGACCGGAGCTGGCTTCACACTTTCAGAGATCTGCCCTATTCTGCCTCCCAAGTGCTGGGCTAGGATTTTTGTTTCTTAAAGTTTCCCGAGGCTGGAGAGATGGCTCAGAGGTTAAGAGCGCTTATTGCTCTTCCAGAGGTCCTGAGTTCAATTCCCAGCAACCATATGGTGGCTCACAGCCATCTGTAATGAGATCTGGCGCCCTCTTCTGACCTGCAGGGATACACGCAGGCAGAACACTGTGTACGTAATAAATTAAAAAGATTCCCTAGCTCCTGCCTTGTCTTTGCTCATTTGCTCATTCCTCTGTCACTCAGGTCCCTGAGGGGCATGTCTTGGGTGACAGGCATGGTTCTCAGTGGAGATCTCAGTGGAGATCTATGGGAGTTAAGTTGGAGGGTACCGATGGATGCCCGCAGCTGCAGCTGCTTTCAGGAAGTTTTATGAAACCCTATATGTACTGGCTTTTCCTACAGATACATACCTGGGATAAAAATTTACAAATTAGGCACAGTAAGAGATTAGCAATAATAATTAGCTATGTAAAACAATAATTATGGCAATACACTATTAGAATTTCCTGCATCGCTGCTTCTGCATGTGGGGCACAGGCACTACACAGTGCTGCAGCAATTGGTCTGAAAACCAGGATGCATGGCTCCTGAGCTCCTCTAGGGACGGTAGTGTATGCAGTGAGAACCCTTTCTGTGAAGAAGTAATTCGTGTCCCCGGCAGGAGAGCACCCAGATGGAACAAGATGCCAGCGATTTCATCACACTAGTTGGAAACATAGAAGCTTAAAACTCAAGAGATAGTTATGTCTGGAATTTTCCATCAAACAATTTCAAGTCACAGTTGACTGTGGGCAGCTGAAACCACAGAAAGTGAAATTGTGGATGAGGGGAGAATACTGTATCGTAAAAAGGATCTTCTGTGATGCTCAGAGTCTCCGGTCTCCACTAGGAAACTGGCACCAGACACAAATGAGTGTTTGGGTCTGTGGTCACTCTCCAGGGAGAAGGCTGAGACGCTGTGCAGGAGAGGAGAGGCAGAGTCACTGCCAGCCCATGGCGTTGGCTCTCAGGGTAGCGCCAAGGGTGCTGACCTGCCACCTCCTCCATTCTTGCTTCTGCCAGCTTCTTGTCGCTTGTCTCCTTCCCTAGTTTTAGAGTAAGAACCAGCTGACCTGCCCTGTGACTACCCCGGCACCAGTCCATAAGGATAATGCATTAATCCTTGCGGGGTAAAGCCAGCCTCCTTCCCTGTTGTCAGAACCCCTACCCCCAAAAAGTTAGAAATAGGATTTTTTTTTGTGAAATATTCTGACTTATAAATGTTAACAAATTCAGAATTTCCCAAACATTCTGTGGGCTAAACTTGATACATCTGTGAACCCCCAGCTTACAACATCTTGGGACGCAGGAGTTTAGTTATTGAGTTAGTGAGAATTCTCGTAGATGTTTAGTTTATTGAGTTAGTGAGAGTTCTGGTTCAAACATTAAGGGACGTTCCCTTATAGCCTAGCCCTATTTCTTAAAATTAATTTTATTTTTACTTATGTGTAGGGATGCAGTGGGGGTGGGTGTTGTACATGTGAATGAAGCTGCCTGCTCACAGAGGTCAGAAGAGGGCATTGGATCCCCTGGAGCTGGAGTTAGAGGTGGTTGTGAGCCCCCTTACATGGGTGCTGGGAACCCAACTCCAGGCATCTATAAGAGCAGCAAGCGCAATACCTGCTGAGCCCTTCTTCCAGCCCCCTCCCCAGTGTGATCCTTAATAATGACTGTACTTTTCTTTTTTTCCTTACTTCCTTCCCTTAATCCAGACAATAAAGATCTACAAATAAGGGGTGGGCAAAGAGATTTGTCCACTGTTGCCTCCATGACCCAACCCGATCAAGGTCTCTCTGAGGCTGGGCCTGGGTTTCGTTTTTTTTTTGTTATTATTTGTGTATATACTAAGGATCGAACCTAGGGTCTCATGCTTGCTAGGTAAGCAATACCACTGAGCTATATCCCCCAACCTTTTTGTTAAAAGCTGTTTTATTTTAAGACAGAGTAAAGTTGTCCAGGTTGACCTTGAGTGTGCTCTGTAGCCTCGGGAGGCCTTGAACATGGAAGCTTCCTGAGTACCTGGGATTACAGGTCTGGGCCACCGGGTACAACTGATAATAGCTTTCTTGAAATACAATTTATAGACCATAGAGTTTACTTCTTTAAAGCTGAATGTTCAACTGTTTTAATATAGTCACAGAATTATGCAAACACCACCACAACGTTTTTATTAATTTTTTTTCATTCATTTTACATGCGAATCGCAGTTTTCCTTCCCTCCACTCTTCCCATTCCCTCCCCCTCTACCTCCTGTCTACCCTGCCCCCTCCCACCGGCTCCTCCATTCAGAAAGGGGCTGGCCTCCCATGGGAAGAAACAAAGTTAAGGCAGGACCAGGCTCCTCCCCTTGCATCAAGGCTGGGCATCCCAACATGGTGAATAGGTTCCAAAAAGCCAGCTCATGTGCCAGGGGCAGGTCCTTATCCCACTGCTAGGGGACGCACAAACAGACCAAGCTACACAACTGTCACCCATATGCAGAGGGCCTAGGTCGTCCCCATGCAGGATCCCTGTTGGTCCGGAGTCTGTGAGTTCCCACTAGCTCAGGTCAGCCCTCTCTGTGCACCCCCCTCTCCCGTCATGTTCTTGACTCCCACATCCACACCCCCACCCATCCCGCTCATACAGTCCCTCCTCCCTTTCTTCAACTGGACTCCTAGCTGAAGCCCAGTGCTTGGCTGTGCTCTACATCTGCTTCTGTCAGTTACTGGAGGAAGGCTCTCTGATGACAAATAGAGTAGTCACCAATCTGATTACGGGGTGGGGGGGGACAGTTCAGGCACCCTCTCCACTATTGCTAGGAGTCTTAGCTGGGGTCATCTTTGGCTTAGAGTTCCCTGGCACTAGGTTTCTCCCTAACCCCCAAATGGCCCCCTCTATCAAGATATCTCTTTTATTACTCTCCCCTCCATGCTGCCCCCTACTCCATCAACCCCATGTTCCCATCCCTCATCCCCTCCCCTCCATCCCACCCCGACCCTGCCTCCAGTTTACCCAGGAGATCTCATATATTTCTGCTTCCCGGGAAAATCCATGCATTCCTCTTAGGGTCTTCTTTGCTACTCAGCTTCTCTGGGGTTGTGGATTGTAGCCTGGTTATCCTTTGCTTTACAATAGATTAACTTTTTTAGTCTTCGATAATATAGCAATGTAAACTAAAATCCCATGTTTGATTGAAGGGTTAAAATGAAAAAGACTGACCATGCATTGTTGACGTGCGTGTGTTAGCATCGAAACTCACATCTCTGGAAGGGATCAGAACCAAAAAAAATGTTATACAACTCCTTTAGAAAGTATTTTTTTCATGTTCTTAATATGGCAAGAGTATACATGTCACATCGTGCATACTTTCCCTTCACTGATATTTATCCAAAGAAAATTAGACCATATGCTCCTACAGAACCTTGGAAAATTGACTTCACAGAAGTTTTATTTCTAATACAACACTATTAGAATCATCTCAAGGTCCATAAGTAGATAAGAAAATTGGAATAGAATAGAATATTGCCCAGCAATAAAAATCATATTATTTCCTTTATGTGAAATTAAACAGAAAACAGATCTCTTGTTACAGAGAATTTGGTGGCCAGGCATTGTGGTGCAAGCCCTTAATCCCAGCACTTGGGAGCAGAGGTAGGCAGATCTCTGAATTCAAGGTCTACAGAGTGAATTCTAGGACAAAACTATATAGAGAAACCTTGTCTCAAAAAAAACAAAAACAAACAAAAAACCCAAGTGGACTGGGAATGAGTGGCAGGAACTACAAAGGAACAGTAAGAAACCTGATGGACTTGAGGGGTTGAGAGGTGGCTCAGTGGTCGAGAGCAGTTTTTCCTCTTGGAGAGGACCCGAGACCCATGTCAAGTGCTCACAACCTCCTGTAACTCCAACTCCAGGGAATCTGACAACATCTTGGGCCTCTGTGGGCACCCACCACCCACACATGTGACGTATCCGTACTTAGACAGAAAAACCTCAGAATAACTGTACTTTCATAACAGGAAACCTGGTGGACTTGAGTACCAACGTGAACCAGCGGGTAAAGGTGCTACCGAGCCTGGCAGCCTGAGTTCAATTCCCAGGACCATGTGGTAGAGGAGGAGCCGGACTCCTGAAAGTTGTCATCTGACCTCTACATGTGTGCCCTAGCACAGGCACCCCCAAATAAATGAGGAAATGTAATAAAGAATTTGGTGGGCTACTGCATGCTCTGATTTTTATTTATGGTATGTGATGCTTACTTACCATGTGCATGTAGTTGTCCAAAATTTGGTCTCAAAATAAGAAACACGTACTGTTTGTTAAGGTATTTTTATATAAACCTCAAAAGAAATATGTTTTGATAATCTTTTTCAATATAAAGTATTCACTATCAATGGGCAAAATGTACTTTTTAGTTTGTGTTGCCAAATGTCTACTTTGAAGATATTAAGGTATAGATAAATATAAAATAAATATAGTTTTCTAACAGTTAAGACAGATATCATCTCAACCACTGACAGAACAGTTTTTAAATGGAAACAATTTATATTATAATCTTCCATAAGAAGTTGTATGCCAGATTGGTAGAGTGTGTGTGTGTGTGTGTGTGTGTGTGTGTGTGTGTGTGTGTGTGTGTGTAACGTGACCTATTTTCCTTCGGTGGTTCCCTAACCACAGATACTTGCCTGTTCTAGCACTGTGTATATAATAAACGGAATCATACAACTTTTGCCGCTGGCTTTTTTCAATTAGCATCGTATTTTAGAACTCATCCATATTATAGTACACATTAGTACTTCATTTCTTTTTGTGGCTGTGATATTTTTAATAGGTTAATGACCACATTTTACTTATTCACACATGCATTAATGGATCTTTAGTTTTCTTTATTTTTGATCATTAGAAATAATACTGCTGCAAATATTATGGTGTAAATGGATGTTTCCTGTCCCAACTGCCAAGTCCCAAAAAAACTGATTCAAAGGCTGAATATGAATTATAAATGCTTGGCTGATAGCTCAGGCTTGTTACTAACTAACTTTTACTTAAATTAACCCATAATTCTTATCTATGTTTAGCCACATGGTTTGGTACCTTTTCTCAGTACAGCATTCTCATCTTGCTTCCCTACCTGTGCCGACTCTGACTTTGCCCTTCCTCTTCCCAGAATTCTTAGTTTGGCTCTCACACTCAATCTCTTCCTGCCCATCTATTGGCCAATCAGATTTTTATTAGCAAATGAAAGTAATAAATATTCATAATGTACAAAAAGATTGTTTTGCAGCATTTCCCCCTTTTTGTCTACATAAAAAGGAAAGTTTTAACTTTAACATAGTAAAATTGTGTACAGTAAAAACAGTTATCAAGTAAGAATTACAGTTACAATGTCCAGTCCATTTGTATTTGACAAAATTAGAGAAAGTACTCTATTATTTATTTTACATTGCTAAGTTTAAAGTTTTATATCTAATTTACTGTCTATTATAACTAAGGAAAACTATAACTCTCTAGTCTTCAACTCCATCAAAGACCACAGAAGGGTGAAATGTTCCCTAATTACAGGGACATCAGGCTGCCTCGACAGTCGCTCAGAGTTCCGCCGTAACTCTGGGGCATCCAACTCTGGCCTACAGGTCTACCATATCTGGCAGACTTGCCGTTGAAGCAGGGAATTTTGAAGGACTGTCCTACCTAGTCTTGACAAATTTCAGCAGTCGCCTTTTTTGTGTCCCGCTGGTCCAGTTTGGACAGTAACTGTCAGCAACTGAGGCAAGGGCAGTTTCTTTGCCCACATGGCTAGCTTTTGCCATAAAGAAAGCAAACACCATGTGGAGTTTTTTCAATACCCAACATCTTCTCTGAAGTAGATTGGTGGTACCAGGAGCAGACAGGTCTCATTGTCATAAATATATATCTATTCATGACCTTGAAAACATACCTAACATGACTATAAATTTGGCTATTTTAGATGACTATTAATCTGTATTCTTAATTATGCGTTGCATTTTAAAATGAGCTGTATAAGCACAATACCCCAAACAAGTGGAAACATACATACAGCATAACAGAAATAACTTAATTAAAATCCATACAATGTAAAATATCCTGAGATTAATAACTGTTTTTTTTTGGATTAAAGTAGATTCAATAATCTGTCCTTTTATCCTATTTCTATATCCCCCTTTTCTTTTTAGAAAGAGATCCTTGAATCTAGTCTTTTTGTTTAGCTTTTTTCTTATTACCAATAACAGCTTGCAGCCAACCCCCCTTAAATGATAATAAATATCCATAATCTATTTTTTGGGAATCTGTGTGTAGTTTTCTAGACTACTTCCTTGTGATTTAGGGGCGCTGGTAATCTTTGAGGCATCTTGAAAAAATTTAGGATAATGGTTAAGTCTTTGGCTGGAGTAGGCTGTGAGGCTGGATCATCTTAACCAGCAGACTTGAAGCTTTTTTTTTGCCTGTAGAACTCTGAGGAAACTGCAACAGAAGCATTTTAAGATGCTGTATCACCAGGCCATCTGTTTTTATTGATGGCTAGTCTCCTTGCTCTGACAATACATAAACTTTTAAAGGTAGCAGACATGTCTGTATTAATACAAGTATAGACTGTGCATTGTACACAAGTCAGCCAAAGATGATTTTTTTTTGTTATGTGTTTGAGCAGGTAAATATGCATCACATGTCTTGTATTTCTTTTAGGTTTATTTCTTTATG
This sequence comes from Arvicola amphibius, assembly GCF_903992535.2. Lineage (NCBI taxonomy): Eukaryota > Metazoa > Chordata > Mammalia > Rodentia > Cricetidae > Arvicola > Arvicola amphibius. The sequence continues at coordinate 32,565,966 of NC_052052.2, forward strand.
TTTGTAGCCAGGATTTTCAGGAGGTCTTCCTCGATCAAACCTGATTTTTCTTAACCCAGAATGAATCCAGAACCTCTCATTTCCTGTGGAAATAAAAGTATAACCTCTCCCCCAAAGTAACATATATTTTGACTTAAATTTTGAAGTCAAGATAATTTTAAAATATATAGGTTGGTTTAATATAGCAGTTTTCATAATCCAAGGTCTTTTAGCAGCCCAAAACTTTAAAGACAAAACAATAATATATTTAATCCAGACTTTCTGTGTGTTTTCCGCCTTTATGTGGCTTATATTTTTTATTACTCTATTCTTTTTTAAGGACTTTCTTGACCTTTTTTCTTCTCCCAATCCTACATATATTTGTCTGAATCTTCTTACTGTGTATCTGTAACTTTTTCTGTTTGCATGAACAGAAATTGGCTGTGTGATCTGATCATGGCGTATCGGTGCTGGCTCTCCTGCTTGGTTCCCTGAGAGTCTAGTCTCATGGTAGAGGCACGTTTACCACCCCATCTCTGGGAAGTTTCTAGGTCCGTGCTGCCGTCGAACTGCATTCTTCCCACTGCTCATGAATTCCTAATTTAAGTGTTTGGTGGCAGGACCTCTTGAAAGAGCTTTCAGCGCTCCCAGCCCTAGAAAGCCCAGTCTTTCTTAAAGGATCTGTGCCTCTGCTCTCTGCCAGCATACAGAGGCCACCCAAGAAAATGCAGCTACCAAGAAGCCATGCTTAAGTCACTGCCTAGACAGTCACCCAAAGTTCTTCTGTAACATTGGGGCATCCATCTTCGGCCTACAGGTCCATAGTATCCAGCAGACTTTTCATGAAACAGGAAATTGAAGATCTGTTCTTCTGTGTCCTGCAGAATCTCTGGCAGTTTCTTCTATGAAGCAGGAACCCTGAAGGACTATTTAATCTTTTGGAAAGTTCTGCAGTCACTTTTCTGTGGGTCCTACATGTTGAGTTCATACAGTGTACCATCAAGCATTCCCAGCAAGAGCAGTTTATTGCCCAAATGGCTAGCCTTGTCGCATTGAAGGCAAATTCCATAACGAGTTTCTTCAATGCCCATCAACCTCTCTGAAGTAATTGGTGCTGCCAGAAGCAGGCATATCTCACTGTCAAGAAAAGTCTAAGTTCTTAAAACTTTTTAAATGCCATATTCTGTAAGTCATTGAGTGTTGAAGATTATCTAACTGAAATATATCTCTGCATATCTCGAAAACCTAACTAACATGACTAAAGTTTGATTATTATAGATGAATATATATTAATCTGTATTTCTTATCTATACATTATGTTTTTAAGCGAGATGCATAAATATGATTCCTTAAACAAGAGCAGAAATACATATAAACAGTGTAACAAAAATCGACCTTAAATTTGTATCAATAAACCAAGATTAATACCAATGCAAAGTATTCATCTGTATATCATATTTCCCTTTAAATGAAAACAAACATTTATAAACAATCACTTTGGGAATTTGGGCAGAGTTTTCTCCAAACTGCTTCCTGATGTTTGTTGGAGGAGTATTTTTAGGGTTCATGGAGACCTTTCAGGGCGTCTTGTTCCATAAAACCACATTAGCCTGGAAGGAATCCACAGGTTCTCATCTTCTGTGGACACAAAAACAGAATCTTTTCCAAGTAACATATCCTTAGGATCAGATTTTGAAGTCAAGATACCTTTATATTGGTTTAGCTTAGCAATCAAATGTCTTTCTGCAGTTAACTCATTAATAGTCAAAAAATTTGAAGAAAACACAATAATTTACATAATCCAGACTCTCTGTGTATTTTCCATTTTTACATTGCTTTTTTTAGTATTACTTTTACTGTCTCTTTAAAGACTTTGTTTTATTTCTTAAAACTATTTTTTTATAAATGTATATACTCTCCTCTCTCTTCCAAGACTACTTACATTTTTTTTTTTTTAAAACACACTGTATCTCGTTTAGAGGTCTTTTTTTTTGTCTGAATCTGTCCTATTGTGCATCTGAAATCCTTTTCTGACAAGGAGGTTTTTTTGTTTGTTTGTTTTTTATTTTAATGGTAAGTGGTGTGGTTGCTGCTGCCTTGGATGCTGACCCCGCCACTTTCAGACTTTCAGTGTGGCGGAGGTATATTTACCCTCAGCTCTGCAAGTCATGTCCTTGACCCCAGCCCCAGGCACAGAGGGGGTCTATGTCACCACTAAGATACTTGTAGCACTCGGCTCACAAACTCCATGTAAGTGTTTCTTAGTAGGACCTCCCCAAAGAGCCAGCACCATTTCTGCCACTAGCATGAACCAGGAGGTCATCTCTTAAAGCAACAGCACCCCTGCTAGCCACCAGCAAACAGTGCCTATTTGAAAAAATATGGCGACCAAGAAGTCACAATTTACTCCTATTTTTGAGGTTCTAGAAGCCCCCCCACTTTTTAAAACCTTTCTTAGGCTTTATTTGGAAATTCTTGCCAAATGTTTGGCCACCATTATGTACATGGAGACTGAACTTTTGTTTTCTGAATACACACAGAAACTGTATTTATTACAACACTGTTTGGCTGATAGCTCAGACCCATTTCTAGCTAGCTCTTACATCTTAAATTAACCCATTTCTATTAATCTGTGTATCGCCATGAAGCTGTGGCTTACCAGTCAGGTTCTGTCATCTTTCTCCTTCGGCAGCTACATGACGTCTACCTGAGTCCACCTTCTTTCCTCCTCTATCTTTGGTTGGATTTCTTGCCTTGCTATATTTTGTCCTGCCATAAATCAAAATAGCTTCTTTATTAACCAGTGAAAATAAAGCATATTCATAACACACAGAGGAGAATCCTATATCACTGACAGGCCTAGCTTGATGCATACACAGTGACACAGCTGAGATATATATATACAGCACTTTGATGAGGTATGTGTCTCTGCATTAGCACTAACCCACTGCAAAGAGAAGTTTCTCTGGCCAAAGTTGAGAGCAGCACAGATCCATGAATATAAACATAAATATTTAGAAGGTAGCTTGATAGCATGATGGATTAGCAAAACAGCAGCCATAGAAAACCCTGTGGCAGGGGCCTCAGATCTAATCAGAAAGTGTTTGGTTAGCTGCATATCCTATTGTGCCACAATCACACCGGTAGGTGCATCTTCCCAGGAAGATTTCATAATGTAGCCATGCAGGGTCCAGTGCCAGATAAGACCATTGGTTCCTTCTCCCCTCCATCCCTAGCAACCTGTATGGCACCTCCTGGACCTGTGTACATCACCCAGCATGGAGAGAGTTTCCTGGTCGGTTCAGGTAGACTTCTCTGTGTCCTGCATCTAGAATGAGTGGTGGCTTACCATCTAATGGTGGGCAGTGGCCTGTGCTGTTAGACATACCCCAGCCCACTTTTACATGCATGCTTGGGGTCCGAACTCAGCTCTTCAAGCTTGTGTGGTAGGCACTTTACTAACCAAGCCATCTCCTCAATGCCAAAGACCCTTTGAAGCTAAAACAAACAAAAATAGACAAATCTCAAAACCTCAGGCCCTTTAACCTAGGAAATTTTTATTGAATTAAAAATTAATTTTTTTCCTTTCTACATTTTTCTTATTTGCTCTCATTCTAGATGTCATACTTTTTATTTTTACTTTTTTTTGGCTTTTCAAGACAGGGTTTCCCTGCATAACCCTAACTGTCCTGGAGCTTGTTCTGTAGACCAGGCTGGTTTTGAACTTACAGAGATTCTCCTGCTTCTGCCTCCCAAGTGCTAGGATTAAAGGCATGTGCCACCACCTCCCAGCCTTTCTTCCTTCCTTCCTTCCTTTCTTCCTTCCTTCCTTCCTTCCTTCCTTCCTTCCTTCCTATTATGGACTGGTTGGCCTATTGCTCAGACTTATTACTAACTAGCTTTTACAACTTAAATTAACCCATAATTTGTACCCATGTTTAGCCATTTGGCTTGGTACCCTTTTTTCAGTAAGGCATTCTCATTTTCTAATCATACTTTCTTTTTTTTTAAAAAAGATTTATTTATTTATTATGTATACAACATTCTTTCCATGTATGCTTGCATGCCAGAAGAGGGCACCAGATCTCACTATAGATGGCTGTGCGCCACCATGTGGTTGCTGGGAATTGAACTCAGGTCCTCTGGAAGAGCAATCAGTGCTCTTAACCTCTGAGCCATCTCTCCAGCCCCCAACCATACTTTCTAATTTAAAAAAAAAAAATCTCATTTCCTGTTTCTGGCCTTTAGCTCTATACTCTGAGAGTTTTCCTCAACTTGTTTCCAACCTTTTTTTTTATTCCTGGTATTATATTTTTAAAAGATTCATTCTATTTTTGTGTGTTTGTGTGTGTGTGTGTGTGTGTGTGTGTGTGTGCAGGTATTTACAAAGGCCAGAAGAGGGCAGTAGATCCCCCTCGAGCTGTAATTATAGGCAGTTGTGAGTCACCCCATGTGGGTGTTGGTAATTGAACTTAGGTCCTCAAAGCTGGTGTATGCTTTCAAAAATGGAACCATCTCTCCATTCCCTAAATGTGCCATTTCAAGTGGTATTTCCTACTTGACTCATGAGTAAAATTTCTACATTGATATTCAATGTTTTGCTTTATAAGCTTTTTATCTCCCTATGTATTTGTGGTGGTTCCATTTTGGTTCTCACTTGTTTCAGTCTCCTGTCTTTATGTGTGAAACTTTCTTCTGATGCCCTGTGATGCTCAGTTCCTAGTTATAAGCTGGTGTCTTGTTTACATCTTTACTTGCTCTTCCGTGGTACCCAGTGCTTCCCAGTATGGGGGAAGTTTGCTGAATCCTTCTTTCCACTTGATCCCTAGCTTCTAAATTTTGGTGCTGGCGTCTCCTCTCCTGTTCTTTGATTTTGTGTACTTCTGCTTTTTTCCCTCGTCATTTTGGAGCTCTTTAGGAGGAAGTGCGTATTAATTGGAGGCTGCAAACATTCTTTTCCATGCCAGATGCAGTCCATAGCCTGCTTTCGTGTGGCCTCACTTAAAAATGGCTTGATGTGTTAAGGGCTTTAAGCGGAAAACCAAAGAAGTGAGAAAATAAGCAAAATCATGGGATATGTCACAGAGACTTGATGTAGCCAACAAAGCCTTAAAAATTTACTGGCCATTTGTAGAGAAAGATTTCCAGTTCCCGACTGAAGCCCATTTTTAACTGGGTGATTGATTCCTTCCCTTTTAGTTTCCCTGGCTGATGCCCACTCAGATTTTATCAATAACCAATTGTATAGATCCTCACCTCCCCACATCTGATCGGATCCTCCCATTTTCCCTTTGCCATCTCATCCTCTGCAGCATACCCTCCACCCCAGCACCATGCTAGATGCTCACATCCCTAACCTCCTAACATGCCTGCATGCGTGCGAGCGTATGTTAGGTCCTCCTAACATGCCTGCATGCGTGCGAGCGTATGTTAGGTCCTCCTAACATGCCTGCATGCGTGCGAGCGTGCGTTCTGTCCTCCTAACATGCCTGCCTGCCTGCGTACGTTCTGTCTCACACCACCATTACTGTGGTTTTTTTGAAGCAAAGGTCTTGACATCATCAGCTTACTAAAACAAAACAAAAAAATCTATAGTGCCTTTCTCTGCCTCTTCCAGTTGATGAAATCCAGACTCCTAACAGGCTTCAGAGCCACACCCTGGCCTACTTCCCTGCCTTCCTTTCCCCCCATCCCTCCCTTCTCTCTGCTTCTCTGTGTATCACTGTCCTGTTGTGTCAGCAAGACCACCTTGTGATGATGATGATGATAATGATGATGATGATGATGAAGGTGATGACTAAATTGTCATCAGCCCCCATGTACACTGAGGTCTCCTCCATGCCGGGTGCCTGATGTGCCTCACCAGCAGGTTCCAACAAAGCCCTTCATAGACGGTCCCTCCATCACAGTATGAGCCTTAAAACTTCTGCTTTAAAAAAATTACATTGTATTTATTTTCTGTACATGTGTGTGATGCTTGCTTGTACTCATGCTCGTGTATTTACATGCTCTCATGCGTGTGTGAGAACATGCATGTATATGTACATGTGGGGGGGCAGGGAGTGGTCAGAAGACAGCTTTCAGAAGTCACTTCTTCCACATGCATGCCCTGGGGATTGAACTCAGGTCATTAGGCTTGGTAGCAAGAGCCTTTACTCAAAGAGCTGTCACTACCACCCTTAATAATTTTTAAAGCATTTTTTTTGCATGAGATAAGTATAAAAAGTCCTTTGTCTACAAATCTGGTTTAAAGTAATGTGAGTATATTTATAGTCCCCCCCATTTAGTGTAAAAATTCATGGCAGAAATACTTCCTTGCAACAATGTTGCCTCCAAGCCTCATAGTGGTGGGCTGCTAGTCATGTTTGCTTTGTGCAGCATACAGATGTTGTAAAATCTGAAACACTGCCACAGACTGGAGAGGGAGCTCTGTCAGTAAAGGATTTCACTAACAAGCATGAGGGACTTGAATTTGATCCCTAGGGTGTGTATAAAAGGAGGGGAAAGAGAGGTAGAAATAGGCTGATCCCTGGAGTGTCACGCAAGGTTGTCTTCTGGCCACCACAAGCATGTGCACATACATGCACATACAGTAACATGTATGCTCACATAGCAAGGGACAAGAGCTAGAACTGTTGTGTCTCAGGGTTTCAGGTGAAGAAACCTTATCCTCCTTACCCAGGAGGAATCAGCTCCTAGCCATAGTGAGTGGGGCGGAGGGAGGGGGACAGAGCCTAGACAGACTTGATAGTCTGCCTCAGAGTTGACACCTTGCGGGCCGTGTCGTGCCATCAGACAGCTTCAGGTCCCTGCTCTGCTCTCTGTTCCCTCGGTGACCCGTCCAGACCTTCCTTTGTGCCCAGGCTGGGCCCTATCAACAGCAGAAACAGTTCCGTCATCCCCAGCCCATGCTCTTGGCTGACTTTCATTTGAGACTCAGTGTAAGGATTGCTCCGTCATCTCCCACTTGCACTGGACCCTAACTGGCTCGAGGCTGTACCAGTCTGCGTTTCCTTCATCCGTTTCTCCCAGGGCAGCCTCACTGACCTTTCCCACGCCCCTCAAGGCCCACAGCTCACTTCTAGTGTGTCACTCTCCATTTCAGCGCGTGCCTGCATTCATCTTCCTTCCAGCTGCTTCTTCACACGCCAGGTGTGTACACAGTGCCACCCCCGGGGACCCAGCCTCTGAGGGCAGCGGTTGGTAGAGCCAGCTCCTCCCAGACTTCCTGCTCTCCCTGTGTGTGCTGATGCCCCAGGGACTGTCCTGCCCCAGTCTTTCGCCAAGTGCCTTTTGTCTTGTGGTATGACATAGCAGGTTTTTCCCCTCAATTTCATGGTGACTCACTTTTTAAAAATAGTCTTTGGTGTGTTAAAGCCTTAAAAAAAAACAGAAAAACTTTAATCATTGTATTGACTGCTTCCCTTAGTAACATGCATTCTTGCCTCCTGAAAGAGACTCTGAGATATTAATTAGGGATGATCATACCCTTCTGAACCTCACCCGCCTCACGCCTCACTTCCCATGCCTCAGTGCGTTTGCTTACTCATTCCTACCCTGTCACTGTGACCTGATTACCTGATTACCTCAGGTGCCCGTCCCTCCACAGCTTCCTAATTGCTCCCAGTGAAAACCCCTAGACCTGAGCTCCTACCATGATGGTCAAGACTTGTAACACTGGTAGTTGACTCTGTGATCCCAGAATAGTCCAGACATTCTTTGTTATCAGGGACTATGTTTGATCTCTCTGAACCCCCCCCCCCCGTGTGTGTGTGTGTGTGTGTGAGAGAGAGAGACAGAGAGAGAGAGAGACAGACAGACAGACAGACAGAGAGACACACAGAGAGAGAGACAGAGACAGAGAGAGAGAGAGAGCATTGTGTGCGTCCATTTGCGTATGGTTGTTTACATGTAGGTAGGTGCATGTATGTACACATGCGTGTGGAAGCTCTAAGTTGTGTCAGGTGTTTTCTTCAATGGTTTTCTACTCACCGGGTTGCCAGTTTTGGCTAGTCTAGCTAGCCGGCTTGTCTCTGCCTCCTGGGATTTTACCTGGGTTCTGGGCATTCGAACTCCAGTTCTCACACCTGCTCGGCAAACATTTTATCCAGTAAGTCCTTCCGCCGGCCTTTGTATAGTTTCTTGAACTTGGTAAAGGCTCTGGAGCATACGCTTGCTACATTCAATTAATAAAATCTAAGGGAACCTTCTCGGAGAAGCTTACTGCTTCTGCAGCTTCCACTCTGAGTTTAAAACTGGCCCAGAACGTCAGGCAGAACCTGACCCCAGTGAAGTCAGGACCCCCTCCCTTCCATCTTTCTAGTCGGGCCGCCACCTGCACACCATATTAGGACGCCCTTCTCGCCGTAGTCTTCGTCTCTTCTGGCTCTCTCTCCGCACACATTTCCCCCGCTGTTTCTTCAGTGATTCTGTTTATTCAAGTTTGTTTGTTTTCTGGGGGTGGAGTGGGGTGGGATGAGGTTGAGAGGAAGAAGTTGAGGGAGTAGGGGAAACTGGAAAAGAAATGGGTGGCTGTGTTATTATCTCTGGTTGGGGCTGTAGCTCAGTTGGGAAAGTGCTTGCCTAGTGTGCGCATAGCCTTGGGTTCGATTCCCATCACTCCATAAAACCAGGCACAATGAAAAACATCTGTAATCTCAGCCCTGGGAGACAGAAGGATCAGAAGTTCAAGGTCATCCTCTAGTACATACTGAGTTCAAAGTCAGCCTGGGATATGTGAAACCCTGTCTCAAAAAAGAAACAAATAACAATAAAAAGAAAAGGTATCATTTCTCCTACTAGGCCACTAACAGCATCCATCCCCAGCCAGGTTGAAGGTTCTTTGAAAAGCCAGATTGGTGTCTCCAGCTTAGACCCATCGCCTAAATTGTCCTTTGAATATGTTGTGGCCCTGCTGTTGAGAGCGTCATGTGGCTCTTCACTGGCACTTCCATGAGCCTGGACTGCAGGACCACGCCTCTAGCCTGGCCTGTGCTCCTCTCCCCAGCCTCCCCTCTTCTTTTCTGTGATGGCTACTAGCTCCCCGATATTGTGTACTCCTCAGTGCCCGTCTCCAGAAGGCAGTTCCCATCTGCCTCACTGATGGACCATCAGTGCGTGGCTGGCTTCATGTAAGCAGGCCACCTTAGTGGTCCATCAGCAGGCCCCTGTCCATCCCAGTGAAGTCAGCATCAGTTTGCACAAGCTCAGGCTGTGCACATGGTCCTCTTGTCCTATTTCTCATTCCTGTTCTGTTAGCTGCAAGCCCTGAAGCTTGCCCTTTAAGAGCCTCTTGCACCTTCCCTTACCACCTCTTCCCCCAAACATCACAGTTGGTTCAGACACTATCCCATCTCATCTGTAATGTTGTGCCTCCTCTGTGTCCACCTCCCTGCCTCAGTTTCCCTCCCCTGATCTCCCTTCTACTCTGTTGGCCGGACAATCAACTCGGTTCCTATAAAGGAGCCAAAGTTTATATTTGAGAATACAAACCAGAGCTCTTTTCTCACCTATTTGTGTGTGTGTGTGTGTGTGTGTGTGTGTGTGTAAACTTTCATTTGTTTTGTTTTTGATGATGTCGAGATTGAGCTCAGGTCCTTATGTGTGCTAGCGAGGCACTCTGCCACTGGCACATTCCCCTCTGTCCTGCTTAGCCTACTTTCTTGGTTTTAAAAGACTTCTTGGTGCCTGGAGAGTTGTCTTGGTGGTTAAGGGCACTGGCTGCTTTACTAGAGGACTTGGCTTGGATCCCCAACACCCACATGCTGGTTCACAACCATCTGTGTCTCCAGGGGATCCAACATTCTTTTCTGGCCTCCATGGGCACCAGGCACACAGATGGTGCATGGACTTGTATGAAGTCAAACACCCATACATGGGCTGGAGAGTGTGCTCCGCAGTTAAGAACACTTGCCTCTCTTGCAGAGGACCCAGGTTCAGTTCCCAGCTCCCACATGTTGGCTCACAACCATCTGTAACTCCAGTATCCAAGGCGTCTGTTGTCTTCTCCATGGGCAATGGGGACCTGTGTGGTACACATGGAGGCACAACATTCATGCACATTAAATAAAAATAAATAAATCTGAAAAAAATATACTTGAAGCCAGGTGGTGGCAGCACATACCTTTAATCCCAGAGTCAGAGGCAGGTGGATCTCTTTGAGTTCGAGGCCAGCCTGGTCTACAGAGCGAGTTCCAGGGTAGCCAGGGCTACACAGAAAAACCCTGTCTCAGGAAAAAAAATAAAATAAAAAAAAAAAATAAAAAACCTAGAACATTTGAAAATTTTTTTCTAAAAGGCTTCTTTTCTGCTCTTGAATGGGACACAGACATTTCTCCACGAGGCCTTTTCCTTCCTCCAACATGCCCCACCTTTCTGCTTTCTCTGCCCCAGCAGCTGGCCCTCCTTTCTTCCTTAAATGCAGGGAGGCTCCAGCCTTTCCCTCCCTCCCCCGGGACTCCCTTGTAGCCTTTCCTGCCCTGGTTCTTGTCTTTAGGTCTCAGCCCACATGCTGCAAACACGCTATGGATCATGTCTGTTTGTCCATCCTTGGCCTTTTAACACTGCTTAGTATCCTCTACATCAACGGCCGCTGTCAGAAGTGACTCCGGTCATTTATTTAAATGGTATTTCCCACCACCACCCCCGACGTATGTGTGGATTTCTTGAGAGTAAGGACACTCCTGGTCTTACTGTTGTCTGCTCGTGGGTGTTCTTACTATGGCTGGCGTGCAGTGGTTAATATTTCCGCATTACGGAGCAGTGAAATCTCCCATGTCGTCCTTTTTCCTGTCCTTGTCACAGGAACATGTTAGTTATTTTACCTGTTTGCTTGGACGCAGTCTGTTTTCTCCCCATCTTACATCCCTGAAGCTTGCAGGGGCCGGATAGCAGAAGATGTGGATGTGCGGAATGTATAGGGTAACAGGCAGGCGGACCCCAGAGTGCGGGCTTGCGAAGCCCGGCCGAAACTAAGACCACCAGCTGCATCCTCCTCATGCCTTCTATATTCTCTCCATTCTGCCTCAGAAACCAGACACAGGAAACATCTGACCGTAATAAAAAGCTCCCTGTAAATTCTAGCTTTCCTCATTGTGCAGCGAGTTCTGTCACGCTTTGGTCTGTGATTCTGTTAGGTCACTTGTGCAACACGCCACATGGCCGCCCCCGGCCTAGGAGCCAGGAACAGCTGGGGCCTGGACCGCTCAAGTGAAAATGACATATTTGTTAGCTGCAGAGGGAGAAGTCTGGATTCTTGCTCCATTGCTCGCAAAGCAGATCTCTCGCTCTGTCGAATGCTAAGTTTTCCCGTGAGCTGTCACCGTGGTTTATAACTAAAATAATCTCACATCCTTTAGAATAAACACAAATAATGAATCGCCGAACCGTTTCTGGGCTGTGCCTTTAGTATTCAAAACAAAATTCATTCGAACTTACACAAAGCATGAATATGTCACTCACTTCCTCTCGCTCGCGTCATCTGAACTTCCACGTGCTCCCGGAGCGTAGTGGCTATTGCAGTGACTGCTTCCCCAGGAGACAGCCACCTGCTCGGGGCTTCCCTCCCAAGATCCTGATCACATGCTTCCTCCAGCTCATCCACCTTCCTGGCCTGCAAGGCAGAGACTGCTCTTACCGAGCACTGGTGCTTGAGAAGGGGCCTGGGGGTGCAGTTTAGTGCGGGAGCATTGCCGAGCTTGTGCAAAGCCCTGGGTTCCATCCCCAAGACCAAGGGATAAACTGTGTGTGAAAGGAAGGAAGAAGGTGGGGGAGGGATGCTTCACCCGAGGGGTTGATGTAGCTGGTCTGAGCTTGCAGGACAATCCCAGTAAGTGAAAAGCTGAATAACCCTCAGCACAAACAATGGAAGAGGTCAGGAATCTGCTATGCCTTGGCTTCGACACCAGCAAGTTTGCGCTGGAGGAATTATTTCTAAATTTTTCTTCTCCCACACTCCCTCTTTCTGTCACACACACACACACACACACACACACACACACACACACACACACACACCATTTCTGGTCTCAGGCAGTGCTCTCTCCCACCTCAGGCCAAGTAGTATGGACTCCAGTGAGCACCAGTACCCAACCCCCCACCACCTCCCTTGATACAAATAACATATGTTCACTGCGGATGTTTTGTGGAGTCTACCACCAGAGGCAGGAGCCATCAATAGTTATTGTTCTCTAGATATTTAGTTAAGGTCCTGTTTTTTTTTTTTTAATGTTTGGATCAAAAAATTTTTAAAAAAGATTAAATCAGGATTGCTATGAGTACAAAGAAAGTAAATTATAATTGGAAAAATATGTCAACTGCAGTGAAAATTAGGTACTTAAAATTTTATTTTTTCTATGTGTGTGTATGTACGTGTGTGTATGTGTGCATGTGTGCATGTGTATGTGTGTATATGTGTGTGTATGAGCTTGTGTGTGATGTGCATATATGTCCATGTGTGCATGTATGTGTGGTGTATGTATGTGTGCGTGCATGCATGTGTGTGTGTGTATGTATGTGTGTGCAGGCCAGAGGTTGACATCGGGTGTCACTTGATCTCCACTTTATCTTCTGAGACAGTGCTGAGCTCTGAGCTCACTGAATCAGCTAGTCTAGCTACCCAGCTTGCCCTGCCTCCTGAGTTCTGGGATCATGGCAGACATCACACCCACCCCACATTTTCACAGGGGTTCAACACACCACTCCTCACACTTGAACAGCAAGTGTTTTAATTACTGAGCCATCTGCCCAGCTCTTGAGCTGTCTTGGGCAGCCAACTCCTTGGGGGATCTTCCCTTCTCCAGACCAGTGAGACCTCTCCTCCTCACCCAGGCTGCAGCTTTAGAAGGAGGATAATACCTCCCTGAGAGGAAACAGACACAAAACATGTCAATGAAGGGGTAGCACTCCTGAGTTAGACGTGGCTTATGCAGATGGGATGGCCAGCTGTTCATCAAGGGGCCTGCTGGTGCACCTACGTTTCTCTAAAGAGCAGGAAGCCCCACCTTTCTCTTGGTGGATTTCAGGGCACATGATCTGCCCTCGCCTGACCATGCAGGATGCTTGCCTCTGGATCCTCTTGGGAGCCGCTTCCCCAGCTCTCTCTCCCACAGTTCTGAGCGAACATCTCTCTGAAGGACTGCCTGAAGGGTTTGTTGTCCAGCTGTAATTCCGCAGTGGTTCTTAGTGTCAGGTGTGGCGCTCATGACATAGCCTTGAATGAGCAGCTGTCACGGCTGCTTTAACTGAGTTACTATGCTAGGGCCGGTTGCAGTTCTTTAGAGTTATGATGACTGAGCTGAGTTTCCGTGTGTACTGAGATCTGGAAGATACTGTAGAGTGGGCTGGGGCTGTACCCATGTCCATGAGATCTGGAAGATACTGTAGAGTGGGCTGTGTCTGTACACCCATGTCCATGAGATCTGGAAGATACTGTAGAGTGGGCTGGGGCTGTACACCCATGTCCAGTATGTGTTCAGCCAGCACCCTGCAGTAAGTGAGCCTTTGGATCTGATCTCTTGAGTCTGGGTTGTGTGTGGCCCACACCTCATCTTGGTTTCCCTCACTGTGTAATTGCTGACCTGTGCATGGCCTTATAGCATCATTTGAGGTTGGGTCATATGTTCAGAGGCAGCCACACAAGATTCCCAGCTACGAACTCAGGAAATGTCGAAGGAGAACTAATATCAGTGTTAGTCCCCTCTCTAAGACTCACAGGAAAGTACAGTGTTTACGTAGATTTGGGTCTTCGAGTTGCTCTGAAACATGTGGTTCCCTCTTCCTGTAGGTCTCTCTCTACATGAGGCCATCTCTCTGCTTGGGATTTCCATTTTTGTTGCCTTAGACCCTCAACATCCTTCAACTCTCAGCCCAAGGGCCAGCTTCTTCTCCAGGGAAGCCCTCCTGTCCAGCACCCTCTGGCCCTAAAACAAACAGCAGTCTCTCTTCTTGCTTTTAATTTTGTCAGTGTGTTGCTAAGTAATTTGTTCTCCGATAACAACTCTTTCCAAGATGAAAGACAAGGAGACCCACGAGAATGGAGACCACGTTTTGTTTTTGTTATTGCTGACTTCTGTATCATACTATCCTCGAACCATAGAGGCCCAGCAAACATTTCCCAGCCGTGTGATTGAATGGAAGAAGAATGCATTGTGGGCGCTGAATCCCGGAACTGTTCTCTTCCTTTGCTTTGGCTGCTTCAGAGCTCACATTCACCTTGATTCTGCCTGCTGTGTGTGCAAAGGCCCTGGTGACATGTGTTTTGTGCACTAACATCTTCCCCGCCATTGTAATATCTTCCCTTTCTTTGGCATCTTCACTTTGTCATTCCAGCATATGCTATCAGTAATTACAGGCTACTTTCAGGGTTTTATTGGGGGAGGGGGATAGTAAGCAAACAGAACTATAAGGGAGGGAGTGGCAGAGTGGAGGGGCTAGTGCTTTTAGCCCGCTGCAGGGTGTGGGTGGAGCCAGCGGGCACTGACGAAAGAAGAAAGACATGAACTTGTCCTCTTGTGTTGCAGATTCATTGCTTCTTTCCCTTGACTCCGCTGGACAAACCCTAGGCACAGGTACCAATTCTTCCACCTCTATCGTCTTCCCAGCCCTTAGTATTGGCTATGTTTGTAGTGAAGCCTCATGAGTTGGGGATATGAGGGAGGGAAAGAGGGCTGCAGAATTATGAGAAAGTCTCCAGGGGCTTCACCACGGAGGGAGCAGAAGAGGGACGCAGTGTGAAACACATTCCCATTTGTTTTACAAGTGGACACTGAGCTGGGCACGGGGGGGCGGAGGGGGCACAGGTAGAGGCAGGTAGGTCTCCATGAGTTTGAGGCTAGCCTGGTGGACATGAGGAGTACCGGGCCAGCCAGGGCTACATAGTGAGACCCTGTCTTTAAAAAACAAAGATCTGCCTGGAAAGTTGCAGCTGGTGTCCCTCACAGAAGTGTCCCGTTCCAAGTGAGAGGTCGTCTGGTCTCTGAGAGCCTGCCCTGTCTCAGAGTAGGGCAGAGGACTTTGGGAGACCACTGACAGTGAGCACAATTAAGCATCAAATCTCACCTGCAGAATGCCAGGCTGCTGCTGGCGCAGCTTCCTGAGGACATGCCCTCCTGTGCACGGTCACTTACACACCCCTGGGCTCAGGAAGAGAGCCCCAGGAGGGGGAGGGGCTGCACCTGCCTGTGCCAGGCGCAGGCAGCCATTCCCTCCCTTCCTGTGTTTACAGTGCAGGACATGCTATTTGGCGCTCGCTATTTTGACCAAGACTCACTAAGGTCAGGAAGTGGCTGTCTCTGTCTGAAGCAGTCTCCCCTACCCCATACCTCAGTACTGTTGGCAGAGCACAAAGGACAGCTGCTTAGATTCCTCAGCTTCCTCCTCCCCTCCCTGGGGGAGCTCAGAACAACTTTGCACCAGGGAAAGGACATCCCTGTGTGACTCTGTAAAGATGGTCCACTTTATCCCGTGTGACTATGTAAAGATGGTCCACTTCATCCGTGTGACTATGTAAAGATGGTCCACTTCATCCGTGTGACTATGTAAAGATGGTCCATTTCATCCCGTGTGACTACGTAAAGATGATCCACTTCATCCCGTGTGACTAGGTAAGATGATCCACTTCATCCCGTGTGACTATGTAAAGATGGTCCACTTCATCCGTGTGACTATGTAAAGATGGTCCATTTCATCCGTGTGACTATGTAAAGATGGTCCACTTCATCCCGTGTGACTAGGTAAAGATAGTCCACTTCATCCCGTGTGACTAGGTAAAGATAGTCCACTTTATCCTGGGGTGCCACCCTGAGTAGCAGGGAGGCCTGGCTGGTCTTTGGAGGGTGGTCAGTCTCATTCGCTGACCTCACCCATGATTCATTCGTGTTCACAAGGCTCAGGCAGTTGTGGTAGAGAGGGACCAAAGGAAAGATGTTGCCACCACTTTGCCACCATGGGAAGGCCTGTTCTGTGTCAGCGCTGTGCCAGAGCTTTCTGGGTCCCTCAGTCATTTATCTGTCACACCAGCTCTGACTTCCCAGTTGTCCTGAAACACAGTCACCTGTTCAGAGCCCATCCATCCCCGCCCAGCCCAAGAGCCCACACTCCGCCTTTGCTAACTGTGCCACAGTCTCAAGCTGTTTGTTCCCATGCCATTTGTGCATGAGGTGCCTCCACCAAAATGCTGAGGTATGTGAAAAGTCACTCCAGCACTGTGGAAAGACAAGGGAGAGCTCTTAAACAACCCCAAACCGCATCTGTATAGTATAAGAAAAGCTTGATCAACTTAATACAGTACAACTAAGGATTTTTATTATCAAAAGACTCCATTAAGGCACTGCCAAAGCAGCTTGAAAAATCAATTTGCATCGTAACTAATTAGCAAAGGATTTTGTAGTTCTTGAACAAAGAACTATAAAATTCACTAAGAATGAACAATCCTGCCTAGTGGTGCTGGGGCACGCCTTTAACCCCAGCACTTAGGAGGCAGAGGCAGGTGGATCTCTGTGAGTTCAAGGCCAGCCTGGTGTACAAAGTGATTTCCAGGACAGCCAAGGCTTCAGAGAGAAACCCTGTCTCAAAAAAACAAAACAAAGCAATACAAAACTAAATAAAACAAAAAGAATGAAGGACCCAGTACAGAAATGAGCAGAAGACTTGAAAAAGCATTTCCAAAAGAGGCCAATAAACCTAGGGATAGGTTTTCAAGTACATTAGTATCCAGGAAAGTGGACATTGGAATCACACTGAGACATCACTACCCATTCATGGAACAACAAAACAAGATAGCGTGACAAGTCCCAGTGTTGACAGGGCCACGATGGAGCAGAGGCAAGTCTCCACTGAGTGGGAAGTCAAGTTTTTATAATCACCCCAAAAAAAGACGATGATGGTATGGAAGTAAGTGAACCACACATATCCTGGCAATGCCGCCTCTCGACACCTTCGTTATAGGGATGGATGCTATTATCTACTCAGATATATGTTCATGCGTACGTCTTCTGGAGGGACGTGCCATACCTGCCTGTGTGCTTGTGACCATCACAAGCAGGCACACTTCCTCCCTTGCTGTGTTTACAGTGCAAGACACACTAATCAGCACACTGCCCTTTGACCCAGCCTCAGGTCAGGGAGGTGGCTCTCCCAGTCCCAGACAATATTCAGACTTGTAAGACCCCAAAACAACCCACATATGGAACAACCATGAATATGCAAATGTCATATTGGTGTGAAACAGAAGAAAATGAACAAGTTATACATAGATTTGACAGCATAGTTAAGTAAGTTTTTTTTTTTTTTTTTTTTTTTTTTTTTTTTTTGGTTTTTCGAGACAGGGTTTCTCTGTGGCTTTGGAGCCTGTCCTGGAACTAGTTCTTGTAGACCAGGCTGGTCTCGAACTCACAGAGATCCGCCTGCCTCTGCCTCCCAAGTGCTGGGATTAAAGGCGTGCGCCACCACCGCCCGGCCCAGTAAGTCTGTTTTTATTTTGCCTTTTTAAATTTAAATTTTTATTTCTTGAGACATGATCTTGCTGTGGAATCCTCGCTGTAGAGAAAGAATCCTGGCTTCTGTGGAAACTCTGTTTGTAAATCAGGCTGTTTTCAACTTGTGGCAATCCCCCTGCCTCTGCCTCTGGGTTACAGACCTGTGCTGCCACATCTGGCTTTCCTAGGTACCCCCACTTCTAGCTGGCTGGGACCCCCTGCGTAGTCCAGGTTGGCTTCCAGCTCACAGGGGTTCCCTTGCCTCACCCAGCCTTCCAAGTGCTGGTGTTGTGCTGCCAAGCCCTGCTCCAAGACACAAGAAATGTTTTATGTGCTTTATTTCATTTTTGTGTGGCTAGGAATTAAGCCTGGGACTTTGTGTGTGCCAGGCCAAGTGTGCGCTAGGCAAGTGAGCTACCACTGAGTTACATGCCCAGCAATAGCGTGGGTGAGTCTTAATAAAGGCAGGCAGACAATAGAGAATACACACTGGTTTTCATTTGTATGAACTTCAAAAGCAAAATGAAACCATATTTGTTTAGATGCACAGTTCAGTGTTAGAGCAGTTAGGAGAAATACGAGATTGAATTCTATAATAGCCGGGGCAGTGGTGGGAGCATCTCAGAACTGGAATGTTCTCTCCAGTGACCTGAGTCGGGGTTAGGGGACTATACCCTCGCACAATAACTCATCACACTGTACATTAAGATCTTACATACTCTACATGCAAAAGCCATAACCCAGGCAAGCCACAAGCAGCACTTGCCTGGAAACAGGAGGAGGAGGGGACAGTTAATATTTATGGGACGTCACTGTGTGTCAGACAGTTCTCAGCCCTTCCACTTGAGCCAAGTTAGATAGATGCAGTTATCACCCCTCCCTGCTTTCTCAGCTTAAGAATTGACATACAGAGAAGGGAAGCACCTTATCCGACATCAACAGCAAGTAAATGTCCGAGCTGGACTTTGGGTGCAGGCATTCTGGTTCCAGTGCCCATCTTCTTGTTCAAATTGTTCTGTTTTTTTTTTCTATTTGCATTAATTTTCAAGGGGATTTTTGTCCCTCCCCTCCATCTCTCCCTGAGTTCTAAAGTGTATTTGAAGCTTAATTTGCAGATAGCTGTGGACCAGAAGGTGTAGTTTTTTCTTAGCTAAGGTTTCTATTACTGTGATAAACACCATGACCAAAAGCAACTAGGAGAGAAAACGGTTTATTTGGCTCACACATCCAGCCATAGTCCATCATTGAAGGAAGTCAGGGCAGGAACTCAAACAGGCAAGGAACGTGGAGGTAGGATATGAAACAAGCCTGGGCAGTGTGTGGAGGGCACACAGAATGGGAGTGCTACCTGCTGGCTTGCTCAGCCTGCCTTCTTAGAAAACTCAGGACCGGCGCGGCGCGTGCGAGAGTTCGCACCTCCTACAGTGCTCTGGGCCCTCCCATATCAGGCATTAACTAAGAAAATGCCCGACAGACAGTGCCCTACAAGCCAATCTTATAGAGGCATTTTCTCAATTCAGAGTTCCTCACCCCAGATGACTATGGCTTGTGTCAAGTTGACATAAAACTAAACAACACAGGCCAAAAGTCAGCTTTATTTTTTAAGATGTAAAATAAATATTAAATTGTGTGTACTTGGGTAGGTCTTTGCACATGCATGCTGGCGCCCATCATGGCTGAGGCGTCTGATCCGTCAGCTCTCCTGGAACTGCAGACTCAGGCAGTTGTGAGCCATCCGGCTTGGGTGCTGGGAACTGAATGCAGGTTTTCTGGAAGCAGTACATGTTCTTCGCTGCTAAGCCACCTCTCCAGCCCCAGCTTCTTTTTAATGAGCATACAAAACAATGAGTTTTGTTATGACATCTTCCCAGAGGGCTTAGCAAATACAAACTCAGATCTAGATTCCGACCCGTTCTCACTTCACCCAGCATTCCGTTTTCCTGACTTCACCTGCTAGACTTCTCAGGTAGTTCTGCCTTAGCCATGCTCTCGAGGAACACTGGCCAGCAGACTTCTGCTTTGCATCAACTCCTGAAAGCCGGGAGAGCTGGGCAGGCTTTCCTCAGCGGCTACTTGACTGTTTTATGTGGAAGGACTTTCTGTAGCATTGGGCATACCCCATTGCCAGAAAAGCTTTAGTATCTTAGCAAAACAGCTTTGGGTTTAATCCCTAGTTTATGTCCGTTCTTTAGCCGGAGTAATTAAACATAGGAAAGCAAGATTCCATCTTAGATAAGGAGTAGATGCACTCCCCATGTCTCTTGTCACTGAGTGCTGCTAATGGCTTGGACAGAATGCACTCCGTAGCTATTTGAGGATGCTGGGACATTAGTCATAGCCGACAGGTTGGGAAGAACACCAGAACTTAATGTATTACCAGGCTGACAGTGAGCTTCCAGTTTTCCCTCCGTGTCCCACATCTTGGAAGCCCACAACCCAACCGTGGACTCTGAGCAAACCATTCTAGGAAATGGCTTCTGGCTGTGCCTGGCGGAGGGTGAGGGGGGTGCTCCTCAGGCTCACGCAGAGGGGGAATCCCACGGTTGTGTTTTCTTCTTTGTTCCCCTTGTGTCCAGCCCTGAGCAGCCCCACGGAGGTGGTGGAGGTAATGACAGTGGAAGCGGTGAGGGCGGTAGAGAAGCAGAGGTCTCAAGAGGATGGAGTTGGGGATTTGTTTTGTTTGTTTGTTTGTTTTTCTGCTTTCCTACGGGTTGTCCCAGATCTGGGTACGGCAGTGTAGAATTCATCATAGACTTTGGTAACTGAGGCCCTGGCGTTTTGGCCAAAGGATCAAGAACAGAGGCCCAAGGAACTAGAGTGCACAGGGCAGAAACCAGCAAGGAATGAGGTGCTTGGGAAAGCAGCTCCGAACAAAGGCTTTGATGGACAGAGAACCTCTTGGGGTGTCAGCTGGACACTGGGTGGCACATGCAGAAGACGAGTCTGCGAAGGCTTGAAAGTGGAGCCGGCAGTGAAACCACAACCCACAGAAAGCTGGTCAGGACTTGCTGCCCAAACCCAGCCTGCTCGATTGTCTCCTAAAACAAAAATAACACCCTCCACTGACTTCAGACAGGACCTCAGGTTTCATAACACAATATTAAAATACCCAGGATATGAGCCAAAATTAATCATCTTATAAAGAACCAGAGAAATCTCAGCTTGCATGGGAAAAGGCAACCAACAATTGCCAAGGCTGGGACCGTACAGACATCCTACCAAAGACTGACTAGGATAAAAGTGCCCGCAAAGTCAGGGCAGATACCGCTGCTGAAAGTAATAGGAAGGGGAACGTCTCAGCAAGAGTAGTAATTGAATAAATAAATACGGTAACCGCGTTCTTAAGTTCAAAATAACAAAATGGGGGTACAGAGGAGTCAGTGTATTGGGGCGGGTGGGAACTGCCAAAACAATCCGATCTGGTCAGGCAATGGTAGCACACGCCTTTAATCCCAGGACTTGGGAGGCAGAGGCAGGTGGATAGATCTCTGAGTTCAAGGCCAGCCCGGGCTACAGAGTGAGTTCCAGGACAGCCAGGGATACACAGAGAAACCCTGTCTCAAAAAATCATCAAAAAAAAAAAATAAATAAAATAAAAAAGAAGAAAGAAAAGAAAAGGAATGAAAGAAAGAAAGTGAAAGAAGCAATCAGCTAAGTTAACAGCTCCTGGGGGCTTGTTTGAGAACACTAGAGAATTTAGCAGCTGGGCATCAGGCGCTGGACAGAGAGTGCTAGCCAGACAAACATTAGGAGAAAGACTGCCTAAAACCTCCTAAACCCGGTGGACAAATAGAGTTCAAAATCAGTCCATGTAATCTCCCGTATTAATTATCTAGAAATCGTGTCTGATTGGGAGGGTGGTGGTGGCGTATGCCTTTAATCCCAGTACTCAGGAGACAGAGGAAAGTGGATCTCTGTAAGTTTGAGGCCAGCCTGGTCTATAAAGTGAGTTCCAAGACAGCCAGGGTTGTGACACAGAAAATCCCTGTCTCAGAAACAATCAATCAATTAATCAATCAATCAATAAAAACCCCAAACCAATCAAGCAAACAAACGTTCAGGCTGAGAGGCATGGCTGTCTTAAAGTGCTTGCTTAGAATCCTGAGGCCGTGGGCTGCATAAACTAGACCTAATGGTACACGCCTGTTATCCCAGCGCTCGGGAGCTGGCGGCAGAGATCAGTTCAGTCATCCTTGGCTTCATAGCAAGTTTGAGATCAACCTAAGACACATAAGATGTTATCTCAAAAGGATTTTTTTTTTTAGATAAGGAAGTAAACCAACTACTTGACACCATCAGTTAAAGAGTGTTTGAAAATTCAACCTCTATTTGTGAAGAATCAGCTTGGCAGTCAGAAAGGAGTTCTTTTTAAGGGAGCGTGAATACAGTCAAAATTCATTGTATGAAATTCTCAAAGAACTAATCAAAAGAAAGGAATGTCTCTATGATTTAGTTGTTGTTGTTTTTGGTTTTTCAAGACAGGATTTCTCTTGTGTAGCTTTGGAGCCTGTCTTGGAATGTGCTCTGTAGATCAGACTGGCCTGGAACTCACAGAGATCCATCTGCCTCTGCCTTCCAGTGCTGGGATCAAAGGTGTGCGCCACCACCGCCCGGCTGAATGTCTCTATCCTAATGTAGGGCACCTGCAGGGAGCTGCAGCCTACGTGCCTGCAGTCAGGGTCCACGCCTAAAAGTTCCAGGTGGTGGTGGAGTGGGAAGAAAGGACCTTTTGGGATGTAGGTTAGCAAGAAAGAAGTTAAACTGCCCTTTGATCACACATAGAAAATCCCAGAGAATATGTGAAATCCAGACTCCTAGAACTGTAACTGAGTTTAGTTAGCTACAGTACCCAAGGCCAAGACAAAAACGTTAGCTGTGATGTTAAACATAGGTAATGTACAAAGACATTAAAAAGGTTTTAACTCCCCCACACCAGAGTATTTATGGATAAACTCAGCGAATCACTTAGAAAACGTCTGTAAACCACTTCCTCTCTCACCTTTCCTTCCCACCAGCCTCCCTGGTTCTCTTAAGCCACAGCCCAGAGCTTTCATTGTCCTCCTCCAGGCAGGATACCGCCCCCACTTAAGAACGCCTCCCTCGTTCTGCCACTTCTTCCTTGCACCACTGTCCAAGGTCCTGGCTCCTCTGCCCTGGACCAGTAACCGTTTCCCTAGGCTGTCTGCAGATTTGTTGCCTCCCGGTTGCCTTTCTCAGAGCAGCTGGGGCAGTCTTCTGGAACCGGAAACAGGATGCTGTCTCATTAGCACTGTAAGCTCTCACGGAGCACGCTGACTGCAGTCCTCACCGACTTACAAAGTCTAACTTCCCTCCGTGATTTCTCCAGCATCTGTGCCCCTTGCTGCTCGCCAGCCATGGAGCTCTTGCTCTTTGAAGATTCCAGGTCTCCTCCTGTGCATGGCATGACTGTCTGCATTTTCCAGTGTCACCCTACGGGACAGTCACTTCACCCAGGGCAGTCTCTTCAGACACCCATTCCTTCTCTAGAAAGCTGTGCCTCCATTCATCCTGAGCACTCAGCCATTCAAATTGGCTATCCCCATTTACGTTCTGTCAGTCTCCCCTACTATACTGTGGGTGGCATTTAACAAAGGACCTTGTGCATTTGGTAGAACAGCTCTTAGCATGTAATAAGTTCCTGATAAATATGTATTTTAAAAAATCAGGTACATGTATGTAAGTATTAGTGCATCTACACATGAACACAAACATACACACAAGAGACAGACACAAAGAGAAATCCTACCATGCCCCCGTTCTTTCTTTCTTTTTTTTCCAAGATAGGGTTTCTCTGTATAACAACTTTGCCTGTCCTGGAACTCACTTTGTAGACCAGGCTGGCCTCGAACTCCTGCCTCTGCCTCCTGAGTGCTGGGATTAAAGGTATGCACCACCACACCCATCTCCTCCATTCTTAACTATTACAAAACCCACATCAGACACAAATGTTCTTGTAGCTTCATAGACTGCTCTTTAAACTGGCCTTTTGTCTTAATTGGCTTAATCTACCATAATAAAATTGATTTGGTGACTTGGAAAATTGAACATAGGAAGCCAAAAAGATGGTTCAGTGAAAAGGGTGTTTGCCACCACATCTGACAACCTGAATTTTATCCCCAGTTTCAAGTAGGAAAGGACATACTCTCCCCAAAAGTTATCCCCTGTCATTATCCTAACTGCTGTGACACATGCACCCCCCACACCCTAAAAAAATTAGAAATATTTTAATATTTTAAGAAAAACACTAGAGACAATAAATAATTCCCACCTAATAAATAATGATATGACCTTGCAGGAGAATAATGTTGTTTAAAATGAAGATTTAGAGCTGGACATAGTGGCACACACCTTAATTCCAGCACTCGGGAGACGGATCTCTATGAGTCTGGGGCCAGCCTGGTTTACAAGAGCTAGTTTCAGGACAGGCACCAAAAACTACAGAGAAACCCTGTCTTGAAAATCCAAAAAAAAAAAAAGAAGAAGAAAAGATATGTCAAATGATTCCTTTATTATTGTGTGTGTAAGTGTGTGTGTGTGTGCGCATGCGTGCACGTGCATCTGTGTGCGTGTGTGTGTGTGTGTGTGTAGTTCAGAAGACAACTTTCAGGAGTTGGCGCTCTCCTTCTGCCATGGGGCCAGAGAATTGAGCTCAAGACACCACGTTTGTTTGGCAAGGCTTTTAGTCACTTAGCCATGTCCCCAGCCCTGATTTAGTTTTTAGATTGAGTGTGTATTATTATTTTTATGACTAAAAAACATATTATTTTTGTCTGTCTGAAAAGGGAACTCTTATTTTGTTGCTCAACTTTGTCCATTCATCTTTATAACAAAAATACCTTACGCTGTGCAAGTTATAAATAAGGCATTTATTCCTTGAAGTTCTGAAGGCCGGAGAGTCCAGGATCAAGGAGCCAACACATTCAGGGTCTGGTGACAGCTCGTTCGCCAAAGAGGCCTTCCCCATTGTGTGTCTTCACATAACAGAAGGTGCAGACAGGATCCCCGAAGCCTGTGTTGTAAGGACAGTCATCCTGTTAGTGAGGGGAGAGCCCTGGTGGCCTAGCCACCCTGTAACAGCCCTGCCTCTTCCTACCGCTGTACTGGGGTCAGCTTCCTTTATATGAACCTTGGTGGACACTCACACTCACCCCAGAGTAGTCAGGATTGCTACCCTGTCCTAGGCTCCATGAAGATTAAGGTACAGACTACAGAGTGAGTCATTTTCCTCTGTCCTGGGTCAGCTGCTCCTCTGTCATGCTGTCGCTCAGAGTCCCTGTAACTGAATGAAGGTGGCCTTGCAGGGGGCATAGGCTCACTTGGTGTTACTAGCAGGGTTGAATTTGGCCCTGGTTTTCTTGGGACAGAGGGGAGGTGGGTGTCGTGAGATCTCCGCTGCAGTGGGATTCATTTCTGCCTATGTTGAGAGACTTGAGTACAGGGAGGTCCCACTCCCCATTAGCCCCTCCTGACAGTACCACAGCCTAGCCCTGCTGTGAATGAGTCAGTCAGCCACAGGGGACTCTGTCCTGTCAGGAGACCTCGTCTCCCCCATACCAGCCTACACACATCCAGTTGGGACTGGATTTTAGTTTGTGAATATCTTAAGTTATTTTCCCGGGTCAGTTAATTTAGTCTAGGTCAGTGGGATTCTCTGTTTTCTAAAGCTGCTTTCCTATTTTAGTTTGTCGTTGATAAATTGACCCCACGTTGTGGTTTATTTCTCCGTCTAGAGATGATGTGGGAGTCATTTGCACTTTGACCAGCCCCTCTCAGCAGCCCCCTCTGACTCCCATGATTCGTGTGTGGCATGGCCAGATCTTTGGACATCACCCTAGGGACAGGGAATAGAGGGAACGGGACACAGTTGCTCCTGTGCTGCTGGCCTGAGATGAGGGTCTGCTCTTCATGGGTTCTTGGAGAGCCCACATGGACTGAGGAAGGAACACGCAGCCTCAGAGTTGGGCCCGGGCTGGCTCAGCAGCTTCCCTGCCAGTCCACTTAGTGGTTAGGAATCTCAGGCATATTGTATCCTCCCTCATCCAGCCTCCTCTGGAAATGAAGAGGATTCATGCTTCATGGAGTTTAAGGGTTAAATTGAAGGTGTCAGTGGCAGCATTAAGAGAGACCAGAGTACAAAGTGTGTGTGTGTGTGTGTGTGTGTGTGTGTGTGTGTGTGTGTGGAGAGAGAGAGAGAGAGAGTCAGTAGGCAGTAGCTCCCCTCAGTCTGTTCTCTTACCCTGCATTTTTGACAGCCATTTGGACCTGTTGCCCTCTGCGTCCCCCACCCAAGCCTTGACACAGAGTGTTTATGTTTAATGTAGCTTTTATGGGAGACTGTACAGTGTTGCTTCTTTGGAAGTGAAAGATCTATTTTGGGTAAGATCGTTCCTCCATTTACTGCTGCACTCTTTGCTCTTGGGAATTCATCATGACTGAGTGATGGGAGCCAATGACCATGAGACAGAAGATGGGTGGAGTCACTTCTCATGTGTGCGTAGTTTGCCTGCTTGATGGACCGGTTTGCCTAAATGTGTTTGTGACTTAAAATTTGAAGATGGCCGGGTGTATGGTACATGCCTTTAATCCTGGTACTCAGGAGGCAGAGACAGGTAGATCTCTGTGAGTTCAAGGTCAGTTTGGACTACTTAGCCAGTTCCAGGCCAATCTGGACTACACAGTGAGACCTTGTCTCAAATTTATATGTGGAGAATTGTGATTTTCTGATAGAGCCAGTGGCTTTATATTCCCATAGAATACTGAACTTTATGTACCTCATTAATGTTCCCCTACACTGCTCTAGATGGGAGATACAGTTGTTATCAGTAGGGGTCACTTAATCAGTACTGATTCCATGTCAGCTGATGGGAATGGGTGGTGGCTCTGTAGAATGGGAAAAGGAAGGGCTTACTCAGACTGACACGGCTTAGCAGGTAGGCCCTGTGTTAGTCACTTTGTTGTTGCTGCAATTGAAACATTTAAAGAAGGAGGGTTTCTTTGAGCTATGATTCCAAAGGGTTAGCCTCACATGATGGCAGAGTGGAGGCCTGGTGACCGGAGCACAAGCTGAGGGCTCTCACATTTGGGACCACAGCAGGAAACAGATATTGAACTTGGAATGGCATAAGCCTTCAAACTCACTGCCACCTCCAGTGACATGTCTCCCAAAGAGCTCCAACAATAAGGACTAAGTATTCAAACGCCTGAGACTGTGGGGGACATTGTCATTTCAACCAGCGTCAGTGCCATTAACTGGAATTTCATTTGATGCTCAGTAGTTGAGGCTGAGGCTTTGCTGTCACCCCCACTTTCAGGGACTTTCAGGAAGGCTTCCTGTTGCCTAGAATGGAGTTTTGCAGCAAACTTAAATAGGAAAGAAGTTTTATAAAACAGAGTATCCCACTGATCTAGACTAAATTAACTGACCCAGGAAAATAACTTGGCTTTTTAAAAGCTAAAAATCCAGTCCCAACTGGATGTGTGTATGCTGGTTATGGGGGAGACGAGGTCTCCTGATGGGACTGGCTCATCCGCAGCAGGGCTAGGCTCTAGTGTAGTACAGTCAGGATAGGCTAATGGGGAGTGGAACTTCCTTGATGTGGGAGGTCCTTCTGTGTACACATTGCTTTTATTGGTTAATGAATAAAGCTGCTTTGGCTAATGACTCAGGCATATTCCTAGCTAGCTCTTACATCTTAAATTAACCCATTTCTACTCATTTATATTTTACCACAAGGCTCATGGCTTATTACCTCTTGTTTTTTGAGCTGCTACATGGCGTCTGCCTCCTTCAGCAGCTATATGACATCTCCCTGACTCTGCCTTCTTTTCCCTGCATTCAGTTTAGTTTTCCTACCTAGTTCTCTCTTGCCCTGCATATACCAAAGCAGCTTCTTTATTAACCAATGGTAATAAAACATATTCATAATATACAGAGGGGAATCCCACACCATCTCCCCTTTTCTGTCTAAATAAAAAGGTTTTAACTTTAACATAGTAAAATTACATATACAAAACAGTTATCAAGCAAGAATTATAGTTACAGTATTTAGTCCATTTACATTTGGCAAATTAAGGAAAGTTAAAACCTTTTATTTAGATGGAAAAGAGGAGATAATGTGGGATGTCCTTGTGTATATCTGTTGCTTTTATTGGTTAGTGAATAAAGCTGCTTTGGCCTATGGCAGGGCAGAATATGGCAGGATGGAAGGGATAAAGAGAAAGAGTAGGCAGAGTTGGGAAGACGCCATGTAGCTGCTGAAGGAGACAGATGCCTGAAGCCTTTCAGGTAAGCCACATCCTTGTGGCGATACACAGATTAATAGAAATGGATTAATTTAAGATATAAGGGTTAGTTAATAAGAAACCTGAGCTAAAGGCCAGGCAGCATTGTAATTAATGAAGTTTCTGTGTAATTATTTGGGTCTGGGCGGCCAGGAACGAACGAGTAGTCTCTGACTACACCTCCTGGACTCAAGTCTCTCAACATGGGTAGAAACGCTTCCCACTGCAACAGAGCTCAAACTACACCCACCTCCTGGCTGTTCCCGTTTCAGAATTTAGGCAGAGTGAGAATATCTGCATTCCATTCTAAGATAAAGAAGAAAGGAGTTGGGGTTTATGCATAGGACATTGAGAGAATATTTACCATTACTATTATAGCAAAAAAAAGATTGAAACTCTGCATTAGCTTAGGTGTAAAAGCTAATTACATGGGTGAGGGGGGCTAGAGAGATGGCTCAGTGGCTAGGAGTACTTACTTTTCTTGCAGAGATTCAGAGTTCAATTTCCAGCACCCACATCAGGCAGCTCACAACTGCCTGTAACTCCAGCTCTGGGGGATCTGACACCCCTTTGTCCCCCCCATACATAGACATATGCATGTCATTAAATAAAGTAATATTTTTTAAAAGTTAATTACATGGAACTCAAGCGAGGTAGGGTTGGTTGTGACATGGTTCTCTTAAAGGCAGGTTAAACAGGCTGAGTACACAGCAGGACAGCAGGTCAAATCTTCTTTTTAATAATAATTTACTTATTTTATGTGCATTGGTATTTTGCCTACATGTATGTCTTTGTGAGGGTGTCGGGTCCCCTACACCTGGAGTTACAAACAGTTGTGAGCCACCATGTAAGTGCTGAGAATTGAACCTGCCTGGGTCCTCTGGAAGAACAGTCGTGCTCTTAGCCACTAAGCCGTCTCTAGTCCCACAGGCCAAGTCTTAAGTGACTGCGATGTGTATTATTAGCTCAGCTGTGATATCCAGCAAAAGTTCAGGTCTCTTAGAAGGGAAGAGATATTTTTATTAAAATGTATCACTGCAGATTTTTTTTTTTTTAAGACAGGGTTTCTCTGTGTGGTCTTTGCTCTCCTGGAACTCACTATGTAGACCAGGCTGGCTTCGAACTCACAGAGATCTACCTGCCTCTACCTCCTCAGTGCTGGGATTTATTAAAGGCGTGTGCCACCACTGCCCAGCCACGGTCGATCTTTTGCCTTTTCTGAAACCTAGCAGCCGTGGTACCCTGCACTTGTCTCCCGGACCTAGTCTTCATGGACACACACACTGGAACGGTTTTTGGTTTTTCCTTTGTGGGGGGATGTATGTTTTGTTTTGAGATGAGGTCTTGCCACGTAAATCTGACTGGCCTGGAACTTCTGCGTGCATCAGGCCGGCTCAAACTTACAGAGGTTTGCTTGTCTCTACCTCCCCAGCGAGAGAATTAAAGGCACACGTGCACTGTCATATCCAGAGAGATTTTAAATTTTTAAATTTTAAATTTTTAAAAGCCAGAACCAGTTCTTGACGACACAGTTTGTTTGTACCACTGCAGATGGAAGCCAGGGCCTCCGGAATGTTAGGCTCGTCTACCACTGAGCTACCCCCTGCCCAGCAGTTCTGACATCTGTTAGATTTTCCCCTGGAGCCCATGTCCTTTTAGTATTCATTGCTAAAATAGGAAGTGCGCCTGCCACCCTTGCTGAGCACTGAAGACAGAGGTTGTCTGTTGGGACCAATTGAGTCCTGGCCTTCAGCTGCTCTTCCCTGTCTAGAGCCTTCTAATTAAAGTTACTAGAAGCTGTGCCTAGCCTAGAGGATCAGAGGATGGGATTTTCACCTGTTGGCCATTGACTGCAGGGTATTTAAGCCTCCATGGTGCTATTAAAGAAGGGCTTTTGTACCAGCGATTGGAGGTCCATGTGTTGGTCTGTCTCTGTGTGTGTTTCCTCAACCTCCAGCCCCTTGCCTTGTGAACTGGATTCTAGCTCATAGAGCACAGACGGGGGCGCGGTGCGCGGCAGTTGTCTTGAGGAAAGGGCCCTCACGGGCTTGTCACCAGCCAAATGGCCCACTCTCCCGGGGCACTGTTTTTACCTGAAAGAGAAATGGACAAACTTTGGGCTTCTGGAAACTCAGAGTCTGGCAGACAGCTCCTCAGGAACGAGAGCAAGCAAGCCGCTTCAAGGAGCTGAGTGTTTGATTAGCAGTGGTCCGTGAGTGCTTTCCCAGGAAAAGTCATGGCCAGGAGAAAGCAGCCTCCCAGAATTTAACTTTTAATTGAACAAGGATTGGGGGCTGACCCAACTTTGGGCCTCCTCGTCTGTCACTTTCAGAAATGGCTGCTGCATGCTTGGAAGAATATTCTCCACTGGCTAGGTGTGGGCCCTTCAGTTGACTGCTCTGTTCAAACCTCCTGAATTCCCACGTCTGATTTCTCAGTAGCACATGTGTTTCCTAGTATAATAGCAGCAGACCAATTGTGTGTGCCCCAGTAGTTCCGTTATTGCTCAGTAAAGGGAAACATTCCTTATTTGATGCATACACACAGTTTGCTCATGGCCTGCTTTTGTTTAGATCCAATTTCTGAACCTTCTGGGAATTTGTATGAATTCTGTAGGGTTTTTACCCCAGTGCTCTGTATGACTCCTATGTGACTCAGAAGGCACTCTTAATCCCTTTGTAGGATCTGTGGAAGAGTTGGCTGTTTACTTCAAAGGCTTCCAGCGTCTGAAAAAGCACTTTGCTGACCCGGTGCAGGTGCTGGAGAAGGGCAGTGTGTTGCACCCCCCAGGCCACTTCCTGCCGGGAGGAAGGCCCAGGACACATGTGTGCTCCTTGTTTAGCGATTGCGTTACTCTGCACTTTCTTGCCAGGCTGAGGCAGGAGGCCTGAGCCACCAAGAGACTAAATGTCTCTCCTTCAGTGTGCAGCACCTGCCTTGCTGCAGTGGTGTCTGGGGGACTCAGGAGCCCCAGAATCTTCTGACAGTGCAGATTTGTGCTCAGGGTGGTGAGAGCTGGACCTTCCTGCAGGCTGCCCCAGAGGCGAATTGTCCCTGAAGCATTGGTGTGCTCAGCATAGCATTTCCTTTGTGGCAGCCATGGGCGCTCAATTCCAAGAACACATTTGTGTAAAGTGTGAAGCTCTGTGAGCCGGGAGGTCTTTGTGGAGGAGGTCAAAGTTCAGGCCTTTCGGAGCCATCTGCTGAGGAGTCACAGTTCTCAGGGGGAACCCCCAAAGCAAAATATCAGAACTTGTTTGGTCTTTGGTTTTGTTTGTTTCTTTTATTTTTTTGAGACAGGGTTTCTCTGTATAGCTCTGGCTGTTCTGGAACTCACTGTGTAGTCCAGACTGACCTCGAACTCACAGAGATCTGCTTGCCTCTGCCTCCTCAGTGCTGGGATTAAAGTGTGTGCCATCACCTCCCCACCAAAAATCAGAACTTGAAAAATGGCAACACAGAGGAATTAAACAGAGAAGTAGACAGTTATGCCTAAAAAGAGTCTTGGGAAATCCTCGTTGGGCAGGAGTCTGCAATGTCATCACCATGGTGACCTGGGAGTCAGGACACGTCAGAACACGGCAGTCACTATTGTGAAAGATAATTGACCCAGGGAGGCTGCAGACTGTGCCTGCCTCTACTGCCACCACTAACACCACCCTCTCACCACCATAGGAAAGGACAGAATCGAGGTCCCAGGCTAGTTCTTGGGTCCCCTGGTCACAGCACTCATTCAGTGCATTTATGGCGCCCCAACTCCACACCAGACCCCTTGTTAGGTGACAGAGATGCAGGGGTGAGCTCTGCCTTTGTGTGTGTGTGTGTGTGTGTGTGTGTGTGGTGTGTCCGTGTCCGTGCCCTGTTCATGGAAGTTAGCAACGTTTAAGTATGAGCAGCAGCAACTGATTTGAGCCAATCTTTAAGGAAGGGAATTTACCGGCAGGGCCCAGGTACCCATAGAATAAAAAAACTAAAGCCAAACACTCGGTCCCCAGGAATGTGAAGGGCGACTCTGGGGATCTAGGTTGCAGGAACACATGGTCTAGTTCCTCAGCATGGATTTTCTCCTGCATGGCAGTAACTTAAGGGGGAAATAGAATCCAGCAAGTCTAACTCGTCGGGTGCCTGCACTGTGGGCACACGTGCTGCCGACGATCCTGACACTTGCCTGCGGTAGAAGAACAGTTCCCTGAAGGAAACCAAGAGACTGGTTTCTAAAGAGCACAGAACCATTGGTTTGCTCATGAAGCCTGCGAGCAGACAATGGCCCAAAGGCAATAAGGTCTGCAGGCTGGGTGGAGAGCACAGTGGTGCTCAGCTCTCGGCTGAGGTCAGAGAAGCCAGCACCTCCCAGCATCCTTCAGCACAACAAGCACTGCAGTGTATGTATGTCTTCACCTGCTTTCTGATGCTGCAGGGAGACACCAGGACAAGCAATCTGGGGACCGAAAGCGCTTACAGCTTATAGTCCGTCAGTGGTTTCAGGGCGGGAGCCCAGAGGCAGGAACTGAAGTGGAGGCCGCGGAGCAATGCTGGCTTGCTTGGCTACCTACCCAGGGGTGGCCCAACTTCCAGTGAGCAGGACCTTCCAGCATCAACTCAGAATCAGGAATGCAGCCCACAGACTTGCTGCAGGCACTTCAACGGAGGCAGAGGCGTTCCTCAATTGAGTATATGTCTGCAGACCATGTCTATGTCAGGTTGACAAAACTAGCCAGCACAGTGCAGTTGTGAGAAAACAGGAGAAGCCTTCACGGTGCTCCTTCACTGTGCTCCTTCATGGTTCTTCACCGTGCTCCTTCACCATGCTCCTTCACCGTGCTCTTTCACGGTTCTTCTTCACCGTGCTCCTTCACAGTGCTCCTTGACTATCAGAGGAGGTTGTCCGCTCAGATGGTCTGAGATTACAGGCTGCAGAGGAAGAGTTACACCTCAGAGTGCAAGGGAGACACAGCCTAGGAGGGGAAGAATACCCGATAAGAGCAGGCCTTGACCTCTGCACATATGTTACAGTTGTGTAGCTTGGTCTTTTTCTGGGGCACCTAACAGTGACAGCAGGGGCTGTCTCTGTTCTGCTACCTACTTTTGGGACCCCTTGTTCCTACTGGGTTGCCGCATCCAGCCTAGTCTTATTGCGACTTGATATGCACAACTGGCAGACCTACATGGAGGCCTGCCCTGTTCTGAAGAGAGGAGGAGGAATGGATGGGGGGGGGTAGGCGAAGGGACTTGGAGGAGAGGAGGGAGGGGAAACTGATCAGCTGAAAAAAATTAATTGAGAGAGAGAGAAAGAGAGAATTTGAACCAGTTTTGAAGAATGCAGAAAATCGTCAAATCAAAAGGCTAGGATGCTTTTCCAGGCAAGAAACATTCACTTTTAATAAAACAATAACAGAAACGACATTGAAAGAACTCCCAGTTCCTCAGGAACTGGCAGCTGAGTGTGGCAGTGCGTGCCTGTAATCCCAGCCCTGGAGAGGTTGAGACAGGAGGGCTGTGGGCTCAGGGCCAGCCTAGACTACATGGGGACCCTGCCTAACCCCCCACCTCTTACTCCTCTCCTGGGAATATTGAATGAAAGGACGCCAAGAAGTCAGAACTCAGCACAGGGGAGAAGATGGGGCTTGAAAGGTAGGGAAAGGCCCCACCACAGAGTTCCTTTCTATACAAGGTTACCTGTTAAGTTGAGCTTTGGTGCGGGCTGTGCTTGCAGGGCTGGGGGACGGCGTTTATATGTAGTGAGGGAAATGAGGGCATTACGGAGGATACCCTTGTAATTGCTCTCAGGCAGAAAGACTGCTCATCTGGACGTGGATAAGAAGACAGGTTGGACACCAAGCCTGGAGGCTTATACCTGCAACCCAAATGCTCAGGAGGCTGAGGCAGGAAGATCTCGAGTTCAAGGCCAGCCTGGACTACATAGATCCTGACTCAAAACAGAAGATAGGTTAAGAGGTGGCAGCATATTCTACAGAGGGGAAAATGAGCAAGAGCAACGGTGCCGGTTCAGGGAGCAGGGTCTGTGTTGAGGAACGGAAGATGAGCTGGGCATGGGTGGTGTGTGCCTATATCCCCTTCTACTTGGGCTGCTGAGGCAGGAGGATCACTTGAGTCTAGGAGTTTGGGGGCAGTGTGGGCAGCATAGTGAGTCCACATGGAAAGAGAGAATAATGGGAAAGGGGTGGGAATATTCAAAATGAAGGGGGAAACGTGTACAAGAATTTGGAGATGATAAGGACTATGAAATAGTTCCTCCTGGCCAGATCATAAAATGTGGAGGGAGAGATGGTACAGGCAACAAAATGACAGAGTAGGATGGGCCACTAGGGACCAGGTCCTGAAGGATTTGCAAACCAAGAGATTGGCATTTATCCCAGCAACAAGAGAGTCTACGCAATGGCCTAAAAGCAGCTTGTGTCTCAAGTTTGTTTATCGTCTAGAAAGACAGCTCTGCTTACAGTGCAGAGGAGCTGCGAGGAGAGGTAGGGAGACCCGTGGAAGCAGCCGCCATAATTCAGGCGAGAAGACGAGCTGCCGCCCATCATAGAAAAGCACAGAAAAGAAGCCACGTGATACGGCCTTTAGAGGCGGACGCAGAAGGAATCCTTTAAAGGGCAAGGGATGAGAATGGCATCGTTTGTGAAATAAGAAGAAAGGCACAACGGATGAACTGGGGGAAATAAGGGAAAAGCAAGACTCGAGGATTCCTCTTGGGTTTCAAGTCTGTGGTACCACTCGTGAAGGTGAGGACCGGATGCTGGGCATGTGTGAGGGTGATAAAGATGATTTGTGTGAAGCATCCTCACTTGTCATCTCTAATGACTATTTGACGCCGCAGTAGGAAGCACTGATCAGGGGTGCAAGGCAGATGGCCCAAGGGGAGAGAGCTGTGCACAGAGAACTCTGGAGGTGTGCAGTGAGTTCCCCTGGATGCTTGACTGATAAATGTGGATGTGGAAGTTACAGGAACTAGGAAAGAACCCTGGAAAGAGGCATGTAGGATAATATCTAGAGGTTATTTGGGGTCGGAAATAGAGGAGCAAGTTCATAAAGCACAGAGCATCCCATAACGTACTGTAAAAGATGGTGCCTCGTGATGGGGCAGCATTAGTGATGATGCAGAATTAGCCCTCAGCTACAGGCTGCTCTTGCCTCCAACTCTAACCTACGGAACTTACAAGCAAGCCTTCTTGAAGTGATTGAGCTGTTTCTAAGAATGTAATTCTACCTCAAAACGATTACGGTCTCCCCCTGTACCATGTTCTAACAAGGTAAAAACCCGTATGGCTAGCCACCAACCAGATGCTGCTGGGTAATTCAAAGAAGGATGAAAATGAAATCCCAGAGAAGGG
The DNA here is from genome assembly GCF_903992535.2 of Arvicola amphibius. Classification (NCBI taxonomy): domain Eukaryota; kingdom Metazoa; phylum Chordata; class Mammalia; order Rodentia; family Cricetidae; genus Arvicola; species Arvicola amphibius. The sequence continues at coordinate 32,601,073 of NC_052052.2, forward strand.
GGGCAGGGAACCAGTGAAAGCAAGCCTAGAGATGATGTGAATATTAGCATTAGTAGGCCAAAACATTGTAACATTTTCCATATGTTCATAATGCAGAGAAAGCTTGGGAACTTTATGGGAAGGCTTGGGAAATGTAAGGGAACTAGATATAAAAAGAATGGTGTCTGAGATGAAAAAATATACTAGCTGGCTCACCGACCCGTTAGATACAGTAGAAAAAGAGAGAGAAGGGAACTAGGAGATGTATCAATAGAGACTATTCAAAATGAAATGGAGTGAGAAATTACTAGGAAAACAGTGAGCAGAGCATTATTGAGGCGTGGGACTTCCGGCAGCCTCATCTGTAATTGAAAAAGAGAAGAAGGAAGAAAAATATTTGAATAAGTAACATCCAAGTTTTTTTTTTCTTCTTCTTCCAAGTTTGATTAATACCCTCAGATCCAGGACCCTCCACAAACCCCAAATCAAGAAAGGCTGTGAAGCCAGGGTGATGCATCCCTTCTTTCTCCAGGCAGGTGGCCTGAGCAGAAACCGGGCCCCTGGAGAGCTTCAGGCAAAACAAGGCCTCCCAGAGCAGAGCAGGCGGATCCAGGCAGAGGCGGAGGGGGAAAGCCAGGTGGTGAGAGCAGGGAGCTCAGGGAGCACTGTGAGCATGATCCTTGTAGGAGGCTGTCAGGGAAGATGAATGAGGAGCAAGAATGGGGCCTGTGGCCCGCTGCTTCTCAGAGAGCTGGCTACTGCGAACATCGCCAGAGGTGGTTCCTACCGTTCCAAGGGGCCTTTGCTCAGGATGGTACATTCCTTCTGGTAAACCGTGTGTGTGTGTGTGTGTGTGTGTGTGTGTGTGTGTGTGTGTGTGTGTACCCCTCACTAGGGGTTTCCAAACCAGGAACAGAGGGGTGAATTGTAGTCCCTTTCCATGGCAAGGCTCAAGGCACCACCTACCTGTTGCTGGAGGCTGTGTTGAAAAGCCATGTTGAAAGCTCCCGTGGGCAAAGTGAAGCCAGCCCATGGGGGGCCCACTGGTCTGCGTGGTTCTACAGTCGGCCATTCCCTCAGTTTAAACCCGAAACTATCCTGTTGGGTTGGGGGTACAAGTTCAGTTTGCTTAGCATGGGCAAGGCTCTGGGTCCTTTCTCCTCAGTACCACAGAAAACTAAAACAGCAACCAAATAGCTAATCATGTGCCCTGAACTGTGACCCAGAATAAACCTTACTTCTTTATGTTGCTTTTGTCATGTGTTTTCTCTCAACAAGAAGAAAAGTACTAACACAGGGGTGATAGTGGTTTTTCATGGTCTCAATAGCATTCTGCCCCACTTCCTCCATTAAGAATTGAAGTCAACCAAGCAGTGGTGGTGCACGCCTGTAATCCCAGCACTCAGGAGGCTGAAATGGATCTCTAAGTTCAACACTAGCCTGGTCTACAGAGTGAGTTCCAGGTCAGCCTGGACTACACAGAGAAACCCTGTCTCAAAAAGAAACAATTAAAAAGAATTGAAATCAGAGCCTTGGGCATACTAAGCAAGCACTCTACCACTGAGCTCCATCCCCAGCCAGCCCCCTTTAAAGTTTTATTTAGAGATTTGGTCTTGCCAAATTGTCCAGGCTGCCTTTAAGCTTTACAACCTTCCTGAGTAATCAGGATTGTAGCTGTGTGCCCCTATGCCCAGCTTGGGTTTAGTTTTGGAAACACTTAGAATAATTGGTATGAATTGTAGGCTCTGAAGGGTGTTGCGTTCTCCCCTTCCCTCATCTGTGTTGTGTTCTTGCTTGGCACCTGACACTTGGGTTCCCCGCAAGAGGGAAGGCCTCCTCCGACTTCTGGAAGGAGTCCACTGGGGTGTGGTACACTGTGTGCCCTTAGTTATGGAGAACAGCAGTGTGAAGGCTGCCCTAAGGCAGCCACCACGCAGGGACAGACGACAAGAATCAGGCAGGCTGGTGATGTTTCTTTTCCCTAGAATGCCAGAATACAAGTGTTGAAAGAATATTCAACTTTGAAAGCAACTCTTTTTCATTGTATCTTTTTTCTTTCTTTTTTTTCATTGTATCTTTAGTTTTTAGAATCAAAGCCTTTTTGTTTTTTCTTGCTGGTTTTTGTAAGTTCCTAACATATGAAGTAAAGTCCTGTGACTTCGAATCAGAGAAAACCTAGAATGGTCTGAGGAACGCTTCACTTACCCGAGGGAATTCTGGGAGACAAGCCTTCTGTTTCGTTTTGTGACCTTGTTGTTGCTTTCAGTGTTGAGAAGATGTCTTCCCTCAGGTTGAGGATAAGGAAGCACACTTTCTGAGCAAGCATGAGGACCTGAGTTCAAATCCCCACCACCCACATAAAAAGCCCGGTGTGTCCATGCGTACCCATAGCCCCGCTCTGTGGGAGCAGAGACAGGAGGATTGCTGGCACTTGCTGACCAGTAGCCTAGCTCCAGGTTCAATCAGAGACCATGTCTCAAGGGAATAAAGTGGGGAGTGATAGAGCAGGACACACACACACACACACACACCATGCCCCTCCTGTCATAGCCCTCTGACTGTAACAGCCAGGTGCCTGTCTTAACTGCCTCACAGGATGATTCTGTGGTACTTTTTGCTCTTGTTGTTTTTTGTTTTTCAAGACAGGGTTTCTCTGTGTAATCCTGTCCATCCTGGAACCTTCTCTGTAGACCAGGCTGGCCTCCAGCTCAGAGATCCACCTGCCTCTCTCTCCTGAGTGCTGGGACTAAAGGTGTGCGCCGCCACCGCTCTGTTCTCTGTGGTTCTTTTTGATGTGCATGATTCTCTCTCTTGATTGCTTATTAAAAGTTGAGTTCCTTGAAAGCCTTGTTGCTCAGCCTCTTCTGCTTTGAGTTTTGGTCTTGATATTCTGTTTCAGCCTCAGAGTGAGCTGTCAGCAGCAGGCCAGCTGACTTTGACATAGATGCACCCGGCCGTCATTGAGCGGCGGTAGAAGCAACAACTCCATGGCACTTACATCGTTTTCCTTGTGCAAAAAAAAAAAATGTTTTTGAGGCCACAGAAAACACCCTTGAAGTATAATAGCCAGAGTTCTCCCACTTTATTGTATGGAAACTCTGAGCCATGAAATCCATGCTTTGTATTTCATTTGAGCTGTGGAAAATCTTGGAGACAGATCTGAAATCCGCAGCAAGCACACAGGGCCCAGGGACATTTGCTGGTGGCATAGTCCCCTCAGCTGCACTTTATTTCTGTATGTTTTCCTCCACCCCCAGAGTCCTTTCTGGAAGCCCGTGTCTACATGATGTTTAAAACTGTGTACTAGTTCCTTTTCAATTGCTGTGCCGGAACACCATGACCCAGGCAGCTAATAGAGGGAAGAGCAGAGCCTGTCATCGATGGGCAGGGCAGCAGTGAGCAGCTAGAGATGGAAGCTGAGGGCTTGCCTACTGAACCTTAATCAGGAAGCAGAGAGGGCAAACCCGGAATGGGATAGGGCTTTGAAATCCCAAAGCCTACCCCCAGCTATGCCGTTCCTCCGACAAGGCCACGCCTCCTAAACCTTCCCAGACAGTGATACCAACGAGGGACCAAACATTCAAATGCAGAGCCAATGGGTACATTCACATTTAAACTATTACAGAGTGCTTTAATCTCACTTTAAAACATGGTAAAATACTAAAATGCTAGGGGCTTCGGTGTATTATAAAAATCTGGCCAATATTTGTTCTTAAGTCTCCTTTTTATGGTCTTGGACCCCACAGTCTTGTGGTTTCCACGCTGAGAGTTGCTGCGTGGGTCTGAGGATCTCGTGGCTGACTCCATCTTCACTCCAGTTAGTTCGCTTTCTGTTGCTGTGAAAAACATTGACTAAAGCCAGCTTGAGACCAGGGGTGGTGGCACACCACATGCATTTAATCTCAGCACTTGGGAGGCAGAGGCAGGCAGATCTCTATGAGTTCAAGGCCAGCCTGGTCTACAGATCAAGTTCCAGGACAGCCAGGGCTACACAGAAGAACTCTATCTCATAAAACCAAAAAAGAAAACAAGCAAGCAAGAAAAACCATATCACCAACAAGTTGGGTTTGGAGGAAGGTTCTGTTTGGTCTTACAGGTTAAAATCTATCATCAAAGCCAAGGCAGAAGTCTGAAACAGAAACCATGGAGGCATGCTGCTTGACTTGCTCCCGCTTATTGTTCAGTTAGCTTTCTTTTATACGTTTAGGCACACCAGCCTATGTATGGCACCACCCACAGTGGGCTGGACCCCCCTGTATCAGTCAGTAATTCGGGAAATGCTTCAGGAACCTGGCCATAGGGCATTCTGATTGAGACAGCCCCCAAATGAGATGCCCTGAGTTAGCTGTGCATTGTGTCAGCTTGACAGCAGATGCTCACGAGGAGACCAGCTCATTGACCAGATTCTGTGCTCGGAGCTTCGAGGAACCTGCGGTGACTTCAGGCCTTGTTCTTCAGAGTCCAGTCTCTGATTTACCAAATTTCAGTTTCAAGCACCATGTTTATCCCAGAAAGCAATTTGAAATTAGCACAGGACTGGATGGCCACAAAGACCTCGAAAACAGCTGGCTCTTCCAAACCTGGCTCTTCAGACAAAATAAGTGTTCAGTCCGTGTTACGTGACTGAATTTGGCTATGGCATATGTGTTTCTGTGCTTTGAAGCATTTGAATTGTGTATGTTTTCCCCAAGCATTGTTTGACCTCATGGCGTAGTTCTGGGAATGCGACCACTTGGTAGCAGACCATTGGTGGTAGCAATGGCTTGCCCTCGGTGACATCTTCTGCTCTTCCTTTTCAGAGTACGATCGGCTGGGTTTCCTTCTGAAGCTGGACTCTAAACTGTAAGTAGAATGGGGAAATGTTTGACTCTTGGCAGACATCTGTAAGAGCCGAGGTCTAGCTTGAAAGGGCCATCCCTTTACCCCTTTGGTTTTGGGGGGACTCCCTGGGGTCTCTGTCCTCAGATTGCAAGCAGAATCTTCAAGCATGTTCCCGTCTACAGGGCCTAGGCAGGACGGGATGGTAGGTACAAACTGAGGTCCTGTGTTAGGCTGCCACAGGTGGCGTATTACAAAAGGCCACTGCAGGGGTTTGCGTGGCCGTAGGGCCCTGGAATAGCTTCTCCCACAGAATGGGCGTGATGGAGAAACTGGCAAAGATGCCCTCCCACCCGGCAGACCTGTGCTTGCTTCCCACTTCTGCCCGTTGAGCTGTCTTTCCTCTCACAGGCAGACCTCCCTGTCTGCTTCTCAGAGGATTGGTACCTGTGCCCAGCACTGCCTGTCCCTGTTATGCCGCCTGGAAAACCCCAGGACTGCTTACTCCCTACACCAAATTGTCTTCTGTGTTTCCTTTGAATTTCTTACCCCTGTTGTCTTCCAGTGTCTGGCGATCCTATAAACGTGATGATGATTTATTTATTAAGGTCACAGGCTCAGAGCCAGGCAAAGCTTGGTTCAAATCCCAGCTTGCCACTTACTGAACTTGTGATCTTGGGCAAGTGTCTCAGCTACTTTGAGCCCATTTTGTCTGTAAGATGAAGACAGTATCCATACTTCATAAGTTGTTAGAAGGATTTAATTGAAGTGGTTTACTTGGGGGCCTGTGAGTACTCCGGCATTCTTTCCTGGTCTCTCTCGTGCCAAAGCTGCATAGGTGAAACCCTGAGTGCTTGGATAGATGGATAGGAAATGGGTGCCTAAGAAGAAGTGGAGTGGGTGGGTGGGTGGATGAACACAAACCCATGTGATCACCACACTAGAAGTTGGACCTTTGTCCATTCTGTTCGTTTATTCCCTGTACAGCATCACTCACATGGTTGATACTTAGTCCCTTCTGTTGTCAGCCATCGTGGGCTCCTGTGTCCCTGGGATATAATAATGTCATGGAAGATCAGAACTGCATCTCCTTCCTTGCCCTTTTGCATAAGGTCTTATATACAGCTGCTTCAGATGGTAATAGCCACACCTATATTAAATCATCCATGTGAAGCTTTCCCGTGGAGCTGTCTGGCCGCTGGCCCCTTCTCCTGGAATCTAGAGTCTTGGCTCTGGTACCTCGAGCCATGTGTTCAGGCACTGTGGCTCTCCCAGCTTTCAGATGTCACAGAGGCAGCTTCCAGGGAAGACTTGTCGGATGTCTTTTTACAAGGCAGGCCAAGAGATGTTAGGCCCATATTAACATCTGGGGTGTGGTCTTGATTGGGCTAAAGAGTCACAGGCTTTCCTCTTGGAAATGTCTCCGTTCAGGGCTGTGCACAGAAAATCAAAGCAAATCGAGTATAAGCCATAAGCAAGTGAAATGCCTCCAGACAGGCAAAGAGGCAGTAATTACCAAGTCGGATCGTACAGATGCACAAAGGAGATGTTACCGTGGACGTGCCTATGGCAGTGTTTAAGCTATCTTTGGCAGTGGAGGAGGAGGCAGCACCCACCCCACTGTCTTGACAGTTGAGCAGTATGGGATAGATCTCTGTGGAACTTGCTGCTGCATACCAGGCCAATTCCATGGATTGATGAGAAAATTTGGACTTTGGCCAAGAAATTGACTTTGCCCTGTATTTAACTTACACTGTGAGGGGCAGGATAGAACCTTCTTGCCACACTGTGAGGAACAGGCTACAGCCTTCCTGCCACACTGTGAGGGGCAGGCCAGAACCTCCTGCCACACTGTGAGGGGCAGGCTAGAACCTTCCTGCCACACTGTGAGGGGTGGGCTAGAACCTGCCTCTGCTACTTCGCGTTATGTTACCTTAAACATCCTATTCAAGCTTTCTGAGCCCCAATTTTTTCCTTATGAAAAATTTGGACTATTCAGTTACATCGTTGTGGTTTATAGAGAATGAAAGAAAGCCTTGTATAATCTGTTGTAAATATGCAAATGCAAGTATTTCTTTGTTCATCTTAACTCGGGTTAATCTAGCTTCTTGAGTATAAAAATGTCTATGTTCTGTAAGATGTCTCCTGCTTTCTCTTTAAATACTGCCTTCTCTATCATTCTCCACTTATCCACACGCCCTACTCTTCAAAGTCTCTGGTTAGATTTTAGAGCTTCCAGTCATAACCTGTTAATGTCTCCATATTTGCCACCTTTTAACCCTTTCCATGCTAAACTGTAACCACAGAGGGCTCTGTGTAAGAATAAACTAGACTTAACCCTGAACCTCCAGGCCAGGATTATCAGGTGCTTACCCTAGCTCTGAGCGGATTAGGCTAAAAAGTCTGCAGACAAAAACACTTGCTGTTGACTCCCAGAGTCTCATCCTCGGGTAAGCTAGGAGCTCCTACAGCCACGTGTAAAATCCCCAGATCTGGCAAGTGCTGCCAAGCACCTGGCAGGAGCACACTCAAACCTTCTCTAGAAAAGCATGTGAACTCCTGGCAAGTAGCCGTTCAAAGAAAGGAGAAGTTCACAGTTAGAGAATAATGCACAAGGGAACGACAAACCGTCATTGGCAGGAACCGTGACAAACAGCAGGCCATGGGAGGGGACAACTGGCAGATTTCTCAAGTTGGAATGACTGGTCGGTCATAAAACAATTCTGTGTACCACACAAGACTGAACTACATAGGATTAAGAACTGTAATATAGAACCTTCGATTTAAAAAAATAAAGAGGATTCTGTAGTGCAGGTTTCTTGCTAGCCCCATAATGGCTCCCTCAAACAAGAGTTCTCTTTCCTTGCTGTCCCTCTCTGTCCTTCCCCCATCTTGACCATCCCTGTTCCTTAAGTTCTTCTTTCTTCTTCCCTTCTACCCTCCTCTTCTCCTTCCCTCCCCCCTTCCCCCAACCCCCACACTCCCAATTTTCTCAGGTGATCTTGTCTATTTCCCCTTCCCAGGGGGATCCATGTATGTTTCTCTTAGGGTTCTCCTTGTTACCTAGTTTCTCTGGGGTTGTGGATTATAGTCTTGTTATCATTTGCTTTACATCCAGTATCCATTTATGAGTGAATACAAACTGTATTTGTCTTTCTGGGTCTGGGTTACCTCACTCAGGATGTTTTTTTTCTAGTTCCATCAATTTGCCTGTAAATTTCAAGATGTCACTGTCTTTTTTACCACTGAGTAGTACTCCATTGTGTAAACGTACTACATTTTCTTTATTTGTTCTTCAGTTGAGAGATATCTAGGTTGTTTCCAGATTCTGGCTATTACATATAATGCTGCTATAAATATGGTTGAGCAAATGTCCTTGTGGTATAATTGAACATCTTTGGGTATATGCCCAAGAGTGGTATCCTGGGTCTTGAGGTAGACTGATTCCCAGTTTTCTGAGAAACCACCATACCGATTTCCAGAGAGGTTAAACACCCCCAACAATGGAGGACTGTTCCCCTTACTCCACATCCTCTCCAGAATAATCTATCAATCATTGGTGTTTTTGATCTTAGCCATTCTGACAGGTATAAGATGGTATCTCAGAGTCATTTTGATATGCATTTCCCTGATGGCTAAGGATGTTGAACATTTCCTTAAGTGTCTTTCAGCCATTTTAGATTCTTCTGTTGAGAATTTGCTATTTAGATCTGTATCCCATAAGACCCTAAGCAGTTGTGGAAAGGGTGCCTGAACTGGCCTTGCCCTGTAGTCAGATTGGGTGACTATCTTAAATGTCATCATAGAACCTTCATCCAGCAACTGATGGCAGCAGATGGAGAGATCCATAGCAGAAAACTAGGCTGGGCTCCCAAAGTCTAGTCAAAGAGAGGGAAGAGCGATAATACAAGCAAAAGGGTTAATACCACGATGGGGATACCCACTTAAACATCTTACTTGAGCTAATGGAAGCTCACTGACTCCCGCCTGACAGTGGGGAACCATCATAGGACCAAACTAGGCCCTCTGAATATGGTGACTGTTGCATGACTGGGGCAGACTGTGGGGCCACTGGCAGTGTGACCAGGATTTATCCCTACTGCTTATACTGGCTTTTTGGAATCCATTCTCATTGGAAGGATACCTTGCTTAGCCTAGATATAGAGGGGAGGGCCTTTATCCTCAAAACAATGTGCTAGACTTTGGTGACTTCCCATGGGAAGCCTTACCCTCTCCAAGTAGTGGATGGGAGGTTTGGGGGGAAGAAGAATGGAATGGGAACTGGGATTGGTATGTAAAATGAGAAAAAATAGGTTTTTTTTAAAAAAAATAAATTTTAAAAGAGTACCAATAAGTAAATAAATAAATAATAAATCAGGCCAGCAAAATGTCTCAGCCAGGAAGGGTACTTGCAGCTGAGCCCGCCTACCTGAGTTCAGTCTTTCCAACCAGCACGGTCAAAGGAGAGAGTCGATTCCTGTAAGTTGTCCTCTGACTTCCACACACAGACCGTAGCACACACGCACCTACCATGACCACTCAATAAATAAACTTTTAAAAAATCATAAATGAGCTTCTTGAAATCAAAGTTACAATAGTCAGACTTTACATCTTAATAGAAGTGGTTAGCAGCAGAGACACAAATGAAGACAGTAAGCTAGGAGATAAGCCAGGTAGCAAACATTTAAAGGTCTGGGGACATTCCTTTTTGCCCCTCCCTTCCTCTCTCCGTCTGGGGTGTATGTGCCGCGTTGCATGTGCTGTGTTTGTAAACCAGAGGGAGATGCTGGGTGTCCTGCCCCATCACTCTCTACCTTATTGCTTGACAGGATCAGCCTGCCATTGAACCCTGTCGGCTCTCCCAGCTGCTCCCTGCTCATATACTTGCTTCCCAGAATGCACTAGTCAGCTTCGGATGAACTTGAATGGAGGAAATGTTTGTTCTTGCTCATGGTTTTCGAGGTTTCTGGTCATGGCCATGTCCCTTTGGGCCTGGGATGGGGCAGAACCTCCTGGCAGCCCACACAGTGAAACAGAGATGTCACCTTGTAGCAATTGGACAGCAGGGAGGAAGGGGCTAGGATCCCAGCATCCCCTTCAAGAACATGCCCCAGTGGATTGAACATCCTTCCACTAAGCCCTACCTCAAGTGCCATCACCGGGAGCAGGCCTTCAACACATGACCTGTAAGGAACATTTAGAAGCCGAACCAGAGCCTTGACCTCCACATAGAAGCAACCATGATCCCATTAAAAAGCAAGGTAGATGTGATCTGAACGCCTGTGATCAGGACCTTCTAGTGGCCCCTCGGCTCTCCTAGAGTGTGACTCTGATGTTACAAGGCTCTCGGGTCTGGAGTAGACCCTGGCTTCTTACTGCTTGCCTTAAGGTTTATTATTCCATACTAGGTTCTGTACTTGGGCGCTTCTAGTATCCCAGGCCCCTTCCTGCCTCGGACTCTTGGCATATGTGCCTTCCTTTGATAGCAGTAGAGACTGCTCACTTCCTCACCCATTTACCCACTCCTGGCCCCTGCCCATTTCCTAACCGCCATCCCCTCTCTTTTCCCCTACAGTGCAGGGAGCCGAGCTTAGGGCTTTGCCAATGCTGGGCAAGCGATCTGTGGATGGACTGTGACCCCAGCCTTTATTTTACTTTTCATAGTGAGACACTGTCTCACTCACTAGGGTTTAAATTTGGGCTCATGCTACCTCTGCCCCCTGAGTATTTGGGTGTGTAGACCTGTGCCAATAGGCCTGACTCCTGGCCTCCTGACTCTCCACTGTGTCATTTTTCTATGGAGTGCTCATCACTGTTGGATGGGCCACACATCTTGCTCATCACTGTTGGATGAGCCACACATATTTCTCATCACTGTTAGATGGTCCACACATCTTGCTTATCACTGTTGGATGGTCCACACATCTTGCTCATCACTGTTGGATGGTCCACACATCTTGCTCATCACTGTTGGATGGTCCACACATCTTGCTCATCACTGTTGGATGGTCCACACATCTTGCTCATCACTGTTGGATGGTCCACACATCTTGCTCATCACTGTTGGATGGTCCACACATCTTGCTCATCACTGTTGGATGGTCCGCACATCTTGCTCATCACTGTTGGATGGTCCGCACATCTTGCTCATCACTGTTGGATGGTCCACACGTGGTGCCTACTTGTTCTTGTCTGCCTCCACCCCCCTTGGAGAGCACAGGGCTTTTTGTTCTCTCCACTCCTGTTCCCTAGCACCTGTTGTTTAGTGAGTGCCCAGTAACTATCCGATGCATGGGGGAGTGAGCTGACAGATAACTGCATGAAATAGATGGTGTTTAAATGCTTGTAACAAATGAGAACACAGCAGGGGTGGAGCAAGTGATCTAGGCATGTGCACAGCATTGTATCCGCTCAGACCCGCATCTGCCCTCCCCTGCCCAGCCACTCTTCTTACTTTTCCCCTCACTCTCAACAACACAGCGGTAAGAAAACCCCCAGCCCATTTTAAAAAGAACAGAGAACGGATGCTTTGTGAAAAAGATATGCAGATGGGGCCTGGAGAGAGCGCCCAGCAGTTAAGAGTGTTTGCTGCTCTCATAGAGAACCAGACTTTGGTTCCCAGCACCTGTGCCAGGTACCTCACAACCACTCACAACTCCAGTGCCTGGGGCTCTGACAAGCTCTTCTGGACTCCACAGGCCAGGCACCTGTATGTGTGCACACCTACGCACACACTCATATAAACAAAACAAATCTTTAAAAAAAAAGATATACAGATATCAAATAAATATGTCAGTATATAAAAAGGTACTCACACTGTATGTCTCCAGTGGGGGTGATATTCAAACAATGAGAGACTCACACACCTGTCAGAGTGGCCAAAATTAAATAAAAACAAACCCTGACAATTTTCAGTGCTGGCAAGGAGGTGGGTCAGGAAGTCTTACTTAGTACTATTGATGCTGCAGAACATTCTGGCCATGTTGGCAATATTTTGCAGGACTTCCTACAGCCAAATATGGTATAACCAGATGTGCTGACCACCATCCTCCAGGGTAGATTGTAGCATGACTAATAAAAACCTAGAGACAGATATTGGGGTTCAACCTGAAGGTCAGAAAAGCAAAACAGCCAGCCACTGGCTCTTACCTCTACCTCAGTCTGAAATGGTGATCCTGCCTCCCAGAATCTCAGAATGAGACTGTCTGAGAGCTGTCTCCTCCTGTCTTATATTCTTCTCTAGGGCTGGGATTAAAGGTGTGCACCGCTACCACCTGGTTTCTATTGCAAACTAGTGTGACCACTGGGATTAAAGGTGTCTGTCACCATTGCCTGGTCTGTAAGGCTGATCAGGGCAGCTCTTTTACTCTCTAATCTTCAGGCAAGCTTTATTTATTAAAGTAGAAATGAAATATATCATCACAGTCGTTACCCGAGTCAATTGGAAACTTCCATGCACACAAAAACTGCTCATGAGTATTTCTAGAGGTGATACCCGTGATTGTGACAAACCAGAAGCAAGATGAACAGCTGCCACATCCAGACAGTGGAATGGTTTTCAGCATGAAAAAGAAAGGGGCATCAGCCCTCACAGATGAGGAGGCTCCTGCCGTGACTCTGGATAAAGAAGCCAGGCTGAAAGCCTGCATACTGTATGCTTCTACCTTTGTGACATTCCAGAAAAGGCCAAACTATAGGTACTAAAAGGGCCCCGGTGACCCAAAGTGGGAGGGAAGAGAGAAATAAGTCTGTATTTGCCAAAAACCCAGAGAACAGAAGTTCTCAACCTGTGGGTCGTGACCCCCTTGGGGGTTTTATTTCAGGTATTTACATTACTGTGCATGACAGTAGCAAAATTAGTTATGAAGTAACAATGAAATAATTTTATGGCTGTGGTCACCACAGCATGAGGAAGTGTATTAAAGAGTGGCGGTGTTAGGAAGGCTGAGCCACTGCCATAGAACCTCTTAACGCAAAAAGTGAAATGTACTACGTTAATACAAGATATCACTAATGGGGGAAGGAGGGTGGGGCTCTATTTGCTTGGCTTTTCTGAAAGTCTAAAATTATTCATAAAAATAAAGCGCATAACTGGGCGGTGATGGCACACACCTTTAATCCCAGCACACAGGAGACAGAGACAGACAGATCTCTGAGTTCGAGGCCAGCTTGGTCTGCACAGTGAGTTCCAGAATAGCCATGGCCACACCGAGAAACCCTGTCTCAAAAAAACAAACAATTTAAAAAGTGCATTAATTTTTAATAATCAGGTTGGGGTGTGGGTTAGCAGGAGAGCATATGCTTACAATACAGGGGCCCTGGTTCGTTCATTCCCATCAACAAATGTGTGTGTATGAATCCAGGGCTTTGGAATCAGAAGACCTTCGAATTTGCCCCTTTCTATGCTGTGATAAAACACCATGACCATGGCGCCTTTTAACAGAAAGAATTTAATGAGCTCCAGCTGCAGAGGGTTAGCGTGCATGGCTGCAAAGCAAAGGCACGGCTCCAGGAACAGCTGAGAACACGCATCCTCATCCATAAGCAGGCATGGCTGGAGTCTCTGAAACTTCAGAGCCCAGCCTCAGTGACATACCTCCTCCACCAGGCCACACCTAATCCTTCCCAAACAGTTCCACCAGCGGGAGAACAAGTATTTAAACATGAGCCTATGGGAGCTATCCCATTTAAACCATCACATTCCACTCCTGGGGCCCCATGGGCTCCTGGCTATAACACAACACAGAATGCATTTAGTGCAACTTCAGAAGTCCCTAAAGTCTTTTCACCTCAGCACTGTTTAAAAGTCCAAAGCTCAAAGCCGGGTGGTGGTGGCCCACGCCTTTAATCCCAGCACTCAGGAGGCAGAGGCAGGTGGATCTCTGTGAGTTCGAGGCCAGCCTGGTCTACAAGAGCTAGTTCCAGGACAGGCTCCAAAGCTACAGAGGAAACCCTGTCTGGGAAAAAAAAAAATATCCAAAGTTCAATGTTTCTCCTGAGTCTAAAGCAATCTCTTAATTGTAACCCTTTGTAAATTAAAAAAAAAAAAAATCAAGTTACATACTTCCAAGTACAGTGGCACCAAATATACATTACCATTCCAAAGGGAAAGAGTCAGGGCATAGTGAGGAAACACTGGGCCAAAGCAAGACTGGCACCCAGCAGGGCACACTCCACATCACCGCAGCCTTTTATTCCCATCATCCTCCTGCTCCTGCCCAGTTGAATGTCCATATTTTCTTCTTTATAAAACGATGATGATATCCGCCAGTCACATGGAGTGATTAAAGAGTCAACAATAATGGAAAAGAAAGAAATCAAACTCAAGCCGCTGCAATTGCTCAGTGGTTGCCGACTGCATTCCTTCACCGTCTACTGTCTGCTGCCCATAGTTCCCATCTCTTCGAAACCGACGCTACCCCTTACAGCAAGCCTGCTCGCTTCTCTCCCGGGCTGATGCGTGTATCGCTCTGCTTATGAGTCCTCCCATGCAGACTACTGTCCTAGCAGCAGAACCATGATCTGTTCACAGCGTCCCTCACTCTTCTGCCCTCCCAAGTCCCTAGGATAATTGCCTCACCTCCCCGCACCCTGTACACGTCTCTGCCTGTGCTGATCCTTTAAGGTTTTTCGGTTTTGTTTTGTTTTGTTTTTGACTTATCTTCTTGCTTCTGGGTTATACACGTTTTGAGGGCAGGATCCAACATGGAAGCATCAGCCAAGAGTGTTGTACTTCTGAAGCAATTCTCCAGAGAACCTTGGGTGGAAAGGGGATGAGCACACCCACTAAGGGCCCCCTACAAGCAGAGTGGCCTTTAAGAGCCCTCATTTTATCTTCAAAGTTCCGTGCTCTATTCCATAGTACAGATATGCTGTTCTGATGTAGACTTCTCCATCAAGTTTATTTATTTAAGTGTATGAGTGTTTGCTTGCATGAACATATGTGCACCGCATTCATGCCTGGTACCGGAAGAGGTCAGAAGACAGCGTTGCATCCCCTGGTACTGGAGTTACAGGTGAGCGTGAGCCTTCACGTGGGTGCTAGGAATCAAACCTGGGTCCTCCAAATGAGCAACCGGTGCTTTTAACTGCTGAGCCATCTCTCTGGTCCTCTCAAGTATATTTATTACTCCAATAAATACGCCTGCTTTGAGAAGCCTGGACCTAGTGGACCTAGGGATTGTGCTGTCTGGAAATGAAAAGGACCTGCCTGATCCTATGTAAGGAAATCAGACACAAGTCTTTTCTGTGAGCTTCTGTTGAGACTTAGCCCTTCTCTGGTGCTCACATAGATGCTGAGGTTCCCAGAGATGACAAGCCTGTGTATACAAATGTTGGTCTCTCAAGTAGAAGTTTGAAAATGGCAAGTGGCTTAGAGAGGAGAATTCAGGTAACAAAAGTGGAAGGAACCATTATTTTCCTCCAAATTATTATAACTCTGACCATCCAGGAGGAGCTAGAAGTAGGGAAGGCAGAAGTTGATTGGTACTACAGCAGGGGCTGACTGGCAGGCTGCTTCCTCAGCCTCCTCTGTCCTACCGTCCACCAAGCTGCTTCCTCAGCATGCTCTATCCTACCCGCCAGCCCTCCTCCTCCTCCTCTAAGAACCACAGAAACCACGCAGGAGAGCTTGTCACTTGAAGGCTAGTCCCTCTTTAAGATGCGCCGGTGTCCAGCCTTTCCACGTGGCAGCAGACGCTGTCATCTACGAATGTGCTCGGCCACATTTACAGCTCTCATGGGACGCCAATGCCCAGGCTGGACTTGTACTTTTAGCAATCAGCCTGCCTCAGTCTCCCAAGGGCTAGAACTACAGATATGAACCACTAAGCTCAGCTCTCTTGCTTGCTGAGACCCAGACTCTGTATTCTCAAGGCAGAGCAGAGCGGAGAATTTCCAGGAGAGACAGGCACGGCAACAGACTTGAACACGTGTTCAAGTCCATGCTCTTTCTGCCAAAGAAATCTAGGGATGTGTAGTCAGGAGGCAGCTCAGGGGTTCTTGCAGAGGACTCAGGTTCGGGTCCCATCAACACTGGCACAACCGTCTGTCTGTAACTTCAGTTCCGAAGATCCGACACCCTTTTCTGACCTCCAGGAGCACCAGACACACACATGCACAGATATGCGTGTAGGCAAAACACTCATACAAATAAAATAAACTAATCTTTTAAAAAAAAATTAATGAAAACAGCTGGGCTAGGGAAGTGGTTCAGCAGGTAAAGGCCCTTGTCACTAAGCCTAATGACCTGAGTTCAGTGCCTAGGACTGACACTGAAGGAGGGCACTGGTTCCTGCAAGTTCTCCTCTGACCTCCACACAGGGAGACACACACACACACACACACACACACACACACACACACACACACACCTTGGAGTGGGGCTGCATGCAAAGCCCCAGCTGCTGGAACAAACCAGTTGCTGGGGCCGTTGAGATTGGATGGGTGTTTTTGCCAAGTATCTGGGTGGTGGGTGGAAATGCTGGATGTGTTAGGTTACTATCTAGTCACCACGCAGACCCTCCTCTCTCTGTTTGGCTTCAAGAACCTTTCTGGTCCATGTTGTCAGATATGGCGTTCGTGCAAAGATCCCCACCCTGTGGCGGGAAATGGGTGGCTGTGTGGTGACTCTGGTTCTCTGCCCTTTTGGAGCCTGTTTTACAGAAGCCGTAGGACCATTTGCTTCATCTGGTGACATCACTGCTCAGTGTTGTCCTTCCTGCTGTCCTGGCTTCCAGTAACTCTCTCAGTTTGTCACTGCTCTGCTAACCATGGCCACAAATGCCCCTGTCACCCGGAACCCCAAGGAAAATATGAGTAGAAATGGGTTTTCTGGCTGTGTTCGGCTCATCGCTTGACATTTTGAGCGTGAACAGAGAACAGCACATCTTCTAGCCGCGTCTTCTGGCAGGGCTGCTTTCGAGGCTTCCACAAAGCTAGATTAGATCACAGATCTGCTGCCGGGCACTTGGCTCACGCTCCGTGTGCTAATTCCCTTGCTCGTTTCACTACCACCCAGAAAGAGGGTGTGTTTATGTTTTTAAAGAATTGAAGTGTAGAAACAAAACCGAGCTGGAGCCGTCGCAGCAGGCCCCCGCCGGAGCTCCTGGGAGAAATGTCTGTAGTGCACAGGCCAACACGGGAGGGGGGGGTCCTCTGGGGAGCATCCTCCCCGTCCAGGATGAAGACAATGGCCAAGCCCCCACATGAGGTTAAACTGCAGTAATGTCAGCTTCAAAATCCCCAGTTAAACAGGAGCGCAGACAAAAGCTGCAGAGAGATCCATGTCTGCACAGTGACAGCCAGGGTGGGATGGATTGACACCTGCCACCTGTGTCTACAGGAAGAGACTGAGGACAGCCCAGGACAGCCAGCACGCCTCACTCCCTGCAGAGGGCCTTGTTACTAGAGTCACAAGGTTAGAGGGACAACAGTGGGAAAGACAGGGACTGTGCTGTCCCTCTCTGGTAGAGTACTCACCAAGCACCCAGGGTCTCTGGACTCCACCCCTAACACCAGAGAGAGACAGACAGACAGGCAGGCTACCCTTAAAGAGAAGATTCATCTGGGTGCCTAAGGGGAGCTATGATGGCGTTGAGTTATTTTCTTACGTGAAGGCTGTTTTAGTGGGAAAATTCAAATGGAAATGTCTAATAATCAAATAAGATGACAAAAGCCAAGCAAAGCCACTGCTGCCATTTCCCCGTCGCACGGTTGTCCCAGAAACAGCTCTAGTCACTGGGACGCTGGTCTTCAGGAAGGAAGAGGAACTGAGGAGGCAGTGGTGGAACATGCCGTGCTGAGGGGCTCCACCACCCCAGCTAGGGGCTTGGCTCTGCCTGAGCAGTCAGATAGTGGGTTACGTGTTACACACTCAGGCTTCTCTCGTGACTAGTGTCCAGTCCTCTGTAAGATGGTTCTAGAAATTGGTCTGTTGGTTACAGAACATCCATCACTGATCTGTAGAGTCCTTGAGAGTAACCCTCGAGCTTTTTGCCCCAGCCGTCACCTCTGTCTCCCTCGCACGTGCACCCATTTGCATTGCAAGTCAAGGACTAATCGCCCTTGGTGCAATGGCTCGATACTTATTTACGTACTCTGTAACACACGTCCCGTGTTAAATGATCCGGGACAGGGAGTTTCTCCTACTTTTTACAGACATATGTTGATTGTACAGAATAATGAGTTTCCACTGTGATTTTTCTTACATGTGTATAATTTACCTTTATTGTATCCACTCCCTCCACTCTACTGTCCTCTTCCAGCCTCTTTCTCTTCCCAAATCAGGACAGAAAGCTGTTTCGGTGAACACCTGCTCACGCCTCGGTCTCTGCAGGCACTCGCACTTATGCGTACATACTCCACACATGCATACATGTTCCTAATTTAAAAAAAAAATCTTACAGTTTGGTAACATGCCTCCAAATCATACAGCTTGCAGAATGACACAGCCAGGATACGAATCCAAGCAGCGACTCCATCGCCCTTGGATTCTTGAGTGAGTGAATGAGAGCAGGGAAGGGAAGGGGGTGGGACAGAAACAGAGTTTGAAAACAAGTGAGTACCAGGATGAAAGTGTGCCCTGAGGCGTGTGAGGACCACAAGCGGGAGGAGTTGGTTTGGTGGGTCAGGGTCGGTCAGGGTCAATCTCCCCTCTCCCAGTCTCCCAAGAACATCATCTCTGCAACTGCCCCATCTCTGAAGCATCGGGAGTTTTTCTCCTTCTGGTCAGTGTGTGAACGCCACCCTTACCTCAGCCTTCCTTCTGGCCATTTCTATCTCCCTTTATAGCAAACTCCTCAAAATAGCCTCCCATCTGGCCCTAGTCACCCCTTGTTTCCTCTTAAACCCAGTGGAATCTGAGCTGAGTGTCCACCACTCCCACCGCCTGTATCCATACTCCTACCCACGCCCACTAGTGAAGCAGCTTCCAGGGAAGCGAGCAGTGGCCTGCACGTTGCCCGAGTCAGTGCTCCAGCCCAGGTCTCGCCTGACCAGCCTACCCTGTTTGACACCACTGACCCCTGTGGGACATCACACTCTCTCTCCTGGGTGTCTTTGTTGTTGTTGTTGGAGACAGGCTCTCAGTCTGTCACTCAGACTGGCATCAAACTTGTGCCAGTCCTCCTGCCTTAGCCTCCTGGGAGCTGGGATTCTAGGCCTGAGCCACCTTGCGTGTCTCCCGTTAGTTTCAGTTTTTTGTCTCCACCTACTGCTCCATCCTGGTGCTTCTGGCTGTCTCCCAGATGTTGATCTTCCCAAGGCACATGTCTGTCCAAAAGTATCAATTCTCCCTTGCCATGGAATCCAGACGTGAGCCAGGTGCTCAGTCTGCCTCTGCCACCTTACTTTCCTTATGTGTGTATGTTGTCCGTGAAGACCCCCAGATGTTGACTTCTGCAGACATTAGTCAGCACGGCAACTCTCCCTTGTGATCGAATGCAGACATGAGCCCGGTGCTTAGCACCTGGATGAGAGGTCTACCTGCCTCTGTCACCTTCTGTGTCTCACCGCACTTGTACGGTGTTTGAGAAGATGGCCAGCCCTCCACTCCTCACCAGATCCCAGGGATCCGAATTCCCACTGCATAAGAGGCTACGGGTGGGATTTTTTCCATTCCTTTACCCACTTGTCGGCGGCCTCTTTGGCAGCCTCTGATTCCAGATGTAACCTTCCGTCCATTCACTGCCCAAGACTTGGCCTGGTTCCCTAAACTCGGCCCTTCTGAGTGAAGTGGGGGAGTGGACGTTGGGTTTTCATTTGAGCTTCCAGCATCTGGTCTTCGCCTGAAGAGCGTGCGGTTTGCACTCCTCACCCCAGGGGCTGGTTAGTCACGTTCGCAGCACAATGGGCACTCTTAGTGGATGAAACGCCCCATCTTCCACAGTGAAATGCCAGCTGCAGAACAAGGGCAGAATGATTTGATCAGACATCTGGGGACCCCCTGGCATTTGGAGTGGGTGCCTAGAGAAACTAACTGTTCTGGCCTGAGGGAGCCGGCGACCATTAATCTTAGTGGGTTTGACCGCTGTCTGCCCCAGAGGTCCCAGCCTGCCAGATGACTCAGACCCCTCAACACTCCTCCTATTCTTCTCTCACTGGGACATTTGGGAGGCCATTTCTAAGGCATTTTGATTTGGTATTAATTGACATGCCCCACTATGCCCAGGCTGGCTTTCTAAATGAATTGGCTAGCTTTCATCACCCCTGATACTGGACCACCTTGCACACCTAGGAAAAGCAGACTCCTGCCTGCCCTGCCTGTTTCCCACTTCTCTGCCCTTCATCTGGCCAGCAGGCTCTCCCCTCTGCCATGGATGACCCTAGCCTAGGAGCCTAGGTCCGGTAGCCCTCCTTCAGTCGCCTTCCACGAGCTGAGAGCCTGAACTGGGGAGAGGGAAGATGCGGCCAGAGGTTCATCTGCCGATCATTCTACAATGCGCTGTGTCATGAATGGCAGCCGCCATCTGCCGTCCAGCTTCTTTGTAAACGTTCTGGAATTCAGAAAGCCCACAGACACTTGGTACAAGTTGGACAACCCTGAGGGTAAGGGTTTTGGAGACATGGCATGAAGGCCAAAGTGCTGTGTACATACTTTCAAAGAGTGGGGTGAGGCCTTCTTGACCCTCATTTCTACCCATATCCGGCCGCGGGAACTGCTCCTACTGGTGCTGGGCTCCAGGCCAGCTTCTGTGACATGGTGCCGATAGTGTCACGTCGGTACGCCCGACGCGGGCAGACGCAGCTGCATGGTCATGGGTCCAGCTCTTCATCTTTCTGAGCCCCAAGAGTCTGTTAGTGCACGCGGCACCCATTCCCAGGGCTGCTGAGAGGAGGAACTATTAGTCACCGTACTTCGTCCCCACGCTTCCAGTAAGCTCCGTAATTGCACGGACGCCTGTATTTCATTTTCAAAAGACAGTTGTTTACATAGGAAAATACAGGTTTTTTTTTTTTTCTCCTGTTCAAACCTTTAAGTTTGTTTTGTTTATCAAATAAAGTTTCAGCCCCTCACTTTGCATTTGCATCTCATTGGTAGGGAAGGCTTACAAATGTAGATTTCTAAGATTCTGTGTACACTTATCAAGCAGTCCCTTACATAAGGCCCTGGACTAGACCTCCATGGGTGAATTGGACTTGACACCCAGCAGATGATGCAGCAAACATTCCTGGCTGTCCAGCAGAGACACACACACCCACACTCCAGTCCCTGCAGGGGCCATGCTGAGGGCCAGCTTGCTGCTGAGCCACACCCAGGGAAGCAGCTAGACACCGGAGAATTGCCCAGTGTATGTGGGGGTGGGGGTGGGGAAACAAGGTTGGAAATCAAAACTGGCTGGGACACGGCTGATGGGCCTACAGTTCTGGTGTCTACGGGGTCATTGACTGACGATGTCCTGATGTTTTTCAGACTGCTTGGAGGCACAACTGTGGTAGAGGGCTGTGACTCCAGCACCACACTGAACACATCGGGATGTGGAAACCCGATGCTGTAGGATGATATAGTCTCACGGCCAAGACCAGGCCCGGACACAGCCCTCAGGCAGGGCTTGCATCTACCCCGTAGCTTCCTGAGATTGTCTTGTCTGCAGATCATAGCAAAGGGAGGCTGTTGGCATCATTTTGGTTCTCAATAAAAAAGTACAGGGGTCTCTGCATGCCCATCTCTGTGCAAAGTGTGGGCAGAGGTCTGATCTCGAGAATTCATGCTTTAGTGGGAGACAGCTCTCCTGTGGTGGGGCAGTGCTGCTGGGGTGAGGGCAGGATCAAAATGGTGGGTAGGGAGGCTGCCAGAGCAGAGAGGGGCAGCTGGCTGTGGGTCGGGGAATCACTCCTGCGAAGCCCACGTCTGAGTCTGGTTTGGAAGGGCCTGGTGGTCTCCACGAGGAGGACCAGGAGAATTTCAAAATGAATAGGTGAGCACGCTCAACTGAAAATCAGCCAGGGGATTCTTCGGTGGCTCAGGAGCACACTTTTGCTGTGTCTCTGTTCAGGCCACCGTGAATGGTCCCCACTGGGTGGATCATAGTGGGTGGGGGTGGAGGGGATAAAGGCAGAGGAGACTGGGCGCATCGGGACATGCCAGGAAGGTGCGAGGGCCCGTGCCTCCGGATGTGTCAAAGCCTTTGTAGTCGAGTAGGCACTGCCTCATTGGTGGTCAGGCCTACTACAGAGGATCTGTACAACCGAGAGGGCTCCTTTTGTGGAGGCCATCGAGGGACCTTTTCTACTGGGCTGTCTAATTCTCTTAGGAACTTGGTGGGTTTCATTTCTAAACCCTGACGTGGAAAGAGCCTGAGTACCTATCTTCGGGAAGAGCGCTGAATTCCATTTCAGTCCCTGCGGCTCCTGGTGAATTGATAATCTACCCGCTGCTCTGGGCCCAGCAAGCTCTGACCTTCCTTCTCTCCCACAGGCCTGCCGAGCTAGCCACCAAGTACGCAAACTTTTCAGAGGGAGCTTGCAAGCCCGGCTACGCTTCAGCCCTGATGACTGCCATCTTCCCCAGGTAAGTGCTTCAGTCCCACGATGCCTGGACAGTGTGGGCTGTGGCTCAGCCCTTTGAAACATCTGAGGGGACTTGGCCTCCTCCTGAGGAAATACGTTTGCTGTAAGCCCCCTCCTCTGTCCAGTGGTGCCAGGGGAAGGACTCTGCTTTCACCGGTCCCACCCCACCCACTCTGCTTTTGCCACGTTCTACTCCCATCCAGCCTCTAAGAGTTGTGCCTGGCCTTGCAGTAGCATCTTTAGAGGAGAGAGAGGGGGTCCAATCTGCATGGCTGGCCCTGGAAGCCAGGGGTCAAAGCATTGACACACGTGGTCCTGGGGTCCTTGGTTAAACCAAGCTGGGTCCTACTGCTGGCCTCAGGAAGACATATTCAAATAAAGCAGGAATGACGAATGCTTCCTGAAGCTGTCTGGATGTTAGCACCTTCCCTCTCTGTCTTGCATCTGTTTTGCATCTGGGGTGCCTGATCTCTCTGATTTCAGACTTGCCAAAAGAATATGTGCTGGGTGTAGTCGGTTCCGTTTACCTAATGCCTTTATCAGGCCTTGATGTGGAATGAGGGCTGAAGAGCTGAAATTGTTCTGCCTTGTTTCTAAGTGTTAGAGATTCAGTGTCATTTTGTTCTATAAAAAATGGTGGGAGCTGAAGAAAGGGCTTCTGGACACCGAGATGTGGCACTCAGCCCACCGGAGTGCTGGGGGCAGCCCTGCTCTCTGAGGGGAGGACTTGCCTCCCATCTTTAGGAGCCCAGGCTCAGGACAGACAGTTTGTTTTCACTGAGGGATGCTGAGAAGCAGCTGGTAGCAAAGCAGATGCAGGATCTTGAGTGGGATGTGCATCTCTCACCTACTGTGAGCAGTACGACCCAGCTGCCTGTGGAAAGCAGGGGCTACTCTTGCTGGTGCTCAGATTGGTTCTCAGTGCGGGCTCTGTCTTCTGAGCTGACCCCACTGCTGGCGTCCTCTGGCTGTAACTGAATCCTCCAGAGCGTGAGGCACTGTATTCTGTCTTACACAAGCTGCACAACTCCATCCCCTAGCCTAGACGCTTGTGAGTTTCCCTTGACCTGGACATAGGTTTCTTCTGTTATTCTAATTGAAAGTAATACAAATCTGCATGCGTGCATGCCTCTGTGTGTGTGTGTGTGTGTGTGTGTGTGTGTGTGTATGTGGGTGGTGGTAGGGTGTGGCTCTCCATCCCTTCCCCAGAGACAGTCACTTTTATCACACATGGAAATACGTTTTATTGTTCTGTAGTTCACTTTTTACTCCTAAAAGCTATGTTACAGATTATTATATTACTATAATACAATAAAGTCCATCTTTTTTTCATATGTTTTTATTTCTTTAGGGGATTCTGAGAACTAAAACCAATGTCTGCCCCTAAACTATATGCTCAGCACCCATATCTTTGGTTTTTGTTTGTTTGTTTTGTTTTGTTTTTGAAACAAGATCTTACTGTGTAGCCCTGGCTAGCCTGGAGCTTGCTGTATAGATCAGGCTGGCCTTGACTTCACAGAGATCCACCTGCCTTTGCCTCCCAAGTGCTAAAACCCGTATCATTTTTAAAATTATTATATAACATAATTATGTAGACATAATTTTGATAAAAAAATATTTGTTGAAGTTTATGTACAATAAAATTTGCCCTTTGATGTCGTTCTGAACTTTGACAAATGCAACCATGTGAGCATGGTAATCGGTAACACATCTCCCCCGGATTCCCCACACTACTTCCTGGAGAGCCTCTCTCTCACCCTCAGCCTCTGGCAAGCACTGGCCTACTTTCTATCTTTTCTGTAGTGTTTCTAGAATGTCTTAGGCATGGAATCAGAGTGTGCAGCTTTCTGAGGGAGCATCTCAAGTTTGGTGTAATGTATTCACAGTCCACGCATCTGTTGTATACACTGGTTGTCTGCTCCTGTGGCTACTGAGAAGTATTCCATAATAGAGATGTGCGGCTTCTGTTCACACAGAAGCATAAGGTAATTCCAGTGTGAGGCAGTTATAAAGAAAGCCGCCAGGGCACTGGGGTGTGGCTTAAGGGGAGGGAGAGAGCCATTAAAACACAGAGTATGGGCTTTGTCTGGATACCTATGTTCACCTTTCATAGTGAGGCCTAGGAGTGCAGTGGCTGGATCCAGTGGCTTATGTACGGCTTCGTGTGTAAGAAACTGCCAAGCTGTCTTTCAGTGTGGTTGTACCAGTTTTGTGTCCCACCAGCTGTAGCTGATGGTCCCAGCTACTTAACGTCCTTCTCTGGGCCTGGTGTGTGTGTGTGTGTGTGTGTGTGTGTGTGTGGTGGAGGATTGTTATTCTCTCCATGTCTTTACAGGGCAGGAATTTTTAATATTGATGGATTCCAACTCATTACCCTTTTTTCTTTTATGTATTAAACTTTGGGTGTTGTATCTAAGAAATATTCTCAAACACAGGGCCAGAAAGTTTTTTTTTCTTGTTTTCTTCTAGAATTGTTATGGGTTTAGCTCTCGAATTTAAACCTCTGACCCGTTTAAAGTTTTGATTTGTATATGGTGGCATGTAAGAGCTTGGGATTTCCTTATTTGCATATAGGTGTTTGCTGGTTCCAAAATAGTGTTGGCAACTCTGACATGTGCATACATACACATACACATCCATGCACACGCATGCACTAAAGTACCTTGATTTTATTGACTTATTGAACATCACTGACATGTGCGTTGCTATTTTGCTGATTTTTGTCTGCCTGCCCTTGTGCTAATGTGGCACTTGACTGGACAGACCTGTCTTCTGTTACTAAGGACGGTTTTATTTCATCCTCTCAGGTCCCGTCGCCTCTCCTTTTTATTCCACTTACTGTTTATCGTGGCACGTGTGTGAGGTGGGGCATGCCACAGCATGCATCTCGCGGTCAGAGGAAAACTCCCAAGTAGATTCTCTCCTTCCTCTTCTTTTTTTAAAAATTTATTTCTTTTTTATTCATTTTATATTCCACCCACAGTTCTTCCTCTCCCCTCCCCTCCCCTCCCCCTTGCCAACTAAAGCTTAAATTGCACATCAAACCCCACACACTAATAGTGGGAAACCAACATCCCACTCTCGCCAGTGGACAGGTCTGCCAGACAGAAAATTACCCTTCTACTTTTATGTGGGTTCTGGGAGTGGAATCTGTGCTCTCACACTTTGTAGTGAGCACTTTTACCTGCTGGCCTGGTGCTGCTTAGTCTTTCTTTTTTTTCTTGCCTTGCTGTATTAAGTGGACTCTTCAGTATGATGTTAAATAATATGATTATTACATTTTAACAGTTTGATCAGCTCACCCATCCCTGGAGGACGCAGAGTAGATATGATGGAAACTTTCTGTCCTCTGCTCACGTGATTGGTCCACTGAAGTCAGCCCCCATTCAGAGGCTCTCCAGGTATCCACCGACAGTCTTCTCATTAGAGTAAAAGATGTCCTTGTCACCCCCAAAATTCCAAGGAACTTGGAGTTCTATGTCAGATGTTCCTGTCACTCAGAAAATTACAAAGTCTTAGGAGCTCTGGGTCAGGAATGAGCACCAAAGACCAAACATTAGAGCAGAAGACCCCTGATTTAATAGCAGAAGACCCCAATATTAGAGCAGATGACCCCATTATTGGAGCAGAAGGCTCCCGTATTGGAGCAGAAGACCCCCCCAGTATTGGTGCAGAAGGCTCCTGTATTGGAGCAGATCCCCAGTACTGGAGCAGAAGGCCCCCAAAGGCATGAGAATAGGAGAACTTTCAGGGAAGAAGGGTTCATCAAGAGTGGGAGAGGGATGAGGGAGAGTGATCTGGGGCGAAATGACCATAGTACATTATATATACGTATGAAATGTCAAAGAATTAAAGACAAATTTTCAAACAAGGGGAAAATTTCCCCCTAGTGTTGTTATCTTGAAGTTTTTAGGAACCAGGCAGGGGCAGAGACCTAAAAAAAACTAAAGTACAGATATGTGTTTTTTCTAACTTCCCTTAATGACTTTTTTTTTGACACATGAGATCTTTAAAAGTGTTATTTGGTTCTAGTTGTCTGAGGGTGTATATAATCAAAATGTATTTTTTATGGTTTTGACACTTTAAATGATTGAGGTCTGAGTTATGGGGCAAAATCTGGCCCGTCTTGGTGGATGTTCTTGAGAAGAGACTATTTGCTTTTATTGGGGACTCCACAAATGAGCATGGTCTTTACTGGCTTTCTCGCCACTTAATTCTGACAGGAGTTGAAATCGTCATTCATCAGTTTTTGCTTCTTTCAGTTTGAAGCTGTTATTTGGTTCTTATACACTGTGGTTATCATAGCGCCTTTCCGGATGTCTAGATTCTGTTGATATTTTGAAATGTTGAAATGTTTCCTTTTCACTAGTAATTATCCTTGTAAGTTTTCTTGTATAATGTCAATCATGGCAGCTACTCCACTTGATTAAAATTAGCTTTACTAACTCATTTGCCGTGTGTGTGTGTGTGTGTGTGTGTGTGTATACATATATAAAGGAGTATTTTTTTTGCTCTTGAGCTCTTGTGTGCATGTTGAGGTAACAAACAGTCCATCCTTGCTTTCAATATGCTAGTGTCTTTATGTCTTCATATTTAAGACGGTTTCTTGTATACAGCACATAGTTGAGCCTTGCTTTTTAATACAGTATGATAACGTCTGCCTTTTAGTGGAATATTTCTAAAATTATATGCCATTTATATGGAAGTCATCAATATGATTATGGTTAAATCTACTATATTACCATTAGTTCCTATTTGTTTCTTTCTTTTCATGCCTTATTTTGGATTAATTATATACAGTGATTTCATTTTACCCTCACTGTTGACTTAATAACTGTATTGTTTAGTTTTGTTTTTAATAGATATTTTGCATTTTATAAGGTATTTTTTAATTTATAATTACTTTTAAATAACATTTGTATAGAATATAACAACTTTTTGCAATATTTTTCCATTCTTTGTGCTGTTTTCTCATGCATTTTACATCTATTTATCCATCTATCATAAAGTCACAGTATTGTTTCACTTATTTCTTCTTGACCCACACAAAGAACTCTTAAAATTCTTCAACAAAAAAAGAGCTACTTGGTTTTAAAATAGACAAAGAACTTATATAGGCTCCTCTCAAAGGAAGATACACAAATGCCAAGAAATATATGAAAAGATGCTCAGCATGACTAATTAGAGAAATGCAAAGCAGAAACACAGCAAGAAGCCATCTTATACCCAGAGCTACTGTCCAAAAACCAGAAGACAGTGAGAGCTTGTAAGGTGCAGAGAAATTAGAACCCTGTGCACTGTTGGGGAGGTAGGGTGGTGCAGCTGCTATGGGAACCAGTGTGGTCATTCCCAACATCATTAGACTAGCATTAGCATGAGATCCAGCAGTCCTTCTTCTGGGTGCACAGCCAGATATGAAAGTCAGGGACTCAGGAATCTGTGCACCCAAGGTCATTGTTCATAATTGCCTAAAGCAATTATTTTTTATTTTGTGTTCATTGGTATTTTGCCTGCATTTATGGCTGTGTGAGGATGTCAGAAGTTCTGCAACAGGAGTTATAGACAGTATGAACTGCCTTGTGTGTGCTGGGAATTGAACTCATGACCTCTGCAAGAACAGCCTATTCTCTTAACCGCTGAACCATCTCTCCAGCCCCACATCTATGTTTTTTTCTGCTTAATGAGCATTTTTGTAGTAGCTGTGTGATGACCTGAATAAGAATGGCTCCCTTAGGCTCATTTTTAAATGCTTGGCACGCAGTTTGGGAAGGATTAGGAGGCGTGGCTTCATTAGAGGAGGTGTGTCACTGGAGGTGGCACCCAGTTTGTGGAGCTGTTTGGGAAGGATTCAGAGGCTTGGCTTCATTAGAGGAGGTGTGTCACTGGAGGTGAGCTTTGGGTTTCAAAACACCATGCCATTCCCACTTAGCTGTCCCTCTCAGCCTCCTGCTTGATGCCAGTACTCAACCACTGCGTCGGCACAGGGCTTGCTTGCTGCCGTGCTCTCTGCCCTGGCAGTCATGGATCCCAACTCTCTGAAACTATAAACCATAACTGAACTCTTTCTTCTGTAAGTTGCCTTGGTCAGGGTGTCTTATCACAATAGAAAAGTAACCAAGGCAAGCTGCTTTAACATTCCTCTCTGCTAATTCTGGAACAGTTTCTATTAATGTATACTTTTCTGGTTCTTTACCTGACAGTTTTTATTGGACATAATAGGCTTTTATCCTGTGCTAGATCTTGTTGTATTCCTTTAAAAGTTGCTGGATTTTGGTGCATTTAATAATTAAGTTGCTTGGAAATAGTAGGGGCCCTGTTGGCTTGCTTGAACAGTGTTAGGCAGATCTTGAGCCATCTTCTCTAGAGCCATTTATCCTTCAGATGTAGTAGCCTTCTGAGAACACTGCCCAAAGACCCCTGTGTTAGAAAGTAAGTCCACTCTTGTTGATGCATTCCGCTCTGCCTTATATGAGCAGAAGCAGCTCCTAGTCTGGTGTGAGCAGCAGGTGTTTGTTTGTTTTCTTGCTTACTTGCTTCCTCCCAGTGGTTCTCTTAGCCCTGGCATCTCCTTTCCTGTGTGCCCAGATCAGTACTTCACCAAAGATTTGGGAGGTGCCCTTGCAGATCTTTAGAGCTTTCTGCGCTGCTCTCTTATCTAAAGCAGTCTGTCCTGTGAGACACAGACTCTCTGACCTTCCTAAATGTTGATGTGTTTGCTCACCTCAGAAAGATCTTCAAGCTCTGTTTAGATTCCCATCCTCACTGAAGGCACTGTCCCCACGCAGTGTCCTAGGCCCTATGGGGCTTACTATATTTCTTCCTGAAGACCATTGTCTTATTTATTTTTCTAGTTATTGAGTTTGGAAGATAAATCTTGTCCCTGTATTCCATGATAGCGAGAAGCAAATGTCCCCTCATTCTGTCTGTCTATCTGTCTGTTTGTTTTGAAACAGGGTCTCATGTAGTATGGCTGACATAGAACTCATATGTAGCTGAGGCTGGCCTTGAACTCATCCAGTGTACCGGGATGGCAGGCATGAGCCCCCTTCCCGATTCCTCTCATCTTTTCTTTACATAGCATTGCACCGGGTAGATGTTCCATATTTCAATTAAGCAGTTCCTTTCTGATGGACAGTTTCCAAACTTCACTCTTATGAATAACCTTTTTTGTACATCACTTCTCACACATTCAAGATTATGTAAAGTACTATTTCCAGATCAAACATTGTAAGCATTTTTAATTTTGGAAGTTACCTGCAAGTTGTCTTCTGTAGTGCCTCTTAAAGTTTGCCGGCATGTGTGTTGGTACCTAGTGACACTTTCTGTTTTAGTTACCTGTCCTGTTTCTGTGACAAAAGACCTGAGAAAGGCAACTGGAGGATAGAGGGTTTATTCTGCTTTACAGTTGGAGAGGGTGCAACCTGCGTGGCGGGGAGGCGTGGCGGGGAGGCGTGGCCGCAGGAGTGTGAGCTGCTGGTCACATTGCATCTACTGTCAGGAAGCAGAGAGATGAATGTTAGCCTCAGCCCGCTTTCTCCTTGCTGTCCAGTCCTAGACCACGGTCCCTGGAATTATATCACTCATTCAGAGCAGTCTGCATGTCTCAGTTAACCGAGTCTAGATAACTCCGCCCCCCACACACACCTATACACACAGAGAGAGACAGAGAAAGAGATGCCCTGAGATTTGTTTCCACAGTGATCCTGAATCCCCTAGAGTGACCATCATGTCATGTGCTGGCCTGTGCCTTTAATCCTAGCGCAGGCAGAGGCAGGTAGCTCTCCGGAAGTTTGAGGCCAGCCTGAGCTACAGAGTGAGTTCCAGAACAGTCAGGGCTAAGTAGTGAGAATCTCTCAAAAGGAGAAAAGAAAATTAACCACCATACCTTCCTTTTGTTTTCTTCTGTTATCTTTAATTTTATAATTTCTAATTAAATTATTAATCTATCAATTCTGGGTTTTGGTGTTAGGAATGAAGTTGGAGCTTAGGTTTCTTTCTATGTGAGTAACTAATATTTCTTGATACTTTGACCAAGAACACTGTACAAATGTAAGGCTTGGTTTGTATTATAGCGTCAGTATTTTTTAAAAGGCAAAGAAACAGTTTTATTTTACAAAAATTTCAAAAAAAGCAACTTCACAGAAGTTGATTGGTTTTATCAATGTAATTCATTTTTATCAGAGTAAATTGGTTTTAAATATAAATAAATAAAAAACATATACATCAAACTGTGCCTTTATTCACTGACACAGGCATACCTCCAATAAGTCTATACAAATGAAAATACATAAATATGTGCAGAACACCTAAATAACAAGTCATATCAACCTTCACTCTCCAGGACCCTAGTTTTTATATGAGTATACTGGCAAATAGAGAAAAATATCAGTACACCTGCTTATATATGCATGCAAACCCCAGAAACCAAAGTGATATGAAATGGAACATTGGTGTTTACATGCCTGACCATAAACACACAACATATTCTAAAACAAAATCCCTGAAACACAACAATGTGACATTTTCACCAGTGAGGCAGATTCAATAGTAAGCACAGAAATAAGATACCTGAAATGTCCGTGCTCTAGATAATAAAAGGGAAGAAGCCAAGCAGGAAAGCCACCCACCCTCCTGCTGATGAAATTCTCGTGTTGAAAATGCAAAGACAACTTCAAAGGCTTAGTAGTGCAGGGCCATTGGTGGCAGCTTTTAGAATAAAGATAATTTGAAAATGGACTTGCTGAAAGCAGACAAACAGTCTGTAAATGAAAAATGCCCTGGATTCCTTCTCCTTTGAAGAGCCTGCTGCAGGCTTGCTCGGCGCTGACTCGCAAGCCACCGCCGCCGCCTCAAGCACTAGCATTGGGTGCTGGTGGGAGCACAGGAAACAGTCTGAATCAACATCTTAGTCTTTACCATTCCGCCTTCAAACTCCTCTATGACCCAAAGGAAGCTTGAAAACCCAAAGACACCAGATGTTTGTCATGGCTGGGCCAAGGGAACCTTCTTAGCTAGCAATAGTGCTATTTTGTAGCCTATAATTTTCATAAAGGCATTTTTGATCCTGGCAATGCACTCCAGACATTTCCTAGAGATACCCCTGCGCTTTTCTTTT
The DNA here is from genome assembly GCF_903992535.2 of Arvicola amphibius. Lineage (NCBI taxonomy): Eukaryota > Metazoa > Chordata > Mammalia > Rodentia > Cricetidae > Arvicola > Arvicola amphibius. Next base: position 32,632,493 of record NC_052052.2, read on the forward strand.
CCAGCACTGTCTCTGTGGAGGTGGCCTCTGCCTTCGCAGAGAGCAGCTCTGCATCCTGGCCGGTACTTACTGCATTATATGTTCTCCTTCTGTTGCAGATAGCTCTCAGCCTAGCTGCCGTTGTTCTTTTTTGCTATTGTCTGTCTGTCTATCTGTCTGTCTGTCTGTCTTGGGTCTCTCTATGTAGTTCCGGCTGCCTTAGAGCTCTCTATGTGGACCACACTGGCCTCAACTGCCATTGTGTTCTTTGTGGATATGTTGCCCGGGCACCAGAGGAGAGGAATGGATGTGTCATGTGTGGTATAGCCACAGTCAAGCCTAGTTCTGCTCTCTTCTGTGTATCAGGTTAGCCCAGCTTCCATCCAGGAATCAGGCTGAAATACAGGATATGCCAACTGTCTAGCATCATCTCATTTTTCCTTATTTTTTTCATGTAATATGTTCTGATTATGATTTCCCCTCCCCAACTCCTGCCAGATCTTGTCTGCCTCCCCTCCCACCCAGATCCATGCCCTTTCTTTCTCTTACTAGATAACAGACATCTAAAAAATAATATAAAACCAAACTCGAGTAGGGCAAAACAAATAAAGAAAGCAAGCAAAAAGAAGAAAAAGAGCCAAAGAAAAGGGACAAGAAACATGTAGACACCGAGGTACATATGTTTGCACACACACAGAAATCCCATAAAAACACAGAACCAGAAACATAATACATACACAAAAGACCTGTAAGATAAAAATAAAAAAACCTTCAAAAATGCCATTGAGTCTATTTTGTGTTGGCAATCTACTGCTAGGAATGCAGCCTTCCCTTAAGAGTGATTTGTATCCCCGGGAGACTCTTTTGGAGAAAACTGATTTTCCCTTCGTGAGCAGTTGTCAATTGGAGACAGTTAGTTTCTGGATAGGGGTGGGAGCTTGTTCCCACTGCCCCTCTCGGTGCTGGGCCCCCATCTGGCCTAGACCCATGCAGGCCCTGTGCATGCTGCCATAGTCTAAGTTTGTGTGCACGTCCAGTCCTACTGTGTTTAGAAAGCCCTGTTTCCTTGGGATCCTCTGCCCTCTCTGGCACAGTGCTCTCTTGCATTCTCTTAGTGGACAGCTGCAGAAAGAAAGTGACCCCGGCATCTTGCAGTGCACACTGCGTTGGTCGGTGTCCTCAAGTCCTTGTGGCTTTCTCACGTAATAGGCTGTGTGAACTTTGAGAAGTCTGAGCATCGCTGCCCGTGTTAGTTAAGACAGTGAGATCCAATGACGTCTCCTGGGGCTAATATAAATGTTAGGTCTTTCCAGTAAGTTGAACATTTAGCAAATGAGTTCTGTTTACCAATGATTTCCATTATATTTAGATGAGTTTGGGGTTTTTGTTCTGGTTGTTTTACTATGTGGGAAATACACATCTCAGAGTAGATCACAATAAATACTTTAAGTGTTTTCACACAGAGGTTTTCAACCCTTTGGGGTTGCATATCAGCTATTTACAGTAAAATTCATAACAGTAGCAAAATTACAGTTCTGAAGCAGCAACGAAATAATCTTAAAGTTGGCAGTCACCACAATATGAGAAACTGTATTAGAGGGTTGCAGCATTAGAAAGATTGAGAACCTCTGTAAGAAAAAATTTTAATTCATTTGAATGTGTCACTGAGAACCATAGTTGAAATTCCATATTCTTGGAAATCCTTTATTTATACATGTGAATAACTATTTCTATTTATTTATTCATTTAATTTTTATGTGTGGTTGTATTTGGCCTGCATGTATGTCTGTGTGAGGGAGTTGAATCCACTGGAACTTGAATTACAAACAGTTGTGAGCTGTCGAGTAGGTGTTGGGTCGTGAACCCTGGTCCTCTGGAAGAGCAACTAGTGCTCTTAACCGCTGAGTCATCTTTTAGCCTATGAGTAGCTCTTTTGCATATGATAGAAGAAATGATTAAGTTCATTGAGTATCATACCTTTTAAAAATGAATTACTTATATTTGTGTGTCTGTATATTCGCCTGAGGAAGCCAGAGGGGAATCAGCCTTCTGAAGGTCCAGGCAGTTGCTAGCTGCTTGATGTAGGTATTGGGAATCAAACTCAGGTCCTCTGCAAGAGCATATGTGCTCCTTAACCACCAAACCATTTCTCCAGCCTGAGTACCATGTCTTTTATATGGTGGCCAGTTTGGCCACTTAGTATTGAGTGTCATCCCCAGGCAAAGTGTGAAAGCCACAGCCGCCAATAGCCCTGTGCTGAGAATTTTTTATTTCTCTGTTTTAATCTTCTTGACAACTTTATGAGATGCATTTATTATTGGTCCAGTTTTGATATGAAGAAATGGAGACACAGAGAAGTCAAGGAATTTTTCCGAAGTCACACAGATAAGGATAAAAGCAGCCAGAGGTGGTGGTGCACACCTTTAATCCCAGCACTTGGGAGGCAGAGGCAGACTGATCTCTGTGACTTTGAGGCCAGGCTGGTCTACAAGAGCTAGTTCCAGGACAGACCTCAAAGCTACAAAGAAACCCTGTCTCGAAAAAGAAAGAAACGAAGGAAGGAAGGAGGAAGGGAGGGAGGGAGGGAGGGAGGGAGGGAGGGAGGGAGGGAGGGAGGGAAGAAGGAAAGAAAGAGACGAAGACCTAGGAAAGAAGAAGGAAAGGAAGTAAGAAGGAAGGCCTGAACCTTCCTTCCTCCGGAAGGGTCATGAAAAGCTGTTTGTTGGTCTGCCTGTCTGTTTCTCTTCTCTCCTCTTCTCCTCTCTCTCCCTCTCTCCTCTCCTCTCCGTCTCTCTCGTCTCTCTCTCTCTCTCTCTCTCTCTCCTCTCTCTCTCTCCTCTCTCTCTCTCTCTCTCTCTGTGTGTGTGTGTGTGTGTGTGTGTTTTAAACAACTCATTCTGTAATCCTCAACTTCACTGCATGACCTAGGCAGGCCTTGAACTCATGACAGTCCTCTTGCCTTAGCCTCTCAAGTGCCAGTATTTACAGGCATGAACCATCATTTCTGGTTGAACCTGGGTTTAGAATCCAAGTATTCTGGCTGCAGAGCCTGCGTGTCTAACTACTGCATCCTACTTCCTATCACAGCTGTGGACGGATGCTAGCGGTCAGGGCACAGATGTTAGCCAGATGCTGCCGACGGCTGCTGAGGCAGTGGTGGAGCTACACTCTGCTATGCAGCTCTACAGGGCACACTCTGCTTTAGGTAGGCTCGGAACTGTGGTTCTTGGACTGCAAAGCCTTGGTCCAAGCTGGCTGTATTCCCTAGAGTACAAGGGTGGCCATCCAGACCATGCAGAGCTCTCTGAGGCGGGAAGTCTGGAGGCAACATAGTCCCTGTTGCCTGCTTTAGGATCCTTGCGTGACAAGGTGTAGGACGTCTGTTGCACTGCCCTGGGGGCTTTGAAAGCTTGTGGGCTCCTAGCCAGGGTAGCTGAGTAGCTGGTATCCCCACATTCCAAAGCACGTTCCTCTCTGCCCCTCCAGAGAAGGATCCTGGGACTTTTATCTCTACAACTCCAAGGAGGTGTGGTAAGACTAAGTGGCATAGACTCTATCCATCCCATACTATAAATCACAGAAACCAGTCTTCTTTCCCATTGAGTAGAATTCACTATGCTTCCAGGAAAATGCCCAGCCTCCTCCACCGCCCCCCACCCCACCCCTCCCTGCCAGGAGCGTGATAAGGACTTCCCATTTGTCCCATCCTGCTAGTCCTGGATCTGTGTTGTCCAGCCTCTGTCCTCACGCCATCTTTAAATGCTGTTGTCCAGATTACCCCAAAACCCTCCCTGACAAATGCAGAGGCAGCCGGCCTGCTCTTTTCACCGTGGCCTAGAAGCTCTGACTTGTCGTCACCCACTCCCCATGTCCTCTGACCCTGAGGAGTCCCCAGTCTTTCCTGAAGGCACCCTCTGGTCCTGTTGGCATGGCTCTCCTCTCTCATCACCCCATTGCATCAGCTAGGGTATTTAGCCAACAGCTCTCTAATCCCGGCTCAGCTTACTTCCTGAGGGGCAGCTCCACTTGGATGACTCAATCATCGCAAACCCAATATTCCCCAGATTTCAAATACACTGAGTCAGATGGCATCACAGATTTCAGGAAATGACATTGCAGTCCACTTTCACCTGAGCAGAAAGCCTAGCGTCTCACTCCCCACGTGAATTTCTAAGCAGCCCCTGAGTTCCAGCCCTTCCCAACGCTATGAAATCTCTTCTCTGAAGTCAGCCCCTCCCACCGCTGGGGAACCTGGGACCTTCATTCTGTTGTTGCTCTGCTGTGTTCTGGTTTCTTCTGTCCCTCCATGGCTTCTTCATTCTTCATTGTTCACCCCTTGGTTCCTTCTACAAGATTCCATTTAGTTTTTTAGATGCCAGGGGCACACCCCTACTGCAATCAGCCAGCCATACACATGGAAAGTCGTAGTTGTTAGGGCCCCCACTGCAAGCTGGCCACAATGCTGAATACCATTCTTGGCCTCCACCTCTGTACAGCAGCCCCACTGGAAGCGCTCTTAGGTCCATTTTATAGATGGGAAAGCTGCAACTTGCCCACAGTTACAGTAGCCCAGAGTTGGGGCCAAGTTCAACAGCCCCATCCTATCCCTTTCTTTTCTGGGCTCTGAACCTTGCACTTTTGTGGGGGATGCAAATTGTTTTTGTTTGGAGGACGTGTTAAGTGTTTTTGATCCGTTTCCCTCTTCAGCAAAGACCTTGGGTGCTGGGTGTCCCTCTGAAAAGAGCAGGGCCACACAGAGTCCAGACTCCTCTGCAGAGCACAGGAAACTGTTTAAAGGACCAACAGCCAATGCCTGCGCTTGAGCTGGACTTTGGCTTGAACTGCCACCTGTGTCTGGTTGGCTTCTTGGCCATCCACTTTCCCCGGTTCCCAGGATATTCTTCAGCAGCCAGTGTTCTGACAGCCTCTGGAAACCAATCCACTTTCTGGTTTTCAGTTAACTTTACCCTGTAGTAGCTTGCTTGCCCTCCGTTAGCAGTCAGGGAACTCACCTCACCAGTACCCCAAAGCTACATGCCCTTCTCTTTCCTCCTTGCTCTGTCTTCCAACCTTCACAGGTGAGGCTTTAGTGGATGGCCAGAGTTGAGTTTTTTGTTTGGTTCATTGTTTTTTTTTTAGAGGCCTAGAGGCCCACACTGCTTTGCTTACTGTTGACCCACTGTGTGCTCCGTCCGGTCGTGAATTTGTGTGCTAGGCCTCAGTCTTGTGTCTGAGCATCTTTTCTCCTGCCCCAGGGCAGGGCCTCAGGTTCTCCAGGTAACTTCCTATAACTTCCACCCTAAGGTAAGACAGGCAGCAGCCTCAGCAGAATGCTCCTGACTGGGTATCTGCCATTCCGGAGTCTGTGGTGTATTGCAGGATGAAAAGCCATATGAACCAGTCTGCATAACAATTTTCTACAAACAGACTAAAGTTTTGGAAACTTTCATAGCAATTACAGTGAGTTTATGCTGATGAATCTAATAATTTTGAAATAGGGTTTACATTTTCCACGGGTCTTTAATTTCCCTAGTGGTTCTTTTTTGTTGTAATTTGTACAGTTATCATTCTGGGACAGAAGTGAAGTGTGAAAAGCAAAAGCAGTTGGTCCTTCTCAGGCCTTGAGATGTCCTGGACCCTGCTGGGAAGAGCGCAGGCTTTGGACAAGGGTGGGGCTGGTATGCCTCATCATTCAGAACCTGCCTTCCCAGCAGCACTGCCTGCACCAGGGCTCAGGAAGGTTGTGCACAGAGACACTTAGCACAGCTTGGTTCCCCTGGAAAGGCCAGCAATCCTTAAGCCAGAGTAAGGAGAGGTTGGGGCTTCAGTAGAAGGGGGAGGGCTGCTTAGCTTAGCAGCTCAGCCCCTGGTACAAGCAAGCATTCCTGTGGTATTTGAAGACTGATCTTGTCAGATTAGCAGCTTTGCTTGTTTTGGTTCAGGTACAAGATCCCCACGTGGGGAGCGCTGTAGCTCATGAGGAGCAAAAGCTGCTGAAAGCGAGTGAGTGTGTTTGCCTGCCCCCAAACTGTGCCACTACTGGGGCTCCTTGCAGAGGGAGGACTCAAATCTCAGTCCCACCCCTTACACAAGTCCTTAGGGTGGAGAGCAGGCTGCCTGACTGCACCTTCAGGACTCGTCACACTTTCCCTGCTCATCTGCCCCCAGAGAAGGAAGTCCCTGTGTGACTGTCCTCCATAAGTGACCAGAGCTAGGAGAGAGAAGCCTGGCTTAGGCCCTAGTTCTCCCGGTGGGGGCAAGTCTGTTGCTGTGCCTGCCTCTCCTGGAAATTCTCCGCTCCGCTCTGCCTGATAATATAGAGTCTGGGTCTCAGCAAGTAAGGGAGCTGAGCTTAGTGACTTCACATCTGTAATTCTAGTACTTGGGAGACCGAGGCAGGATGATTGCTAAAAGTACAAGGCCAGCCTGGGCTATATAATGAATGCTAGGCCAACCTGGGCTACAGTCTGAGAACTTTATCAAAAGGAAAAAAAAAAAAAAAAGGTAGTAAGAGGGGCCGCCTCTGGTAGGAAAGACACGTGTCTGACTCCTGACCCCTGACAGCATTGTGTCACGCCTATCAGCTCACAGTGTCTGTGTGCCTCGTGTTAGAACAGACCCATCCCCCTCTTTCCCACCCCTGTTCTGAGGGCCCAGCTAGGGTTTCCTTCAACCAGACTTGACATAGCTGAAAGACAGATGTCAACACTCAGCCCTCCAGATAGAACATCTGGGCCCAGGGCCAGCTGCAGAGCTTCACCCCAAGAAGCAGATGCCCAAATTGGGCAGGAACTCTAAGTGGGTAAGGCATGTGCTTGGGGCTTGGACTCAGAAGCCATCTCCATGGGGCCTGATTAGGGCTCGTTAGTGCTTGACGTGGCCGCTGACCCTGATCTCTTGCCTGTGAGGTAACTGTGGACACAGAGCCTCTGATCAAGTGTCTCCATCCTCTTCTCATTCCCAGTACACCATCAGGCTCAGCCAGGTTTAAATGTAGGACTTTGTTCAGCGTGTATTCCCACCCCCTGCCTCCGAGTGCTTCTGGCCGGCACCTCTCCATGCCCTTGAACTTGTCTCGGAGATTGTCACACACAGTGGCCCTGATGGCCAGGGAAGTTGTCTCCGTTTTCCCCTGCCCTGGAGGAAGGAGAATGACTACCAGTTGGAGGAGGTACCATTAGCTCTTGGGGTTCCCGGAGGAAAAGAAATAGAGATCTTGGTCATCGTGGCTGCCTCTGGTGGCTCTGCCAGCTCTGCTTGTCACCCGTCTTACTCGGGGAGAAAGAAGAAGACACAGGAGGCAGCAGAACAGAGCACAGGATGCCACCCATGCCCAGCACTAGGGCGTGGGGAAGGAGTATCAGGGAGGTCAGGCTCCTACCAGCTCTGTTTCTAGCAGCCTCACAGAAACTCATTGTTTGCAGTCTCGGTCTCAGATTGTCCGGGAGAGCTTGGGTTCAGGGTCTGCAGGCACTCGAGCAGAGCTGTCTGCACAGGAGGAGGGAGAGGGTAAGCCTGGTCGTGTCATCTCTGGCCCTGTCCTCACACAGGTACTCAACACAGGAGAAATTTACCAGGGGAAGACAAGACCAGCGAGTCCTGGCCACAGCATCCCAGAGCCAGCCTCATGTGAGCAGTGGACATTTTGTTTAGCCACGAGGCAGCCTTTGGAGGCAGGGCTTGGAGGGCGGAGATTCAACGGGCCACCTGGGGACCTTATAACAATTAAAGATACTACATTATCTCCAGTGGGAGAATGCCCACACCTACCCTCCACCCCCTAAATAAAACCATGACTGGATTAACTACCTCTCAGACCTTCTCCAAGCGTAGACTTGGGTTCACAGGGCAGGGGGCTCTGTAGCTGAGCAAGGTGGTCTGGACACGCTCAGATCGACGTCTTTTGGCACCGTAATAAAACCGGTTGGAATGGGGAAAGGACATCTTTGCCCCATGACCTCACTATGGGGGTCACTGACCTTTGTGAGTAGAACCACGCCAGTACCCTGGCCAGGCTCATAGTAGTTCATTATGCCGGTCTAGCAAAGCCTGAATGCAGCTGGGGGCGTGGTGTTCTCAGTCCACACAAGGGGAAAAAGGGTTTGGAGTGAGGCAAACCTGGGTTTCGATCCAGCTTCACCTCTTACCCTGTGACCCTGTGACCCTGTGCAGGTGTCTAAGTCAAGCTGAGCTGCAGCCTCCTGCAAGAGTGGGAACAACCGTCCCTATGGGCCTGGGCAGTTGGCCATCACTGATGACCATTATCTGGGGCCTGGGGCCTGGCCCGCAGTCAGGGGTAGGAAGTGCTGTTGCTGCCCTGTCCTTACCCCTGCCTGCCTCCACTCTACATATACCTTCCCGTAATATCTTCTGGCCAGGAGTTGCCGGGACTTGTGTAGACTGTACATACAAACCCGGTGATTGGCATTTGTTGATACAGGAATGCCGTACATGGCAGGAAGGTGGCTGTTGGCATCTTCAGCCACACAGGATGCAACTGCTAACTTATAATTTAGGTGTTTTTAAGTCTTTTGACCACCTGACAGCTGTCAGAGCCCCAGAGAATGATGTCTCCAGGTACCTAACCTCCAGGCACTGCCCTGAAAACCCCTCTTTTGTACCTGCTCACTGTGCATGCCATTCCTCAGCAGGGAATGCCTCCCAGTCTTGGCCCTAAGAGCCGCTGCTGTACCTTAACAAGCAGCTCCAGTGTTGCTGGCACCAAGGCCTATAGTCTCTTCTGGCAGAACCGCTTGCTGCAGACCGCTCCCCTCGGATGTGGGAATTGGGGGGGGGGGGATGGTGAAGCCAGCACTCAGCTTGGTACACGGTCCACACACATGCTACCGAAAAGTGTCCTCCGCCTTTACAACCCTACCTCATATGTCACCTGGTCGGTGATGCTTTTCTCATCCTAGGACTTCCATAGCTGTTTGTACGTTTCTTTCTGTAACGTTTTGAAGTTCCTTCCTGGGTCCTCACTCGTTCTTGTCCAACTTTCGTCTCTAATTTACCTTGTATCAGCACTTAGTGACTGATCTGGGTCACCTCCCGTTCCCCTTTTCTGTCCTGTCCCGTGCTCCTCACACCTGGCTTGGGCGTGGTGGGGCAGGTAAGAGTGAGCATCGTAATGACCTGCTGTGCCCTCTGCCACGTCCAGGCCACTGCACCACAGTGCCCAGCTTGTCCACCAGCACCACCCGCATCAACAGTGGGGAGAGGCTAATGTGACTGAGAACGCATGATGTTCTAGGTCGTTCTTCCCTGAAGCAGGAAGTTTAATGACCTTGCTCAATGACTCAAACATATTTTTAGATGTTATTTATTTAGTGGAGGAGCACATGTGGAACTCAGGTGGGAACTTGAAGGAGACAGGTCACTCCTTCCCCTGTGTGGGTCTCTGGGATCAAGCTCAGTTCATGAGGCTTGGCTCTAAGCACCTTTACCCCACGTACCGTTTTAACAGCCCAGAGTGCATTTTTCATAGAGTGCATTTTTCATTGAGTGCCAGGAGCTGCACTGGACACTGGGGATATAATTTTGAAAAATCTAGCCAAGACAGATGTTCTGCAACGTCTGGGGGAAGTAAACCAAAATTGGATTTCAGGGTTCTGACAACATTCATGTAAGACTAAAAAGGTGGGGACTCAGCTGAGTACCCCACCCTGGCCCTGGAATGACTACCAAGTGAGGGGGACCCTGGAGAGACCTCATCCCTGCCCAGGCTAGAAGCTGATACACAGTAGCTCTGCAGGCTATGTTAGGAACCAGAGGATAATGGCTTTGGGGCCTCAGAAAAACCAGCTTGTGGGTGACTTGGTGCAGATCAGGGCTATAGAACACAAGTGCATCTGAAGAGATTCCTCTGAGCTGCTCTTGGCACCCTCGCCCAAAAAAAAAAAAGCCCAAACCAAAGACTGCTGACATTTCTTCTGAACAAGCCACGGGAAGCTTCAGATTGAGGGTGAGCCGTTTCTGCTTCTGCAATTCAAGGATCACAAAGAATGAAAAATAGAGTCAGATGTGGTAACTCACGTCTGTAATCTCGGCACTTAGGAGGCTGAGACAGGAGGATTGCCAGGAGTTCAAAGCCAGCTAGTGCTGCATAGCAAGACCCTTTCTGAAAGTCCCCCCCTCCCCGAAAAAAGAAGCTGAGGAAGCACAGAAGGGGAACAGGCAGGGATTGTCAGGAAAACTGTAGCTCATCAAGTCGGTGTTGCCCATGGGGTGTGCGTCTGCACCGCATGTGGGCTTAATTCTGGAAGCTCTTTTGCAAGAGTATGGCCTGGTCATAGGTGAGAACCTCCTCCACCTCAGCTTCTGTAGGGGCCAGAATTCAGCCGCCATCCAGATCTGTGGCTCCCAGAATGAGATCCTGCCCCAGTCCGTGGTGACTCTTCACCCTGCTCCTCAACCCAAGGAACCGAGGTCAGCTCTATTACCGAGGCCTTTGCAGAGCTCTGGAGTTGTCACCTCCCAGCGAGTGGTGTGGTGGTGGTGGCAGGGACAGTGGGCTGATCATGCTTTGCCGAGGACGTCTGACTGAGCTGTCTGCAGGGCCTTCCTAGGAAAGGTTAGAGCCCTGCTCACTGCTGGTGGGAATCTGGAGACTAGCCAGGTGCCCATGTGAACTCCTGAAGCATCTGATGCCTTTGTGATCCAAAGGCCAGTTCGGAGGTAGGGGCTGGGGCTCAAGCACATCACCCCAGCTCCTTGGTAACTGAGGTAAGAGAATGGTGAGGTCAAGGCCAGCTCAGCTACAGGGTGGGCTCATGGAAGCCTGGGCTAGAAAGTTAGAATCTGGTGAGAACAAATGAATAAGTGGTTTGGGGAACTCCAGGGTTTCCACTGTTGGCCACAGAGAGTGAACCCAGCCCACACTGTGTCCTCTAAATCTCAGACTCTGATAGGACAGTGCTGTGGTGAGACTCCTCCCACCAATCGTCCTTAGACCAGCAGAGCAGGTGTTCAGCTGGTCCAGCGCGTGAGCCAACCAAATGTCTCTGCCCATCCATCCTCCCTCCCTAAGCCTAGGAATTAGCTGAGCAGCTCACCGGATCAGCATGGTCGGCAGGCCTGCACCCCTTCCCACAGCACTCGTGTGTCTTCAGCCACCCTCCTATAGTTCCAAAAGTAACCAGGAAGTGCCACCTGCCCATCCTCAACCTCTTTAAAAAGCAGACAGGCCATCAATTCTTAGCAACTTGACCTGGGCCTTGGGGAAGCAGCCAGTTTCCTTACCTGCGGGTCCCTGACCCTGGCCAGTTCCATCCATTTACCCTCAGCCCAGGGCAGGCAGCCAGGCAGCCTATCCTGAGTGACTCAACTCCCCACTCCCCAGAAGGCCCCTAAGAGACAACTGCACAGCACAGCCTGTTAGCAGCTCAGCTGGCCTACTCCTAGGCAAATTAGACCCCAAGGGCCCTGCAAAGTCACCTGTTAATCCTTTGTACACTGATAAGGACTCCTTATGGATCTGTTAGTCCAGCTTAGCCCCTGTACCTCTCGGGCATTGTCAGGCACCCAGCCTGATCATCACAAAGGCAGTGCATGACATGAGAGGAATTTCACAAAGAGACAGGATCTTAAAGAAACATGAAAAAGAAAAAACTAATATTGGGAGTTAGTAAAGTCAATAAATAAAATTTAAAAAAAATTGAAGGCCTCAGTAACAGAATGGGTCCAACCAGATAAGGAAAGAGGAAGCAGGCTGGAGAGATGGCTCGGCGGTTAAGAGGACCTCTTCCAGAGGTCCTGAGTTCAATTCCCAGCAACCACATGATGGCCTACAACCATCTACAGTGAGATCTGGTGCCCTCTTCTGGCCTGCAGGCAGACATACAGAAAGAACACGGTATACACAATAAGTAAATAAATCTTTTTAAAAAAAAGGAAAGAGGAAGTAACAGAACGAGGGGAAAAATTAAAAAGAGAGAAGAAAATCATCAGATTCACAGGTTACAATTAAGTGAACATGTTTTCAGCATTCAAGTTTTGAATAATATAGTGGGAGACCTGAAGAAAAAGTCAGAAACAGACCAACAAGCTGGTTGGGCTTGGTGGTGCATGCTTCTAATCCCAGCACTTGGGAGAGTAGAGCCAAGTAGATTTCTGTGAGTTTGAAGCCAGCCTGGGCTATGTAGTCAGACCTTATCTCAAAAACCAACGAAAAGTACAAGCTGTAGCCACCCAAACAGTATGGTATTAGCATTAAAAACAATCCACAGGTCAGTGGGACAGATTATACAGTGTGGAAACAATTCCACATACTTATACAAGCTGATTTTGAGCAGGGCAGCCAGCCAGCGCATCCGTTAGAGGAACCTCTGAGTTATGTGCTGGGAAACCTGGTTTTGTTTTTTGTTTTAACCCATGTTGATGTTTCTCACCATATAAAAGATGAATTCAAAATGGATCCGAGGCTTAAGCATAAACCCAAGACAATGAAATTACTAGAAACCAGGAGAAATACTTCAGAACATTGGTTTCATTAAAAATGTTTTGGATGTGATCCTAAAGGCATAGGAACAAATGCAGATGACCGACCAACAGAATTACAGCAAAGCCAAAGGTTTCCGAACAGCAAGCAGCCAACAGAGTGCAGAGACAGCCTGCAGAATGAGAGAAAACATTTGCAAACTATGTCAACAGAAAATTAATTTCCAGAACTTACGACGATCTCATTCAACTCGACAGGGAAAATTTGTTTTTAAAATGAGTGACTAACCCATATGGACACTTCCTTAAAAGTTATGTACTTTATCTATTGCATGCACTTATTCCACAGCAAGTTTGTTGAGGTCAGGGGACAACTTGTAGGAGTCGGTCCTCTCCTCCCACCATGTGGGTTCCGGGAATCAAACTCAGGTCAGCAAACAGTTTTACCTGCTAAGCCTCTCACCAGCCCCTAAGTAAACACTTTTCACAAGTATACAAGCTAGAGACACTGGTGCGGGCCTATCAAGCCAGCACCAGGGAGGGGAGGCAAGAGGATCAAAGTTAGCTTTTGATACTTAAGACCCCATCTCCAAAGGCAGACAAAGGTGTGTTATACAAGTAACCAATGAGTCAAGTAGGCCGCAGATCTTTAATCCCAACTCTCAGGAGGCTAAGGCCGGAGGATTGTGGGTTTGAGGACAAACCGGGATACACAGTAAGACCCTGTTTCAAACAAGCAGCACGCAAACAGAAGACCCCCAAACAGCAGCAACAACAAAAACACAAATAGCCAACAGATGTATTTATAGGAGAAAGCATTGAACATCACAGATCACTGGGGAAGCACAAATGAAAACCACTGTGAGGCCGGGCGGTGGTGGTGCACGCCTTTAATCCCAGCACTCGGGAGGCAGAGACAGGCGGATCTCTGAGTTCGAGGCCAGCCTGGTCTACAAGAGCTAGTTCCAGGACAGACTCTAGAAACTACAGGGGAAACCCTGTCTCAAAAAAACCCCCCCCCAAAAAAAAAAAAGAAAGAAAACCACTGTGAGACGCCGGCTAGAATGGCTGCGACCAAAAAGACAGAAATAACAAGTGCTGGTGAGTGTGGTGTGACGGGAACTCCCTCCCTCCCCTGTGATGGGACCGGGTGTTATCCAGCCTCCATGCTGCAGACTAACCCCTGGCTTTTATAAACGATGCAAGTGCCTAGCCTGTTCCTAGCAGGGCTCTAGGTTCAATCCCGAGCACGGCACATAATAAAATGAACTAGAAGTTTAAAAAGTGGTGGCGCACGCCTTTAATCCCAGCACTCGGAAAGCAGAGGCAGGTGGATCTCTGAGTTCAAGGCAAAACACCCCCACACACAGAAACTTTAAAAATAAAAGAAAATTAAAACACAATAAAGTAAGCAAACTCTCCAGACAAAGAGTCTAGGAAAAGGACGCACACGAAGGGAGGGAGACACATGTGGTAGTAATTTGGCCTGCGTGGAGTGTTAGTCCCAGGTGGCCACCAGACTTAAACACTTGCACTGTGCTATGAAAGTCAGCCAAGGTTGGAAAGCAAGGGGGGGCGGGGGACAGCATCAGACGGCTGCTTTTCAAAGACCGCTGCCTGAAATGGAGAGAAAGGATTGCAGGAGGTGAGCCTGGGCAAGGAGGCCCTGGGAAGCGGTGATCAGGACAAGGATGGGTTTGTGGGATGTCAGGGAAGGACACAGCAGGTGGCTGGTGTAGGTTTGCATGAGAGGGAGGCAGGACCCAGAACCCCAGTTTCGGGTACCTGCGAGATCGTGAAGCCAGTTGCTAACCCAAAGGAAAGCACCTCGGAGGCAGCTGCTGAGCTCCTCCAGGAGTCGCTGAGCTTGACGTTCCCGTGGAGATGTGCGCGCGGCCATCCTCTGAAGGAATGACTCCCCCAGTTTCTCCCTGCTGAGAGCAGCATCACTATGAGCAGCGCTGTTTCCAAAGATGAGTGCTGATGCCACTCCTGACGTGGGAAGAGGGCGGCCCTTGCCCATGTCCGGTCTGCTGTAACTGTCTTATCACCAGACTGGTCAGCATTGGCCTTGTCCCTCACCTTCCCTCTCGGCTCGCAATCCTTATTTCAGAAGCATCTCCATGCCCTAGGCACCATGCTGGGCACAATGGAAGGGAATAACCCAACCCCAAACTTCATCCCAGAAGTGGAGCCAGGCATAAGAACAAAATGGCACAGTGTAGACTCTGTGACGGTGCAGGTGCAGGGTGCCAGGAACACGAGAGACACCCGGTTAAACCCAGGGGCCAAAGAAGGCTTTTTCCAGACTCAACCTCTGCTGCTCTTGAGCCACTCACAGAACCCGAGGCCACACACATCCAGAGCTGAGCTGTGTCTCTTCTGTTCTCCTGACCTCTTCCAAACCATAGCTGTCTTCCCACCCACAGCTCAGCCTGCCTCTCCTCCCCGCTGAAGGAAGCTGTCCTTGACGGGGAAGCGGTAAGAGGACTTCTGGAGGAGGTAATCGTTCAGCCGCATCTTAAGATTACACAGGACTTGGGCCGTTGAAGGCTGCAGGGCACATGTTCTAGAAGAGAGGACGTGCAAGCTGAAAACACATACACACAAGATGTTCTTAGGACTGCAAACAGCTGGGCATGTTTGGGGTGTGGCATTGCATCCTGGGAAAGGCTACCCAGGGCCAGATCCTGGGAGAGCTTACAGGCCACTGAGAAAGATTTTAGAATTTATTCTCAAAGACACAAGCGGCTGGATCAGCTGGAAGGCTCAGTAGCCAGATATGCTCGCAGTTAAACCTCACAACTGGGATTCGGTCCCTGGGACCCCCATGGTGGAAGGAGAGGACCCACTCCCACAAGTTGTCCTCTGACCTCTGCCTGTGCCTGTGCCTGCATGTGCGCAAACACACCCTTTTTTTTTTAGAGGACTATTGACATAGTTGAGGCAAGAGACAAAAGAAAGCTGTGGTCAGGTTTACTCTTTGAAAGGGCTGCTGTTGTCCAAAACTTCTTAAAAATTTTCCACTCCTAGCCAGGCGGTGGTGGCACAGGTCTTTGATCCCAGCACTCGGGAGGCAGAGGTGAGTGGATCTCACAGAATTTGAGGCCAGCCTGGTCTACAAAGCGAGTTCCAAGACAGTCAGGACTGTTCCACAGAGAAATCCTGTCTCAAAAAACAAAACAAAAACAAAAGCAAAAAAATCCACACGTGACTCCTTTTCACCTGAGAAGCTTTGTTGTAATCCCCACGTGTAGTTTATGGAAAAGGTACTCTTCCCTGTTGCCCCTCCCACCCTTGGGAATTCCTTCTCACCTCTCTTAATAAATCTTCATTTGATCTGCTTAAAGAAAAAATAGGTTTTTAATCCCAGCACTCAGGAGGCAGAGGCAGGCAGATCTCTGTGAGCTTAAGGCCAGTCTGGTCTACTGAGTGAGTTCCAGGACAGCCAAAGCTACACAGAGAAACCCTGTCTTGAAAAACAAACACAAAACAAAAAAAATAGGTCTATAAATCAACATTTGCTGATAATAAATCATAAATTTGTTTTAGAATAATTCTCTGCTATACATATAATTTTGTCACTTATTAGAGATTAAAATTAATTTGCATACTAGTGAGATGGATGTGCCACACTGCATTTTTCAGAATTGAACAATATCTTGATTTTGTGATCATCAGTGCTAAGAATGCCACTTTACATAAAGTAGTACATAATAGCAGAAATATGTTTAGGGGCGTTTCAGAAATTGCTGGAAATCCTGTCTTAATTCTAAGTCAACATTCATTGACTGATTGTTTTCGATCAGATCCACAGACTAAAGCAGCGATATTTACAGGAAGTGCTCTGACGGTGTGGTGCAAGGGACGTTGGTTTGCCGCGTGCTAAGAACAATGGGAAGAAAGAAGTAGAAGTCTTTGTCCCCATAATTAAACTGTTCTGGTTCTATAAATCACGGGGCAAGGCTGCAGAGATGGCTCAGAGGTTAAGAACGTGTACTGTTTTGTAAAGGACCCAAATTCTGGTTGCAGCACTCCAATTGGGAGATTCACAACTATCTAGGGCCCCAGCTACAGAGGGATCCAATTCCTCTGGTCTCTATAGGCTTCTCCATCCACATCCTTTAAAAAAATAACAAAAATTTAAAAATTGTTTAAGTGTAGCAAGAGAGTAGTGGGGGGAACACAGAAAGGCCGGAGAGATTAAATTAGGAGAAAACATAATTTTGCCCTCTCTAAAATGGTAAGAGGCAACATAGGCAGTATATAATAGAATATGAAATGTGGATTTTATTAGCGTCAATAATCTACTTCTAAATATTAGCATAAGGGGGAAATCCTATGTGTACATTTATCACTGTAATGTGCCTTTTGCAGTATGTTTATAATAACAGTAAAAGCATTAGAAAAAACCTAAAAACTGAATTCTCTTGGCCAAAAATGAGTCAAGCAGTCTATCTATCCATATGATGAATAGCATGTATTCATGAAAAATGATGGTGTCCAACTGTATTGACGGACATCATCCTTAATTTACAGTTAAAAGTTTTTAAAGTGAGCTATGGGAACAAGATCTCTAAGGTAATTCCACTTGTGTTATATGTCTACTTGTGGAAAGAGAAGTCTGGAGTCTTCAGATACAAGTCACCAGCATCTCCAGTAGCTGCATCCAGCAGGCCTTTTTGTGGCCTCTGTCTTTGACTGACCTTTATTAACCTTTCTTGAAGCTTCCTGCAGCTTGTCTTCTCTGACCTTGGTCTCCTAGGCTGGCATTCAGGGCTGAAAAATGGCAGACTCTATCCTGGGAGAACCCTTTAGACCCAGCAGCTCATTTATGTCCTGCCAGGCACTAAGGGGCATTCTTCCTGGCAAGACGCAGTTGGGAGCAGAGTTTCCCTGACCCTTAGTCCCTCTGAGCCCGCATAACTCTTCTGGAATAAAACCCTTCCCAGGGTCTCTGGGTACAAGTTTCCTCTCCTCGCCCGGCTCTCCCACCCTCCAGCAATGTTGCTTAGCCATCCCCTCTCCCACGCCTTCTGTTCAGTCAAGGGGTTATTTTTAACAGCCTTGTGTATACCATGCCTAAATCCTGGCAAAGCACCAGGCTTTGGGGTAGACATTCAGGATGGAAATAGTCTTCCCCTATCTCCCCCCTTTCAGGGTTTTCCTTTAAAAAAAGAAAACAGCTAATCCAATCTGTGGACAGCCCTGCGAGAAAGTTCCTGGACCCCAGCACCAGTGACCCACGAAGCTGTGTTTCACCCAGACCAGGCTGGAAGCTGGGGCTGTTGTCAGCCCAGAGTGAACCCAGAGTGAGCCCAGGGAGAGCATGGTATATGCCGCTCTTCTGAGCTTGGTAAAGCCAGAGTCCTGTGGCCAGAATCATGGAGAGTCCCTAGCAAATCGCCCTTCCCCAAACTGGAAACCCTGGACCAGCAGGAGCAGCCGTTCGAGACACTCCGGCACTGGAGAGTTCAACTCTGAAAAACCAAACTCCTCAGGACTATAACTTCCCCTGTGGTCCTCCCTGTGCCTTTCAGAGTCACACAGAACAAATTTAGCCTCTCTTCTGCACTTGCACCATTTGTCCAGAGATTTGAAGCTGGTGATCACATGACTTCAAGTCTCTACCCTCACAAGGCATCCACAGGAACCTTTTTCATCTTGGTGAACCTCTCCTGAGTCAGTTCCATTTGTTACTGGTCCCTTGAAGGAACCCCACCGATAGATCCTGTGCTTCCACAAGGGGTGGGGCAGCCAAACAGGATGCCCTTCCTAATGACCGACAGTCCAAGCGTGCCTTATGTCACCCTGCCTCTTAGTTTCCTTTCATTGCTGTGATCAGATGCCCTTGCCAAAAGCAAACTAGGGGAGAAAGGGTTAATTCTCAGCTCCAGGTTCCAGTCCATCATGTGGGGAGTCGGGGCTGCAGGGACTTGAGGGAGCTGGTGGTCACATCCATCCGTGGTCAAGGGCAGAGAGGGAAAGAATGCTGCGTGCCCCTTGTCATTTGCATATGCTCAGCTTGGTTTCCTCACTGACTTGGAAAGAGTGCCACCCACAGTGGGCTGGGTCTTCCCATAATATCAATTAACTTAATTAAAACAGTCCCCCGCGGACTTGCCCACAGCCCAAACCGACACAGACAATACTTCATTGAGATTCTCTTCCCAGACACTCCAGGCTGTGTCCAGTTGGTGATTAAAGCTACTCGGCATGTATGATGGAATTTGTGGGCACAGACCACACCTAGACAGCACTTTGGGCCTCATCCGTGTGATCAGATCAGAGACGTAGAAGAGTGAGGTATTTGTGGAGGATGGGGAAGCTTTCTTAGGCAGCTCAGAGAGCAGAAAGCAGCAAGCAGGCCGAGTAGAGACCCCTAGTCTCTAATGATGCCGTCCATGCACCTGAGCAGGTTCCCTCCAGCACCCAGCCTAGGGTGAAGATCCTAGGAGCAGCCCCATACCAGAAGTCGTGGCCAGAATAACTGTCCTTTCTATTGGGATTCCTGTATTAACATAATGCAGAGTCTGTTCCTAGTGAGGAGAAAGATGCTCAGGGTTGGTATCTGTTCCAGAAAGCTCCAGCCATGCAGCGTGTATCACAGCAGGTTAGGAACTGACCCAGGATACTTAGTTCTCAAGACTCTTCCTACATGCAGGGGCAGTAGCCTTCTGTAGTGGATGGTGTCTTCTTGCCTTCGTTGGAACAAAGTGTCTAAAGTATATGACACTAACCCAGGGGTCCCAGAAGAACCCTGATCAAGGGCCTGGGGATGTTGTTCAGTGATAGGATGCTTGCCTGGTATGCACAGAGCTCTGCTTGGAAGGACAGGTTTGGTGGCGCAGGCCTTTGATCCCAGCACTCAGGAGGTAAAGGCAGGTGGATCTCTGGGAGTTGAAGGCTGCCCTGATCTACATAGCAAGTTCCAGCCCAACCAGAGCTACATAGTGAGACCCTGTCTAAAAATAAATAAATGAAGAGATTATCAAAACAAAATGAGGCGTGGAAACTGGGCATAGGTAAAACACCGGGAGGTGGAGGAAGGAAGATCAGAAATTCAAGGCCAGGACAGGAGTGGTGGCTCTGTGGGCAAGTGCATGTGTGCTTGCTTGCTCAAGCGTGAGGATCTGAGTTCAGATCCCAGCAGCCATGTCAAAAGCCAGACGCAGCCACACGTGTGTTCTGGAGCAGAGATGGCAGCATTGCTGGGACTCTGAGGATGATAGAGCGGGATGCCTGATGTCCCCCTCTGATCTTCATAAGTGCACACACCAACGCACACGAGCTTATATAGTGAGTCCGAGGCCAGCCTGCAAAATGTGAGATCTTGTCTCATGATGAATAAACATTAAAAAGAACCCAATCAAGAATCCTGGAGAAAGGGGCAGGGGACATGCAGCCAGACATTGACACTGCAGGAGCCTTAGAGAATGCGACATTAGCCTGCGCTCTTGTGGATGAGTCTGTAGGAGATGTAGCTGTGCCCGGGTATCTGATCCAAAGCTCTGCCGTGAGGACAAGGCTTAGTGAGGTGTTCTCAGTCACTCTGAAGCCTCCAGACTCCTGAGCTGGAGCAAAATGGCTCACACCTAGCCAGAGAAAGCAGTGTGTGGAGCAGACAGAGCCGGGCCCGAGGCTGAGGGAGTCCTACGGGGCTGCTGTCAAGTCTGCCTCTGACCTGGCACTCCCTGCGTGAGAAGGGCAAGGCTGATACCAAAACTGGGAGGGGAGGAAGGGAGATGAGAGGAACTGCCAGTTATTGAGCAATGTGGCGTGCCAAGACTTCCTACGCCTTATCCTCTATCATCTCTACAGCGGCGGGGGGAGGAAGGCAGTACGGTCAGCCCCTATCACATTCATTCATTCATCAGGCATTTAGCGCGTGATGATTGTCAAGTTCTGTGAGCCAGCCACGAGGGAAGCTGACAGACATTCCTGCCTTCACGGAGCACATGCTCAAGCGAAGACAGCTCAGAAACAGGGGCATAGACATAAAACTGGAATGTTCTGTAACAGGAAGTGTGGGAGAAAAGTAAAAAAAAAAAAATGAGGAAAAAGATGCCACAAGGACTGCTGGGTTTTTTTTGGGGGGGGGGGGGAGCAAGTGCAAACGTGAGGGCACAGAAGTCGACCCTGTGGTTACAAGCATGGACAGCTGAGGTGTCCGTGGGGGTGCAGTAGAGATGGGGTGAGCAGTACTACGGAGCCGGTGGACAGTCTGTTCCCACTGTTGCAGCACCTCAGTGCAATGGGCCGTCTGCTGAAGTACGGACAGAAAGTCTGGTGGGCCGTCCAGGGCACTAGAGAATGTCTGGGCTCAAACGTTACGTGACTACAGACAGCATCGGAGTGAGCCCAAGCAGTGTGCAGGTGTGTAGAGAGGGTAGGTGACGTCAGCCAGCTTCCCATTCACAGGAAGGAGAGAAAAGCAAGGAAGCTAAGGTCGAAGGCCAGGCAATGGTGACAATCACAGATTTGGATTTTAAGGGGGTGAGAGCTGCAGTGAGCCAGCAGAAGAGGACACTGGAAGATGGTGGGTCACCCCAAGTATTGAGGACAGCTGCATCTAGCTGTGTGTAGCTGGGACCAGCAGGTCACTGGAGTAAACGGGCCACACATATCTGCCTTCTAATTCCAAGTGTCTGTGTTCAGAAGGGAACTTCTCTCCTGTTTCCCACTTTTTGGAGAGGGAGGCTCCACACAAAGCTTTGAGACTGATAACTGCTGCTGGAGCCCCGCCCCTTTCAATATTGACAGATCCTACTACCAGGAGAGACACGCCTAGTAAGAAAGGGGTGATGGGCTTTACAAAACGCATGAGTCATTGCTGGTTTGTGGTCATAAAGGCTCGAGGCTTTCAGAAAGGTCAATTGCAGAATGAGAAAGAGGGAGGGAAGAGGTGGGAGGGAGAAAGGAAGGGAGGAAGAGAGAGGGAAAGAAAGAGCAAGAACAAATATGAATCAGAATTGGAGACTTAGCTATAATGTGGGAGAGTCTCACGTGCCATCATAAGACACTGTGGGCACCAAGGACAAGGAATTCTCAAATAACCAGTACTAAGGCTTCCAAAGAGGAGGCAAGGTGGGCTGGGACTTGCTCATCCCCATGACATCTGTCCCTGCCAGGATTGGCAGTACAGGGGTTGGGGACCCAGAGTAAATGTCTAGTCCTGGCTGGATGACATGGGTGCAGATAGCAGCAGGAAATGGGGGTGCTAAAGACGGGTGTGGACAAGGAAGTCAAACACTGTAGCCCTGTAGTTTGGACTGTGACAGACCCTTGTCCCCTGCACAGGATCTCCAATATGCTAAGCACTGTTCTAGGTTCTAGAGATGTGGTATTGAAGGTAAAGGTGTGTAGCTCCATGGTAGAGCACTTGCTTAGCTTACTCGGGATCCCGAATCCTATCCCGTGCAGGAGAAAGGGGAAATGATCAGTTAGTTTCTCATGAGTTCAAAAAATAACCCCCCCTCCCAAAGCTGGGCGGTGGTGGCGCACGCCTTTAATCCCAGCATTTGGGAGGCAGAGGCAGGTGGATCTCTGTGAGTTCAAGGCTAACCTGGTCTACAGAGCAAGTTCCAGGACAGGACAACCAGAGAGCTACATAATTAAACTCTGTCTCAAAAACAAAGCGAACACACAAAAATAGGCCTTTCAGAGCGAGACAGACATATGTAGAGGCTGAGGAGGGGCTGAGGTGGCAGGAGCCCCGCCTGTAGAACACCTCTCCCTAAGGCTGTCGCTGGCTTCTCCCATTCCATTTGGTGAGGGAGCAGGTGTTATGAGAGAAGCGACTCTGTCACTGTAGCGCCTACCCAAAGTCAGCCACAGAGCTGGAGCCCCTGAGCCCTAGAAGGCAGCCAGAGTACAATCCCTTTCCCAGGAGCACAGTCCCCAAGGGAACCTGCAGGGAAATCCCAGGAACAGCCTGCACTAATGCATGACTCCCCTAGGGCAGTGTCATAGAGTGTGATGTAACCCAGCGTCATGGGCACAGAGCGTGATGTAATCTCGTCTCCTGGGACAGGAGCTCCCACCCTCTTTAGTTAGCGTAAGTGGCACAGCTTCCCCTCTCCCCCAAAGACCTCCCTCAAGACTCGAGGGCAGTGGACATCATATGCTTGTCACTGGAGAGTGGGTTGGGTAGGTGTAGGGTATATGGATTGCTCATATTTGGTAAACCCAGTGACCCATGGCTGTCTGGATAAGATGCTCAGGGTGTGACTGGTTAAGTGTGTCCTTAGCAGCCACCAGTGCAGCATGGGAGGCTGGGCGTCTGGAATCTTACTTGACCACTCACACTCCCCAGCCTTTCCCCACATCCTTCCTTAGCCAGTAAGAGGTTGCAGAGTAGATGGTAAGTGCTGTACGCCTATCTCCGGGCCTGTACCTCTTGCATGGTTCTGGAGGCCAGAATTGAAAACAGTCACCTTAGCTGATATCAGTGTCAGCTGAGCCAAGTCCCCCACTCCCGCCATGCCCTGGACCATTACCTGTCACTCAGTTCCTCCAGCCCTCACTGAATCGGCACTCCTTGTCCAGGGGTCACTCCACGTGGCTTCTGTAGTCATGTTGTCTCCCTGTGTGCAGAGCAGGCTGAGTCAGGATCGCCCCATCTCATGGTCCTACTCTCTGAAGTCTCTGCTCTGCCAGAAGAAACACAGGCAGGAGAGGGCTAGTGAGTAAGTCACCTCACACACAAGCGCAAGGTAAATACTAGACGGAGAAGGAAAAGGCGTGTGGCTGGGTGACAGGAGCGGACAGGTTCCGTGGTGAGCAGGCTGCCCAGGGTTGGCTTCGTGAGGTCTGAATGATGGTAAGATCTGAATAAAGATCGGAAGGAGGGCAAAGGTGAAGTCAGTGTGTATGTGGAGGAAAAATATTCCAGGCCAAGAGAAGAAGAGTTCAAGCTGAGGTCCTAAAGCAGCAAGGGATGCGGTCATAGTACCAGGAACTAGTAGGAGATTAGGTCTGAGAGGAAACTGAGGTCTACAGGCCATTGCAGACTCTCTGAATGGGATGCCAAGGCATCATGTGTGGACAGCTTGATCTTGGAGAATGGACTGGATCTGTTTTGTCAAGAGGGCTGGAGAAGGATGTACAGCAGATACAGGTGGATTTGTAGATTTGGGCGAAGGACCTCATCTGCCAGATCTTATCTGCTATGCCAGGCACAGTCCTTGGTGCCAGGGGACATGGCAGTGCACAGTTCAAATAGAGTGTGGGTCCCCTTATAATAGCAAGCAAGGAGCCATGGGAGAGGAAAGGCAGTGAGCCAGTTTTATATAGTAACCTGTGCTTAGGAGGACAGCACAAGATGCATTAGAGAGTGAATGGGAAGCCCACTGAGATGGTAGAATTCAACAGGACCATTCTCAGAGGTGCACACCAGAGCCAGCCCTGAGAAAAGTCCAGACACTGGGTGTGTTTGTCTGTCTGAAGGTAGCTGGAGGCCGTCAGTACATGGGGTCAGCAAGGAAGGATGATCAGAGACAGGAGAGCAGATGCGGCTTCTACTCCGTGCTATGGGATAATGCTCTTGTACCCTGTAAACAAGTGTTAGGATGGTATACATGCCTTCCAGAGCTGGTGGTAAACGGACCTCTGCCATGTTGTAAAGCCGAGCTGGGTGGAACCAACAGCCAATAAAAACAGCATATATATACAGAAGGTCATCCCACATCACTCCATGGCCTGTGGTTGGCAGTGATAAGGCTCATGTCAGAGGAATGGGTGCCTCCCGTGGGCAGCTGGAGCCTGTGTGAAAGCGGGGCAAGGGTGGAAGCTGGCCACCCACCACTGCAGTCGTGAAGCGACACGGGGTGGTTAGTAGATGGGGAAGGTGAGGGGACCAGCTCAGAACGTGTTTAGAGATAATACTCATAGGACTTGCTGACGAGCTGGATGAGAATCAGCCAGAAGAAGATGAGTCAAGGGTGACTCGGAGGAACGCTACCCGGCCGGCCGGAGGGGGCTTTGTTTGTAGAAGAGGCATTCTTCTGTAGTATCCGAGGATCTGGGCAAGTAGCCCTGAAAAAGTGAAGATGAACTATTCCTGGCTTAGGACTGGACCAAGGACTGGACCAGCAGTGTTGGGCTGGCCTTCCTCACCGTGACTGCCAGCACCCAGGCCTACAGTCCTCCGTGCTCAGCCGATTGCTTGAGCCCATCGCTCTCCTGGCCTCACAGCAATCACCATGTTGGGCTGAACCCATCCAATCGCTTTTCCTGTATGTGCTTTCTGGGCAGCGTAGCATATCTGCGTCGGCCACACACAAGTGCCAACCTCGGTGCTGCCATGGCTTAGTGGTCCCAGCCTCCTGGGACTGCTCAGCGCTACTCAGAGACCCTTTCCTTGTCCCTGGCTGCCGTGTCCTGGGACTGTTGTAGATCTTTACCTTTCACGGGTCCCTGCGGTCCACACTCCCCCAGCCCCCAGGGAGAGTCTGTCTGCTGAGCGTCCCCTTGGCTCCTCTCTCCTGCAGCTTCCACTTTGCCACCCCCCCCCCATCTCTACTCTTTAGAAGTGGTCACAGGTCCCTCTTCACTCTCTTCCTTCTCTGTGCCCTCAACTCCTGCCGCTCTGGTTCTGTTCCCTCCGCAACCCCAGCAGTGTGTCCTTAGGGGGCTAGTGACTTTCGTGTATTCCCACACGCAACACAATGAGTAAGACTGTGGTTACAAATAGTGCTGACCCAGGAAGTCACGGCATTGATCAAATAAGATAATGCATGTGGAGCTCTCCGCATAGGAGCGGGAGCACAGCAAGAATCCGGGAGCTGTTTACTGTTAACTGGCTGCTTATTGTACTGCACAGCTGCCTGTCTACCCGGCTGCCTAGCCCCCAAACCCCTGAAGTCACAGTCCCAGTGACTAGCACAATGCCCAGGGATAACACACTAAGTATATTGGAGAGACAGGTGGTGGGTTCTAGGGACCAGTGGGACCACGCCTTGGGCTGTGGGTCCTCTGATCTGCATAGACCGTCTGGCCCTCACTCGGATTCTTCCTGGGTCAGAAGAGCTCCCCTGCTCTCTCTCCTGCCCTGCAACTCCCCACCACTGTCTCGCCTTACCTCCCTCCTCCTCCATACTAGTAGGTACAGGCTGTTGTCAGAGTCCCAGCGAGCCTGTCAGCAGGAGCTCAGACACTGCCCCTCCAGGGCCTCTGGCGCAGACTCCTCTCCTCCTTCAGCACAGGCTTCCTTGCCTGTCATACATGTCAGGCTATGGCTCCAGCCCGTCTGGACACAGATGTGGCCACAGCCCCTCTCCAGGCAAAGGGCAGTCACTAGCAGCATTTCAGACCTGGGGTGGGGGTGGGGGTGGGGGTTCTGAACAATGGAGACATCACTGAAGCCCAGCTCTTTGAAACAGGGGGACCAAAATGTTCGTGAGGGGCTGGAGAGATAGCTTAGGACTTGCTCATAAGGCATGAAGGCCTGAGTTCAACCCCCAGAATCCATATTAGAAAGCCAAGTGTGAGCTGGGCATGGTGGCACACACCTTTAGTCCTAGCACTTGGGAGGCAGAGGCAGGTGGATCTCTGTGAATTCGAAGCCAGCCTGGTCTACAGAGCGAGTTCCAGGACAGCCAGGGCTACACGGAGAAACGCTGTTTCAAAAAACAAAAAAAAAAGAAAAAGAAAAGAAAAACAGACAAAAACTATGGTGGACCAGAAGGGTTTGGTCAGCCACGTGTGGCTTAAGGAAGGTGTCTGAGAGGTAGACATGCTCCAGGCAGGCCTCGGAAAGTGAGGAGGAGTTCGTGGGCATGAGACAGGAGGAGACTTCTGGGCAAGGGAACAGTGACAGGGCCATGAGGTGTTCAAAGCCCGGTGGGTTCTAGAAACTATAATTATATAATTAGAAAATAAGCCAGAGCCAAGGGGAAGGAAGGGAAGACGGTGTCTGGAGACTAGAGAGACCGAAGGAGCTAGATTGTAAACATACACACCAGACTGGAGGGCTGAAACTCGTCTTCCAGCTAACAGTCATAGCTGATGGGATCCCACACCAGACTTCCAAGCACAAAGAAAACGCGTCCAGTCCGTTTGGATGACTACGCCTGGTTGGCTGCTGACCTTCCCGGCCCACTTAAACCTGCAGTTTGTTTCTGCTTTCTTCCGGGCATCCTGCAGATGACAGCTCTGTCCACGTAGCTGCATGATGGCTCCAGGACTTCTAAGCCTGCATTGGCCAGCTTTTTTTTTTTCCCCAAAAAGGCCAGACAGCAACTATAATTAGCTTTGGTAAATTTAGGTTGTATTTGGGCTAGATAGTCTCTGCCACAATTGTTTAGCTCTGCCATTGGAACATGAAAACAGCCACAGACCATTGTATAAATGAATGGGTGTGGCCGTGTTCCAATAAAACTTTATTTATGGGAACAGACAGCTGGCCTAGAGGCTATAGTTTGTCCAACCCCTCTTCTAGGATTTGTGATCTTTGTAGAGAAAAGTAAACCTCCCACCTCCCCCAGTGCCCAAATGCCTAGCCTTTTTTAAATAAAATTTTTCAACTTCATTTTATCTTATGTATATGTTTTGACTGCATGTATATTACATGTGTACCTGGTGCTCTTGGAGGTCCAAAGAGGGAGTCTAATCCCCTGGAGCCAGAGTAATGCATGTTTGTGAGCTACTACCAGGGTGCTGCAAGAGCAGCAAGCGCCCTTAACTGCCGAACTGTCTCGTGCGTGTGTGTGTGTGTGTGTGTGTGTGTGTGTGTGTGTGTGTGTTTGCGCGTGCGCGCATGCGTGTACATGTGCATGTGAGAGAGAAGGGTGCACGTACCTGGACTCAACTAGGACCACCCGGGATGAAAAGCTGACGAGCGCCCCGCCTTCCCTTTCCCCACGCAGTGTGTGCCCCTCCACAACTTTGCTGCGCCCAGTCAGAAAATTCCTTGCTCATTCTTCCTTCCTTTTGTGCTACTCTGCCTACCTAGGTGGGACCAGAGGGGCAGGGTCCCTGGGGGGAGGGGAGGAATGCTTCATTCTGCCCAGCCTCACCTTGAAGGGGTGGTTGCTATGGTTTCCCTCCCTCGGGGGCTTTGTCTATGCTACCCTGCTGCTCCAGTGCCCTCCCCTGCATTCTTTGCCAGGTTCCTGATGACTTGTCACTCAAAGCCCAACCCAGTTTAGTCATCATCTCCCTTCAAGAAATCTCTCCCTCCTGTGTGCCCAGTGTGGTCTATAACCTTTGTGTCCAAAGATTGTTTCCTTGTCTCTCCCATTAGCTTCTGAAAGCAGGACCAGGACTAACTTACCTTTGTGCTCTCATTTAGCACTAGGCCAACAGCCAAGATCAAGCGGGCAAGCAGTCGCTAGGCAAAGATGCATTCTGCCGCTCCGGCTAGTCCTGAATAAGCTGTGGAGAAAGGAGTTTTGTGTGGAATCGTACTTGGCGGGTTGGCACGTGCTATCTGTCTCTTTACCTCTGAGCTTGCCTTTCAAGGGTATATGCCTGCCTAGTCAAAGGATTTAGCATCCTTTCTTCTTAGACTCTTGTTTTCTCATGGGAGAAGGCAGCAAGGCATAAGGCCGAAAAAGCATTTAGAAAGCATTTATCTTTCTTGCTTAGACGTATCCCTGGGTATGTCTTTATGGCAGAGTTGCAGCAATTAGATTCCTCTGTTTCGTGTACCCATCCTTCTCACTGTGGGTCCTTGGACAGCGGTTCTGTGGGGCCTGGCTTTTCCCCTACTGGATGAGACTCATTTTCAGGCTAGGGGTGGGGAGACACCTGTAGCTGAGTCTATCAGACAAATGTGCTGTGATGTCTGGTCCAAGCCCTCAGTGCAAGGCTCTGCCTTCTTGTGTTTTCTGTGCTTTACATCTTATGTATAGAAGAAGCGGCTAAAAGGCTGGCCACCCAGCAGACACACACAGAGCTGGCATGGATTGGTGTTCTAATCCAGCAAATCCAGCAAGCTCACATACAAAGACAGCTTCGCTATGTGGAATCAAGGGGGCGGGGAGTGGCAAGAAGGAAGATATACACGGGGTTTGCCAGTGCCCACACATAACCCATCATTCATGATAATATCACCCAGTCAAGTTCCCCGTTAGCCTCTAGGCACGAGATAGACGATCTCAGTCTTAGAAAGTACTTCTGATTGAGCTGGTGATATAGCTCAGCAGGCAAAGGTGCTTGCCACCAATCCTGGTTCCCTGAGTTCTAATCCCAGGATCACGGTGGGAGGGGAGAACGGACTCCTATAGGTTGTTCTCTGCCCTCCACAAGTGGGCTGTGATACTGATGTGTGGACACACACACACACACTGAATAAACATATTTTTATGAAAGTATCTCCTCCAGCCGGGCGGTGGTGGCGCACGCCTTTAATCCCAGCACTCGGGAGGCAGAGGCAGGCAGATCTCTGTGAGTTCGAGGCCAGCCTGGTCTACAAGAGCTAGTTCCAAGACAGGCTCTAAAAAAGCTGCAGAGAAACCCTGTCTCGAAAAACCAAAAAAAAAAAAAAAAAAAAAAAAAAAAAGAAAAAAGAAAGTATCTCCTCCCTTCACTGTATCCCCCGGCATACTGCCAGAAGATCCCTTGGGAGGGTCCCGTGTTCTCTTTCCCGGCTGTCAGGCTGATCTTGATGCCTCACCATGGTCCTATCTTGGTGTATAAGCCCAACAGCAGGGCATCCTCCTGGCTCCTGCCTTCTAGAGGCACTCGGGTCAGATTGACCTTCAGTTAGTACCCTTCTAGGGCCCCATGGCCCCCAAAGCGCTAAGCTTTTGGATCTAAGGAAAAAGAACAGGCAGGTCTCTGCAACTTCCGCCTTCCCCTTCTCACGCACTCACACACCCTGCTGGAACCCGATCCTGAGGCTGCCTCCAGATGGGGCTCTGACAGGGCCGGCGGGCTGGGGCCTGTTTGTTAGCTCTTGCGTCATCCTGCCCTGTTACCCACTAGGCCAGGGCAAACTGGTCAGGCACCCCACACTCCTAATACTCTGACCAGTCATTCCTCCGTCATCTGTGACCTGAAAAGCTACCATTGGCTGGGTCCCCTACTGGGGTACTGGTAGAGCCCTTGGGTACTGTTCTTGGGGTTCTGTGAGATGCTCCCACAGGCTACCTCCAGAGTTGTCAGCACACATACACACCGCCTTCATTATCAACCGCCCCCACATTTCCTGTTTGTGTCCCCTGGCTCAGCTTCCAAGGCCTCCCAGGCTCTGTGCCACCTCACAGGTGCCCAGCAAAGTGCCAGCGAGAAGAGGACAGGCCCACCTGGTGAGGCAGGAAGGTTTCCTAGAGGAAATACCAGATATTCCAATTAAACAGAGAAGAAAGGTTTGGAGACTAAAGGAGGGCCATGTGTTAAAAGCAGAGAGATAATGTGGGTAAAAACGCACGAGGATCAGTATGGCCAGGGAGCCACGGATACAGGGTGACCAGGAGAGCAGTGGCCTCAGGGGACTCTAGTACAGATGGGATGAAGGCGGACAGAATTTCCTCTGCTCTTTCTGAAAGTTCTAGGGATAAGATGTCTGTGGCTAAAGGGGGTAACATCCTCAGCAAGTTTGTTGGGGGCCATCTAAATGACGCAGTGGGTAAAGGTGATTGCTGGCAAATCCAGTGACCTGAGTTCGATCTCCAAGACTCACATGGTAGAAGGGGAGAACTGGCTCCCACAAGCTGTTCTCTGACCACACACACACACACACACACACACACACATGTCCACATACAAAACATATAAATACAAGAAATATTTATTTTTAAATATATTTTTATATGTATGGGTGTTGTTTGCATGTGTATCTGTGTGCCATATGCATGCTTGGTGCCCACCAAGGCCAGAAAAGAGCATCAAATCCCCTGGGACTGCAGTTACAGATGGTCAGGAGCTGCCACGTGGGTGCTGGGAACTGAACCTGGGTCCTCTGAAAAAGCAGCTGGTATTCTTAATCACTGAGCCATCTCTCCAGCCCACAAATATAATTTTAAAACATTTTTTTTAGAAATCATTTTAAATAGAAAGGTTGATTGATTTTGTTTCCATGAGAAAGACCTGTAGGACAGGAAGAGAATCCACAGCATGAAGTCATGCTGTTGAAAAGAGGGACTGGATAAGGAAACCAGGTTTACAGATAGGTAAAGGGACTGGCAGGGTCTGGGGAGCAAGACCTGATGAAGTTCTCATTTGATGGTCTTAGGTGTTTTCCCTGAAATGAGAGAGGTTCTGCCCACGGAAGCTGGGAAGGTCAGAGTTTGTGGAGCATGTTTGGAAAAGCTGCTGAGCAAAGTTGAGGTTCAAATCTATGAATTGGTGGTGGCGTCTGCTCATTGTGTATATGTGCTCATCTGTGTGTAGACGCTTATCCAAATATTTGTGTGTGTGTGTGTGTGTGTGTGTGTGTGTGTGTGTGTGTGTGTTCATCTGTTTGTAGATGTGTTAATGTGTATGTACACATCTGGGTATACATGTGTATGTGTTCATGTGTTTCTGTGTTCATGTGGGTACGTGTGTGTTCATCCAGGTGTTCTGGATGAAGGGGGAAAGTTCTGGCTGAAATTCCTTGCTGGTCCCATAACATAATAAAAGATACAAAGGTGTGGGATTAAATTAATCTCTGGTTAGGTTTTTGCCTTATGAGTGGGACAAAAAGACAAAGGAAGCAGAGAGAGAGGTGTGTGGTCCTGAACAAGAGAGGCCCTGAAGAGGTGGCTGTGGGCTCTGGCCAGGGAGAGAATAGACCAGAAATGTGTCTGGAGACCAAAAGGTCCAGGGGTGACAACACAGGAGAGAAGAGACAATGGAAAGGTAGGAACGTGTGTGCAGAGAGCGCTGGAGATTCCAGGCTGTGGCTGAAAAACTCAGGCTGATGTGGAGTAGAGCTGCAGAATAGAAGCAAGGGTGACTAAAACGATTATTGGACATTGGTGTTTCTAAAAATGAGCTAAGACTGGATTCCCATGCAAGGTGATGCAGATGCTGAATCCTCGATGCATGTGGCAGACTTTAGGTGATTTATTGAAAGCCTGGTAAAAGTAGATTTAGGTGGTGATGCTGGTGGTGGCATTTCTGGTGGTGGTGGTGGTGGTGGTGGTGATGGTGGTGATGGTGGTGATGGTGGTGGTGGTATTGGTAGTGGTGGTTGTGGTGGTATTGGTGGTGGTGGTGGTGATGTTGTTGTTAGTGGTGATGAACGTTAGTGGTATGAACGTTAGAGTGTTAGCTGTGATTACTGTAACTTCCAGCATCCACCTTCTCTTCTGGGAGTTCTACGGGAGAACACACAACAATGTAAAGTGTCCCACGTCCTGTTCCCATTCTGATACTCTAACCAGGAGAGCCCGTGTAAGGCTAAGGAAAGAAGACTAGAGACTGAACTAGCACAAGCTGAATGAGAGATCACTGTGTACTGTCCTTGAATCTGTACAGCCAAAGTCAGTGGTACAGAAAGGGGAAACCAGGATGAGCGCGTGCACACATACATGGACATACACACAGACACATACATATGCAGCACCTAAGAAAGAATGAAGAGCCATAGCACAATCCTAAAAAAGACAGGATCTGTTGAGAGACTTGGAAATAAATAGACTGGATCCACTCTTTACAGCAGCCAAGATGGATCACTTTTAAATGTGAAAAGGAATAACAAAGTGTGTAGAAAGAATCATAGAGAGGTTTCCCTATCACTAGGAATGAGGAAGACAGTCCTAAGACCCAAAATCCAGAAGCAGAACTGGAGCGATGGCTCAGAGGTTAAGAGCACTAACTGCTCTTCTGGAAGCCCTGAGTTCAATTCCCAGCAACCACATGATGCTCACACCCATCTGTAATGAGATCTGGTGCCATCTTCTATTTTTGCAGGCAGAACAGTGTATACATAATAAATAAATAATAAATAAATAATTTTTTAAAAAATCCAGAAGCAATAAAAGGGTTGACAGACTCTTGACTGCATGTCTTTAAAAAAAAAAAAGAAAAAGAAAAGAAAAAACAACTAGCAAATAAAAAAGAAGGAGAAAAGAAAGCAAGGAAATGCCACAAGCCAAGTAAACAAATGAACTGGAGGAAATGTAATTTTATCTCAGAGGGTTTATATACTTAATATGTAAAAAGCTTCATGACTTAAAAAAAGGAAAAGACTAATGCCTGTAGAAACACCAAGAGGTTTAAACAGAGTTCACAGAAAACCACAAATGACCTTTTCACATATGAAATCAAGAGCGAGCTCATTCATAACAACATGCAACTGGGTGGGGCGGTTTAGAACTATAATCCCAGCACCCTAGAGGCTAAATTTAAAAGTCATGCCTAGCTGAGCAGTGGTAACGCACACCTTTAATTCCAGCACTTGGGAGGCAGAGGTAGGCAGATCTCCATGAGTTCAAGGCCAGCCTGGTCTACAAAGCGAGTTTCAGGATAGCCAAAGCTGTTACACAGAGACACTCTGTCTCAAAAAAAGGAGGAGGAGGAAAAAGTAGTCATGGTTCAGTGGCGAAGGTCCTCGTCAGCAAACCTGGCAACCTCAGAACCCATATGGAGGTGGAAGCAGAGAACCCACACCACAGCTGTTTCTTGGATTCCACACAGGTGCACATGATGCATGTGTGCATGCAGAATAATAAATAAATACATTAATACATAATTATATATTAACTATATATTAATACATAATAATAAATACATTGATACATAATTAACATTTTAGTTGAAAGGGAGGGAGAAAGTAAGGCTAAAATGGCAATGAGGTGTGGTGGCATGTATCTATAATCCCAACATTCATGAGGCAGGAAGACTCCTGTGAGTACATGACCAGACTGGGCTATATAACGAGTCCCATAAACTACATAGCAAAACCCGGTGCCATAAATAAATAAATAAATAAATAAAAATAAAAAGGACTAAAAAGATTGCTCAGTGGTTAAGAGCACTGGCTGTTCTTCCAGAGGACCCAGGTTCTTCCCAGCACCCACATAGCAGCTCACAACCGTCTGTAACTGCATTCCCCGGGGGATCCAACACCATCTTCTGGCCTCTGTGAGCATCAAGCATGCGTGTGGTGCATAAACATACATGCAGGCAAACACTCAGACATATAAAGTGGTAAAATTGTAAAAACCCCAAAGCAGATAATAAATACAATGACAGTGAGATACCGATTCTTTGTACCAGAGTGGCAAAACTGAAGTTTTAACAATGTCCTCTTTCGGTGCAACAGTTTGGGGAGTGGAACTTTATATATTGCCAGTGGGTGTCACAAAATGTCGCAGTCTCTGTGAAGAACAGTTTGGCAATTTGGAGCAGCAGGACACAGACACAGTTTGCTTTTGATTCAGCAGGCACACTCCTGGGATCCCTTTATTGGCAAACAGAAAAGACATATGGGGCCAGGTGTGCTGGCAAACACCTGTAATCTCAGCGCCCAGGAGTCAGAAACAGGAGAGTCACAAACTAGCCTGGATACAGTAAGATGACGTCTCTAAAAGAAAAGAAAAGAAAAAAAACGTATGAAGCTATTGATAGCCTCTGTTGTCGGAATGTGTTTCATAAAACACCAGAAACAAAGAGACTGACTGCATAATACGTGGTATGTAACTTCAAGGAGTATTGTCCAGCATATGTTATAGGATGATACTGGGATATACTATTTATTTAAAAAAAAAAAAACAATAGTCAGGTTTGGCAGTGGCTGCCCACACCTTTAATTCCAGCACTCTGGAGGCAGTCAGGAAGATATCTGAGAATTCCAGGACAGAGAAACCCTTTCTCGACAAACAAAAAGCAAACAAACAAACAAATCAATAGTCGAAATGTGTATAATATGTTACCTTATTTAAGAAGCTGAGGCAAGAGGCTTTCAAGTTTGAAGGAGGAGGAAGAGAAGGGGAGGGAGATGGAGAAGGAAAAGAAGGATGAAGAGGAGGAGGAAGGAGGAGGAAACAACCCTGAGGGAACAGAAGTGATGATCAGAAATGGGCACAGGGGAAAGCTGGCTTCTCTGAATGTTTTATGAATTTAATTTGGGAACTCTATAAAGTTTTATGATATCAAAAGATAAAAAGTCAACTGAAATGCGGGAATGGAATCCCTATAAAACAAAAGGAGAACAAAACCCAACTCAGGAATTCAACTCCTAGTAATTATTTCAAGTGGCAAAAGCAAAGCCATTTTCTGCGCTTGCCGTGCTAAATACAGCTTTCCCTAAGGCAAGGAGCATCGCAAGTGAAGCTGAAATTGTTGCTAGGGTTAGAGCGAGTTTTAGAGTGAGTAGGGCCCGAGAAGTGGCTCAGTAGATGAAGGTGCTTGCGGCCAACTGCAGACCTGTGCTCGATCCCCAGGACCCACATGGTGGAAGGA